>NW_027192563.1:1120037-1257739 GCF_042370625.1 Thermothelomyces heterothallicus | reverse complement strand
AAGGCATTGCGAATTTGAGGGCTGGTGGGGATGTGCTCAGTAAGCGTCTTTCTTGGCTGGTCAAGGGTGGCCTGCATGGAGTTGCCGCCTGTTCTAAAGGCCTGCCTGTTAGGGGTCCACTGTGTAGCGAGCAGCTCCTTGAACGCATTTCGGCCAATCGCCCACCGTCTTCTCTCACCTGTTCGTTCAACTAACCATATGCCGTATACGAAAAACAAAGATTTTCTTCACGAATCCGTCGTGTACACTTAACCCTTACTGGAGTTAATTTTCGAAGGCGCTGTCCACGCTACTCTCGAGGACCAGGGTCAGTTTGCACCTTAACTTAGTTATTACAGAGTAGCCGTATACACTCGTTCACCGTCTCGTTATGCAGGTGTCACTGCATATTCCGGGTTACAAGATGTGTTTCCAACAGCACAAGCCAAACCCGATCAAAATTCCGTATTTCCCTCCCGTGACCCGAGGCGGAACGACCCAGATCTGCACCGAAGAGGGCGGGGTACGCATACCTGCCTACACCGGGTTCAGGACTGATTCCGTCCAGAGTTGCTTTCGTTGAGACGCCAGAGTAGTCAGCCTAGTGGAAAAGTCCGGAACGAACTCCGTGCAACATGACCGTTGTCTCATGGGCTTCGGCCTCTTGCACCCTGCTCTTCCGGCCATTCAACATTCCCCCGTCGAATTTACACACACGAAACCGAAAGCTTGGTTCAGCCTCAAAGGGCCTGGAAAGAAGAGGACAGGGGACGCGGGAGAGGTCCGTCGAGAGAGATCGGTGGGATTGAGTGCCACAAAGAATGGCGGCCACCGTCTGTGGAAATTAGAAGCGCGATGAAAAAAGATGCCTATTCGGGCCTAGACAGCTGGATTTGCTGGCAGTCCTCTCTCCCCGGAGCATTCAAACTGGCACTAATTGGGTATCTTAACGCATCGTCGCCAATGGTTCCAAGTGCGCTTTGCCCAATCGAACCTCGATCCCGCACCTTATTTTCCTGTGCCTCGTTGTTCGAGTTCCTTTCGCCCCGTGCTTCTTCTACTGCTGCTGCCTGTCTTCTTGCATCCTTCGTATTCTTTTTCTTTCTCTCTCTCTCTCTCGGACAGAAACGAAACAAAGCTTTCTGTCTCATGCCGGTAATGTCGCTCCTCGACAACAGGACGACGACCAGGGCCGATTTCCCTCGCTTCGTCGAATTACATATATTCATAAAGCGACCCTCCGCTTATCTGCCGGGCTTGACAGGCGTCTCGAACAAAGACGGCGGTGCCTGAACAAACAACCGAGTCAACCACACCCGGCCCCGCCGCGGGAGGGTTCCGTTAGGGGAGCCGTTGAGAGGCCCTGACTGGGTGCGCGATTCAGGCACTGGCGAGCTCGAGAATCGGCTGGTGCCGATGGCGCTGCTCGTAGGGAGACTGCTCCTCTTTCTCTTGGCGGCTGCCGTATCTCCGGCACGGGCAGGGAGTATTTCGGCTTGGTATACTGCATACGGACCGCAGGTCATCCTGGTCAACGACACGACCAACGAGATCCGCTACACGGCCTGTAACAGCAATGACAAGCCGACGTACTCGTACACCGACGACTACTCGTTCACCCTCGAAATCAAACCCAAGATTGGCACGCCGCTAACAGGAGTGGGTTGGTATGACAATACCATGACCCAGTATGTGCTCGCTTCTCCCGTCGAACTGGCGCGTGTTGACTGACGGGCATATCAGAGCTTCGATCTGGTACCTCGACGAGACCAACAATATCACGAATGCCCTCTTCAACTGCAACATGACAACTGGCCAGTTTCTGCTGCGGGGAAACTGGACCGTCACCAGCGGCGCCCCGTCCGTTCATTCCAACTCGGGCTTGGCTGCCGTCGTTCTCGGCGCGGACACCGGCTACCGCGTGTTCTTCCATGACGAAGATGGCGCCATCAACGAGCTTTTCTATAACCGCGATGTCGGCTGGGAGTATCGGGGTCCCATCTCTGAGGATATAAACTCCCTGCCCGCCTTAGGCGCCGCCTTCAGCGGCAGAGAAAACATCACTGTTGCCTCCCCGCGCGATGAGAGGAACATCGCGGCGACCCGGTGGAACAAGGATGAGACTTGGTATCGAAGTATGCTTTTGCTCCGTCTCCCCCCCCTTTTTTTACTCCTCCATGACCACCTTCTTGCTGACTTGCCAACAGCCACCCTGCCACACCCGCTCGCGGTCGCGGGCGGATTCGCTACCGCCGAGACCGCCAGGGATGACATTTCCCTAGATGAGGGGACCCCGGCCAACTTCACGCTGCCCGCGTGGGACGGCGAGACTAAGAGCATCGGAGTCACCATTGACAAGGTCTACACGCGTTTCCTTTGGTACATTGGCAATGACAGAAATCTCTACCTGGTGGCCAATCAGAACTACACCTGGGGCCGGCGAGCCAGCCAACCCAACACTGTCTGGCCCCAGGCCGACGACCCGAACGGTCATCTAGGCGTTGCCTACGACATGTTTACCAGCAGTGTATGGCTTTACTACTTTGTTCAGGATCGGCTCGGCGAGGTGAAGTATGCAGACGACACCTGGCAACCATGGTCCGCACTTCAAGAGCCACCGCCGCTACCGACGCCGTCCGCCTCGCCAGAGGACCCCACCGGTTCAGACGCCGGGCTGTCCACCGGTGCCAAGGCAGGCATCGGCGTTGGCGTCTCGCTGGGCGCGATTGCGTTCGCTACCATTATCGCCATTGTCATCCTGGCGCGGAGGAAGAGGCAAGCTTCAGAGCGGCTTGCGGAGACTGAAGCAGGTTCGACCACTCTCGGTCCCGGCACGCCCGCCACGCCGGATGGTTCCCCAGCTCTTGCGCATGCGTCGGGAACGCACAAGGACGGCTATGACCCGAAGGCGGCACCGGCACGAGCGCAGGAATTACCTTCTGAGCAGCTGCTGCAACAGCTCGACGGCGCAACCCGAGCGGAGATGGACAGTAGTAATACCGCACGCGCGGAGCTGGACCCCACAACCAGGGGCGAGATGTACGCCCGGTCGCAACCTATATACGAGCTCCCTTCGCACTCGTCCTTCCGTGAGCAGCCGGCCGGACAGCCGAAGCAGTGGCTCGAGCCCCATCAGCAGAGGCCATGGGATTGGCAGTCTTAGAGTCTCTGGAGGTGATGAGTGACACACACACGGTGTGAGGAGCAAGTACTGAAAAGCGACGGGGTTTCTACTAACTAGTATGTGCATTTCGCGTCTGTACTGTTGATTAGCGAGTTGGATACCCAGACCCGGAAAGGCGCCTCGGCTTTCTGGTCCATTTCACGTATTTATGTTTTGTATTTGACAAACAACCGCTGTTTTTATCCAAACTCGGTGATTCAAATGGTGCATAGAACCGACTTGGATATTCTGCCTCGTCTCATTCTTGCTAAGTTCGGGCTACCCAAGATGCTATTTGTGCCTCAAGTTTGCAGGAACGCGCGGATCGAGCAACATCTCGCTCACAGCCCATGAATGGCTGGCGGCGAATGTATGCGGGCTCTCTTCAGACCACAACCTGTACAAATGGGTCCGCCATTAAAGGGAACACCTTCAACCGTGGTTCAGGGAAACACCACGAGAACTTGGACTGAGCGTCAATCATGAGATGTGGCCAAGCTTTAACATTGTGGCTAATCATCAGCCAATACAGACGCCGCTGAGTACTAACCCAAACAAGCCAGAGGGATCATGGCAGCCAAGTTCAAGTCCCGGGCCATGCCCTGTCTTCGTAGCATCATGAACATGATACCCAGCTAGAACATGAGCGGTATCACAAAGTCTTCCCCCCAAACAGCCCAACTCCGAACCCAGGATAGTAACCCCCCAAATCCTCCAAGCCGAAGGCCCGTGCTACAAATCTAGAGCCATGTCGCCGACCGCAAGGTCTCCATTCTCCATGACAACTGGACGTTTAGTTCTGAAACGAGCAAGCCATTACTAAAACAGCAATCCCGATGAGATACAACAATGGACAGGGCCACTTGTCCAACATAGCCGAGGTAGGAGGCCCAGCAGACGAGTAGCAAGACGAGCCTCGCTCGCCGCCATTGAAGGTGAAATCAACAGCACACTAACCACCACACATTGCACTCTCACCCCCTCGCCGGGTTAACGCCAAACAGATAGGCGAGCTCACGCTCACTCAACCTGCCGACATTCTTACTCTGGCCCTCATCGAGGGCCGCCTCCACAAGCTTCCGCTTGCTCTCCTGTAGTGCCAAGATTCTGTCTTCAACCGTCTCCTTGACGAGGATACGATGTACTTTCACCTCGCGTTGCTGGCCGATACGGTGGGCGCGATCGATAGCCTGCGCTTCAATGAAAGGATTCCAGAAGGGATCGCAGATGATGATGCGGCTGGCGGCAGTCAGGTTGAGGCCCGCATTGCCCGCGCGCAACGAGACAAGCATGATGGTGCTGCGCGGGTTCTCAATGAAGTCCTGGACGGCCTGATCGCGCTGGTTGCGCGACATCTTGCCCGTGTAACGGCAGTAGCGGAGCTTGAGTTTGTACTTGATCTGGCATTCAATCAGGTCGAGAAGAGTGGTCCACTGAGAAAAGATGATCGTCTTCTCATCGGTTTCCTGGATCTCCCGGAGGAGTTCAATGACCTGAGTGATCTTGGCCGAATCCTCCCAGTTATCACGAAGGTAATGCATGTACCGACGGCGGGCTTCTCTGTTCTTATCCGCGTCGTTCCGGAGCTGCTTCAGCATGTGGGGTTTGATTTCCTCGGCCGTGCGCTTGCCTGTCGCCTTTTCCTTTGCCTTACGGCGCTGTCTTCCCTTTGTGGCCGGCTTCCCAGAAGATTTAGCGTCCCTTTCTCCCAGAGGGTGTTCTCCTTTCTCGCCGTTCAAAGCCATGGCAGCAGTGTCCAGTCCAGTGTCGGACTCGGCGCCGTCAACAATCCCATCGCCGTCGCCATCCTCGCTATCTGGAACGACAAAACCTGAAAGATTCCCAAATTGGTCCTCATCAGTTTCGGTCTCGCTATCAGATGTAAAGTCGTCATCTTCCGAGTCGGGAATCTCCGAGAGTTCGTCCAGTACACCGTCTTCGGCCTCGAGGGTTTCTGGTGCATGCACCTTCCGGAAAGCGGTAAGCGTGATGACCTTCTTTGGTTCGACCGGCCCACGGCAGACCGGGCATTTGGCGGCCCGGTTCTCATCACCCAACCTGATATTGTCTTGTGCCGTGTTCTCAGTGAGTGAGGTAAAACACTCAGTGCAAGTATCGTGGCCGCATGGAATGACGAGGAGCGGGTCCTCAACACCATCGTAGCATATCGGGCACTCAAACGCTTCGATGGCTTTGATGCGCTCAACAACCGTGCCATCCAACTCCCTTGCCAGAGACTCCATGTCGATGTCCTCAATGGCTGCGGCCGTAGACTCGAATTCTGTCAGGTGAGGGTGACAGCAGGCTTGTCTAAGACGTAGAAGAAGGACTAGGATATTGGAGTAATTCTTGCCGACGGTTCCCGCACGGAGGAACTTGTTGAACTGCACCCGAGACCGTGTCTCGAGGTCCTGATAAAACTGGCGCTCATCGTCGGAAAAGACAACGTGCTCCGAGTTCTCTGTCTTTGGTGGCAGTGTCAGGATGGGCTTGCCGTCAATCATCGAGTCCTTCATCCGTCTCAGCATCATCGCCTTGAGGACGACTTGAAGCTGCCGCATAGCATTGTCACGCGTGTAGTCCGACACATGGCCCTTTGCGCTCAAACCCCTAAATGTCTGCAAACGGGTGAGAAACTGCCCATGAAGTGTTGCGGTGTGTACGGGGGGCACATCATACCCTCTGGAAGGTTTTGAAATCAGAATACGGCCGGATTCTGAGAAATCGGATGAGTGGGTACAATTCTGATACGCCGTTCATCATCGGAGTACCTGTAAGGCACCAGCGGTACGTCGCATTGATTCTGTGCACGGCCGTCGAGCTCTGGGTGTCTTTGTTCTTGATGCATTGGGCCTCGTCCAGGATGATGCGGTAAAATCTGCTCCGCGGGTGGAGGACTGGACACTTGTTGAACAACTCCATATCATCTTCCTCTCGATAATCGTCTGATTCATTGCGTTGCGCGACATGTTGGTTGTATCTCTTCCATTCCGCAGCTACCGATCCGTATGTGGTGAGTACGACATCGTATTTCTTCAGCTCGGAGTAAGGCCGCTTCTTGGAATAGAGGAGGAACGCGCTCAGCTTATGAGTGCTTTTCAACTTCTTCTTCACCTCAAGTTCCCATTGCTTGATGAGAGCGACGGGGCCAATAATGAGATTGGTCTGCAGAAGTCTTAGAACGTCCGCGTTAAAGTACCCATTCCTGACAATGAGTGCTACATACCTTGATGTTGTCGGTAGATGGCCGGGAGACAATCAAGGCAAGAGTTGAGATGGTCTTGCCGAGACCCATGTCATCTGCCAAGATGCCGCCCTTGTTTGTTCCCTCTTCCATATCTGACATCCATTTCAGTGCCAACTGCTGATGTGGATAAAGAGGGTACTTCATGGCATCGGGAGTTTCGCCGCGCTCCTCCTCGGGAACGTCCATGTCAGGCCGGATATTCGAGAGCAGCTTCTGGATATCTTCTTCTGTCTTCCTGGGGTCATTGACGTAGTCGTCGAGAAAAGTAGTGAGGCGTTCGTTTAACGGATTCCCGTGCATATCCGTCATGCTGTTGAAGTCATACTTGTTGACACGGTTGATGGTTTCGGCAAGGCTCGGACCAGAAAATGCTGAGCGCCCTGACAGAGTATAGTATGCGCCATTGCTCACATATCCTGGCCGGTTAGCAGCTGGGGGTGTTAGGCCTGATGAATAGCCGTTCGAGACACCCTGTGATGATCCGCTTATCGTGTGCAGTCGCTGGCCGATAGGGGCGGCTGGTGGCCAAAGGCGGCCTTCTTGCCGCGCCATGGAGGTCTGTCGGGCCAACTCAATGGCAGGTACCCCAGAGGTGACATTCCGCGATGACGACGGCAACACAGGCGTGGAGGCCGCTGAACTGGAGGACCCAGGACGAGAAAATACTGAAGGAAGTGAAGGTAAGGACGGTCGGGAAGTGGCACCCCCAGATGCATCAGTTTCGTCATCTGAATCAATATAAGTGACTGGCGTCCGGAGGGAATTCTGTGCCATTTCAGGCATGACTGTGGAATGTTTCCAAGGACGCCCGTCAGCGCCGCGCCCTGTCAAGTCGATTGGCTCCGCTTGGACTGATCTAGGCGGCCTCGCCGCCGGTGTCAAGCCCGGTTCCTGTTTGGTTCGATCCGCCACATCCGATGCCCACGACGAGGACTGAGAGGATCTGTCAAGAATTGTGTTGAGGGCATTGTTTTGACCTAATTGAGATGGCGATGCGGAAGTCGGACTGTTCGGGTCTGGTGAGGCCCGCCCACTGAAGGCTCTCGCAATGGCGGCATCTCTATCCACCTCGGCCTTTACTTGGCTCGCGCGCGCCTCCGCTTCTTTCTGTCGTTGAATGGCTAACCGCCACACATTGTCATCATCACTGAAAGACGTAGTTAGCATCTGTTGAGCCTCAGCGCGACCCCGTGGGCTTCTCATCTTTTCCCAACCCTCATTGGGGACTGGAACCAACTTACCAAGTAAGGTCGATGACCTGGTCGTCCGGAACATCGCAAAACGCTTCAAAGGTGAAGTCGGACGGCCCAGGAGCCGGGATAGGGGTGGTTCGTCGAGACTTGTAAGCGCTCCGGCTCGGCGAGTCCGCAGCGAGATGGGAGCTACCGATAGAACGTTTTCGCGTTGGGATGCCCGAGTCTTGCATCTGTCCCTCTCCTAGACTCATATCTAACGAGCTGCTATTGCTGGAAGGTGTTGAAGTACTGTGGAAGCGGCCATCTTCTGGTTGTGGTCAGTGCTCGCCGCCGAGGTAGTTGAGGAATTCTTAATAGTAGGCGTACCCTCTTTGCCGTCCATAGTTGGGAATCTTGGTTGGGCTACAAAACGCTCGGGTTAGGATATGCGGCTGCCAGTATCTGGGAAGTTTGGTAAATCGCACCTTTGCCCTTAGATCGGGCAATCTGTCGCCTAAGGTTCGCAATCTTTGCCTTGACGCGTTCTACCTCCTGCGCTACAGCGGGATCCGAATCATCAGGCAAGTCGTTGATGAGAGATGCTAGCACAGCTCGCTGAATTGCTAGCTCGTCAAGGAGGGCTGGGATATCGTAAATGGAGTGCGAAACGGTTGAGGACGGAGAAGAGCAGCTTGTCCTGGAATCCATGGCGCGCGGCGGTCATGCTGATGCCCCGACGAATAAATCCTGCGACCGCCGAGCTCGGCTGACAGAAAGCTGCAGTTATTGTAAAGGGCAGTGGCGAGAGAGAAGGCTGCTTGGAACGGAGGCCTTGTTCTGTGGTAATTGGCTGCAGGAATACCGAATAATGCGTTCAGAGGGAACAGCACAAGGCTCGCTCGGAATCAAAGTGAGCCGTACAAGTTCTAGGCTGCTGAGGCGCTGTACGCGGCTTAAACCAGCGCAAAAGAGTGCGGGCCAGCCAGAAACAAAGATAAGGAGGAATTTGGGAAGAATATCAGGACCAAAGGGCGAATTCTGTGACCGATCCAGTTCGGGTCCTGTGCAGTGTTGCCTGTTGGGAGTCGGACGCGGCTGCCTCAGTTCAATGTCTCACGTTGGACAGAACAGGAAGGCACGGTCCACGCGTCAACGACTTGTTGATCGAGAAACCACAGAGCAAGAATTACGCAGTAGGCTTGGGCCAAAAATTCGATTGGCGATGGCTGAGGCCAACCCGCTGCACATTCAGACATGGGATGCCACTTACACTGTCGCTTGACCGAAAGTGCAGGTCCGAGCCTCTGGTTCTCATCAAATGGAAGCTCTCAAGAATGCACCTTCATCCTCCAAGCCTCGTGGAATCAACCGCAAATGGCACCCTGCCTTGCCCCACCCCGGCGCGCGCCCCTCGACATGAGATGCGCGACTTGCCCCTGGCGACTCCACATCTTGGTTCGCGGGACCACGGCTTGGCGGGGCGTGGTTTACTTGGAGTCTTGGTATCGATATGCAACACCGAAAAGTGGCATTGCTTTGGATTTCTTCTGATAATAAAAGACGGACCCCCCTCATTCGCTCTCTGTGACAACCGCGAACGCTCGTCATGACTGCGTGATGTGCACGTCGAAACGCCCAAAGCGCTTTAGAAAGCAAAACTTAATGCGCCTGCTAAACATTACCAACACCAAAACTGTGACGCCACGCAGCACCCAAAAGCAAATGCCGCTTCTAAACTAATATACCATACACTGAAGAATGCATGCAAGCAAGCAAAGGATTGGCTATTCGGAGGAATTGTCTTTGCCACCATCCTCACCTTCCTTGCCGTTACCCGTCACTTTCCCCCACCAGGTGCTCACCTTTCCGGTGAACCAATCCCAAAACTCCTTAACTTTCGACTCGGCATTGTCGACGGCCGAGGAATCATCCTCCTTGTCGTCGTCGTCGTCGTCGTCGTCGTCACTGTCACTTTCGCCGCCATTGTCCGAGCCCGAGGGCGCCTGGGTCGGCCGCGGCGGCGGCACCGGCTGGTCAACGCCGACGGACTTCGACGGGACGCTCGTCTGAGCGCTGCTTGTAGAACCGGGGTTGACCGAGACGGCGCTTGTCGGCTTCGGCGCCACGCGAGAGGTTGAGATGGTGTGAGCCTCCGCGGGATTGGCTGACGTGTCCAGGCCGTCCGTGGCCGAGTCATCATGCAGCCCGACTGGCTTGAGGGGCAGCCGAAGGGTGCCGTTATTGGGCGCTGGCTCGATCCCTACGGAGTCGCACAGCATGTTGTATACCTCGATATTTTCTGGCAGCGTTAGCGCGCGAATAGGGGTTATTGCGGGACAGATCACACCTACGGAATACCTCGAGTTTGCTGTTTGGCTGGTGCGGGAAAGCCGGGCCACGGGCAATGAATATCGCCCTCATCAAGGGGTGTTCATGATCATAGCCGTGAAGGCCCCTCGGATGATACACCGCCCCTTGAGCCTGTGCCTCTTTCAAGTTCATCTCGTCCATCTTGACCAGCGCCCAGCCCGCCTTCGGCACAATCCACAACGGAGCGATGCGCTGGTTGTTAGAAAAGTGATACCGTGCTGGCATGTCAACGTCGCGGAGGTAGACCTCGAGATTGGGATTTCCCTTCGTTTTCTCGATCAGCCCATTGTATATGTCCTTGAGATCAGCGGGATCTTTTGGCCTTAATCCGATCAGTGGCCAGCCGTCTGTGTGCTCGATCTTGCTCAGGTCCACCAGATCCTCGAGCTGTACCAGCCGGGAGACGTCCGTAGTCGCCATGCCATGGTCAGAAACCACCATGATATTGACAATGTCCGCCAGATGCCGTTCTTCTAGCCCCTTGAACAAGTCGTCCAGCATCTTGTCCACCTTCTGGATGGTGGACCGGATCTCAGTACTATTCGGCCCGTACTTGTGCCCATCAGCATCGACGTTAGGAACATACGCCGCGATGATTTGAGGCCGGTCCGAGTCCGGCATGTCCAAAAACTCAAGAATCCTGTCCACCTTCCTCGGCAACGGCTCTTTTCCGTTGTACTTGTCCAAGTACGTGGGGTCAACATTGAGGATGTTTGCCTCGCTGCCGGGCCACATGTGTATGGCGGTCTTGAGCCCTTGCCTCTGCGCTGTAACCCAAAAGGGTTCACCTTTCCACCACTTGGGATCCATGCTCCGCGAAGGGTCCGTATAATAGAACTCTTCCCGCAGCATCGGGTCCCAGAAGCTGTTGCCCACAACGCCGTGGGACTCCGGGTAGAGCCCCGTAGCCAGCGTGTAGTGGTTGGGAAACGTGACGCTAGGGAAAGACGGGAGCATATAGAGGGGTGATACGCCCTCCTTAACAAGGGCGTTGAGCCTCGGTGTCAACCCCCGATTGAGAAAATCGGCCCGGAACCCGTCCAAGCTGATAATGATTGTGGTGGGTGCGAACATGGCGGTGCCGTTGCTGACGAGTTTCTGGCTATAATGCGTCGTCTTCCGATCCAGGGATAGCTTCCACGCCACAAGAACGAGGATTGCAAAGGCGACGGCAATGATGGCGTAAAACAACACCCAACGGCAACAGTTGCGTTTTCGCTTCGACTTGGTATCGGTAACATGCAGCAAGTGCTTCCGGTCGACCTCGTCGCTATCGTCTCGTTCGCTGCTTTCGCCAGTCGAGCTGCCCTCCTTCATGCCGCCCTCTTCCATCTCGTACATGAGCTCACCGTCCTCGCCGTGCTGTGCATCAGCCAGCAGCCGATCTCGCTTCATCTCTCTCCTCTGCCGCCTCGCCCGCCTCTTTTCTGCTCTGAGGTCGTCAACCGACTCGCCCGGCTGCACAGACGGGCTCCTCGACGACGATGGTGATACATCACTGAGCCGCCTGGTCAACAACCTGAGCGGGTTGGGTATCGGCAGCCCGGAGCCCCTACGCTGGCGTTCCTGCTTCCTCCGGTTTTCGATCACCAAGTGGTCCAGCTCTTCCTCCTCCATCAGCACCAGCCTGTCGTGCGCGCGGAGCTCGCGGCTGTTCCTCGCACGAAGCTGACGCTCGTCGTCATCGCTGTCGGTGTCCTGGTCGCTGCGAATGGAAATGGCGTCGGCGTCATATTCGGAGGGCGAGAGGAGCGAGGGGTCGCGGCCGCCGACGGCGGTCGCTTTCAACGGCTGCAGCGGCATTCTGGGTGGACGAAGGGCGCTCCCATTTGTGTGGGTATACGGACCTCGTTAAGGCGCCAATTGGTCAGTCAATCATGGCAGAGAACGGTGCGAACGGCGAGAGAGTGATAGCGAATGCCTTTCTCTGGTCGATGAGAAGTCGAGCGATGATAAGAGACACCGAGTCTCACATTAAGGATGCGAGGGCCACAGCTGATTGGCTCGAACCTGGCTGGTTTCATCATGTCTGGCAAGGGGTTCCCGGCAGGGATCCCAGAGGAAGTGGATACCCAACATCAATTGAATCATCCCAACTTCTAAAGAAACTTTAACCACTTTCCATCACCGGAAAGCTTGTCGAAACAGCCCGGCAGTCAATACAAATACAACCAAAGGAGAAAAAAAATGGAAAAAAAGGAGAGAAGAAAAAGATGAAGAAAGAAAGCACTAAAGAAAAGACAGAAATCAGAAGGGGACCAAAAACACGCAGCACCAAGGCTTGCTCAGTCTGCTACGGGTCCTGACACCCAGCTGACAAGCCTAGGTATTTACTCTTCACCCGTTTCCAGCCCAGGCCGGCCAGGCCAAAATGGAAGGGTGGTGAGGCTCACAGCTGGGTCACCTGCACAGCTTTCTTCTCATCCTGCAGCGAGCTCATCCTGCGGCGAGCCCATTCTAGCATTCCAGCATGACCATGCTTCGATCCACCCGCTCTGCCGTCAACACCCACAATACCCATGATTCTCCTCCCACACCACGCCCGCTAACACCTTCCCTCCCTTCCACCTCAGGCTCGGCACACACCCTTCCACGCGCTGCTCAAATACCACCTTGACCTCGTCCGGAAGCGCGTTCCCCACGCTCTTGCAGCCCATCTTGACGAGGTCGCTCGGATTCCACACCACCACCTCCAGGAACCCCCACCGCCGCGCCTCGGCCACCGCCGCCTCCAGCAGCGCCGCGACGTCAACGACGCACGCGGTCTCGTACACGGCCACGTCGCTTCCCTCCTCCACCTCCTCCAACACCTCATCATCCTCCTTCCCCGCCCCGCCCTCGACTCGGCTGTCACCCTCACGCGCCAGCCTCAGCACCCGCAGCCGCTTGTTGCGCCAGTCGTGAGACCAGCACGCCCAGGCCGCGCCCCGCTGGGAGGGGAGCGTCACCGCGCCCACGGTCAACGGGGTGGTGGCCATGGTAGCAGAGGGGAGGATCTTGAGCGCGTCGAACCTGGCGCGGGCGAGGTGCCAGGAGATCTGCGCGTAGGTGGGCAAGAAGCAGATGGAGGTGTTGTTGTTGTTGTTGCTAGCGGCGGTCGCGGTCGCGAGGGAGGTGAGGGTCCTAGTGAGGTGGGCAATGTCTTTCTGGCAGAGATCTGGAAGCTCGGAGAGGTTAAGGGGCCGGGTTTGCGGCCGCCGCAGCGGGGTTGAGGGGGTTGTTGATGGTGACGACGAGGTCGATGGGAGCAGGGTGAGGGTCGCTTGGTGGCTGGTGACGGGTAGCCAGCCAAGGCTGGCGTAGTAGCTCCGCCCGCTGTCGCTGTATAGCACGCTGCAGTCGCTGTCGGCGTCCATTCGCTCCTGGACGCGCCGGAGCAGGAAGGCGGCCATTCCCTGCCGGCGGTAGGTCGGGTTGGTATAGACGTTGGTGACGACGTAACCGTGGGCCTCGCGGACACGTCTCTCGGCGCAGTCGGCGATAAACATCAGCTTTCGCAATGTCTCGCAACTGGCAATCACCTGTCTGGGGTAACCCTTGAGGTAGAGCACCCAATATCGGCAGCCCCCATCCCGGTTGAGCTCATGTTCCGCCATGTGTTGCTCCCGCTCAACATAATCGTCGACGGACATAGGGGCCGCCCATTTTCGACTGCACAGCTCCCATGAGATCCGCCGCTGCTCTGGCGTAGCTTCGGCGAATTCTATGTCTGAGGCCGTGAGGCCCATTGGCTGAGCCATCGCTGCTGTTCGCTGGACCAGCGGCGTCGGATATTTCTTTGAATGCTTGGGTTAGCAAGTACGAAATGCTGGTATGGTCGGCGAGGCCGTAGATGTCTCCTGTTGACGGATGTTGACACAACTAGTCTTCACGAACTCCTCCTCTCTCTCTCTCTCGGCATCGATCTGTGGGGTTGATGTGCTTTCCACATAAGACGAGATGAGGGGCGGTGGATCCCTTGGGGCTGCTGTTTCGAGTTCCTGATGGTCCTGGCTAAATACGGAAAGAAGCGACTTAATGTTTAGCTTTCGAGGTTACTGTGAAGTAGCTGATCCGTGCTTGTGTATCGAAGAAGCTGGGTATCCGAGGTGTTGCTCCGCCTTGCTGTTGCATATCCGACGTAACTGCTGTGGCTGGCCCCCCACTTTCTGGGGTTCGAACTGCAGGCAAGGCTCAGGGTCGTGCCCTTCTTAGTCTTTATTTAGTTATATCTTTATTTTTTTTTAATTGTCACTAAGTATCTCTATTCCTCGCAGCAGCTTTCGTTTGTCGGTCGGTGCCTGCTCGAGCTTGCGGCTTGCGCAGTCACCGAATCGTTCCAATAGGGTCTCGATATGCAACCACATGGCAACCACGTCCTGTCAATCAGCAAGAGAACCGGACGGCTTCCAGGCTAGGGTGGGGCTTTCGCATCTGCCCATTGCCCTCGACTGCGGAATGCATCCCGTCCTCACTTTACACTACTATTGTAGGAGAGTTGCGAGTGTATTATTTTGTTGTCACAGCTGCAATGCCTCCCTTGCTTGTGCCAGGCATTTGAGTACGCTGAGGAGATTCAGAGAGTACCCAAAACTATCAGGCGTTGACGAACCTCTATCTGATGCTACAATTGTTCGGGCCCATAAAATCTCCAGGAGGGTTATACCACCATGGTAGGTGACACGACTAGACATTGCCTCAGCGTTTCAAGCAGAGAGTCTACTCCCCGCTGCAGAGCAATACGTCAAACGGAGGCCCTCTAAGGGCAACTGATGGAGAATCAGATGAAGTCAATCTGGGGAAGATGGAGTCGATAATGTGGGTCACTAGGGACTCAAGCCACCATGGCAGAGGAGCCAGCCCCACCTTGTGTGGCTTTGCAGCTCGGCCGTCGGAATCGGGACCTTGTGTTCCGCAAAATTTGGTCGAGCCCTGCCAATTACCAAGGCGCGCACAAAAATTGCCCGGTCTCGATATCGGCGAACGGCAGCGACACGGATTCTTTGACGGCACCGGAATAGCATCAAAGGTACGCCGAGCATTTCCTACCTCCTTCCTTGTGACTCTAGAAGACGAATAATATATTCTCGCCATTTTGCGCATATTGCACGATTTCAATCTCGCCGGCCCCCCCTGCGAACCAGTCAACTAACACGACCGACCGTATCAGAACGTCGACCAAAATGGCATCGATCGAGATCGGAGCGACAAGCTGGCGCCGCGTCCAGGTTGGCCGCGTGCTCAAGCTCGAGAACGGCAGCCTGGCGGCCATCGTCGAGATCGTTGACCACAAGCGCGTACGTGGAATCCGATCCGTGACGGGCCCGCCGGGGCATTGGAGGTTCACATGAACGGAGAGACTAAACTGCTGAAATTTAGGTCCTCGTGGATGGTCCTTCCTCAGACCCTAAGCTCGCCACTCCCCGCGGCGTTGTCCAGCTCTCCCGGACTCTTCTTACCCCGATCGTTATCGAGAAGCTTCCCCGCGGTGCGCGCACGGCGGCCGTTAAGAAGGCGTGGGAGGCCAGCGGTGTGGACGCCAAGTGGAAGGAGAGCAACTGGGCCAAGAAGCAGCTTCAGCAGGAGCGCCGCCAGTCGCTCACCGACTTCGACCGCTTCAAGGTTATGCGGTTGAAGAAGCAGCGGAGGTTCGAGGAGCGCAAGGCTCTTGCCAAGATCAGGGCCGCGGCATAAAGGCAATCTGCTGCTTTGTGTTGGAGCGTTTGGTTCGGCATGGCTTTTCTGGGGGGGAAGGATGGTATTCTGGAACGGTCTGCATGAACATCAGCATTCGGGTTGCTGGGTTTCTCTCTGCGTCGCTTTCGGAAGACCTGTATGTCACATCGTCAAGGTGACCGGCGTCATATGGAAAATGCGAAATTGAGCCTAAAAACAGCCAAGACCTACGGGCTGTTGTTGCCCATGCCACAAGCACAGCGCGGTTGCGCGCAGCTGTGTGAGCTATCAGAATACGAAACCCTGGCGGACGCCGTGGCGACAAATATTTCCCTTCCGTTCTGCTTGGGTGTTCTACCCAGGTTTCTTATTTAGTGAGAGTTTGACAAGTGTGAAACAGGCTGGTCATTGAAGATCCAGGCCCAGTTGCGCTGGTCGTTTTGTTAGGGAACTTGATGAAGACAATGATGATTACCTAATCGGGACTAGCGTCTGTACCTTCTGCGGTGCCGAACAAGCCCTACCTGAAAATTGGACCCCGAACATTTCTTTCCCACCACGACTGACCAGCTCCTTCTAACCCCCGCATACCCATTTTAGCGGCATTTCCGATATCAACGTGAGTCCCGTTTGAGCATCACCAATTCCATGTGATTCCAGGCTCCCGTATTGTACAGGAAGCCTGGCCACTGCGGCTGCTGCAGTGGCTAAAAGCAATTATGTTGTGTGCGGAGCGTGGCGAGCTGACAAAGTTGGACGGTGCTAGCTCTCCAAGATGGCCGAACCCCGCGTTGAGGAAGTCCCCGAGGAGGAGACCAAGAAGCCCACCGTCGAGGAGCTCGATGAGTCCTCCAGCGACGAGTCCGAGGCCGAGGCTGGTGGTGATACTAGCATTCCCGCTGGCTCGACTGCCGTGATCCACTCCCGCAACGAGAAGAAGGCCCGCAAGGCCATCGAGAAGCTGCACCTCACCCGGGTGCCGGGCATCACCCGCGTCACTCTGCGCCGCCCCAAGAACGTGAGTGCAACGGAAGAGCTACGTGGCCTGAGCCCACCGGTGTGCGGGGCGGGAACTCGGTCATGGGCCGGGGGAGCAAGGAGACCGGACCGCTGACGGATATGGATAGATCCTCTTCGTGATCAACAATCCCGAGGTGTACAAGTCCCCCAACAGCAACACCTACATGTGAGTGTTTTACCGACGCCTCGAGTGAAGCTCGGAACTGACCCCGCCACTAGCGTCTTTGGCGAGGCCAAGATCGAGGACCTCAACGCCAGCGCCCAGGCCGCTGCCGCCCAGCAGCTCGCCAGCCAGACCGCCGAGCACGACCACGCCGGCCACGCTCACGACCACAAGCAGGAGGCTGCCAAGGAGGAGGAAGAGGATGATGGCGAGGAGGTGGATGCGGAAGGCATCGAGGACAAGGACATCGAGCTCGTCATGACTCAAGCCAATGTGTCCCGGAAGAAGGCCATCAAGGCGCTGAAAGAGAACGACAATGACATAGTCAACTCAATCATGGCATTGAGTGTCTAGTCTGGAGCGGGGAGCCAGCGTTGTTCGTGGATTTTCGGGTACATTCTTGGAAGCAAGAGGCTCTGCCAGTTATCGACATCGGTATCTGATGCTGGTCAGTTGACAACGACCATATTTGAGTCATTGAATGGAAACCCTTGCGTAATTGCTCCGTCCCTGGGTGTTGATGCGTGTAATCCGGAATGCTCGCTGTTTGGTCTGCTTTTACATGTAAGCGATAGAAGAAGAGTGTGTGTGTGTGTGTGTGCTGCTGCTGGTTACATCTGTTCATTAGTTGAAATCCATCGACCGAAAAAAAATTACAAGATATCGAGCTTGAAGTCCATGATATTGCATTAGATGGAAAAAGATTCCGTACCACACCCGCGTTGGCACCAGGTTCCCAGCTTGGTTAGCAGGAGTCGCGGGAACCGGCCGGGTCATCCCGTAAGATCACGTGACCGTTCCTGGCGCCGGCAGAGGTTGCTTTGGATTCGGCAAACTCAAGCAACAACGTCCCTTGAACTCCCCCCACTCCAGACCACCGCAGAACCACAGCAACAATGGCCGCAGTAAGTCTCCCCAATCAATTGGAGCCTCTTTTCACGGTTTAGGGAACGGGCGTTTGGGGGAATTGGGATGCGGCAGGCAGTTGGGCGCTGGCTAGGCTTTTGCGAGGTTGCCGGACTGAGCTAATTTCGCGTCTCCTCCATTTCGCAAAATCCTACAGCGAAGCGCAGCTCTCAAGGTCGACTGGGCCAAGATCACGACGTCGCTGGGCCTGCGCGGCCAGACGGTGGCCGGACTCCAGGCCTTCAAGAAGCGCAACGACGACGTCCGCCGCAAGGTGCAGCTCCTCTCGGAACAGCCGACCACGGTCGACTTCGCCTACTACCGCTCCGTGCTCAAGAACCAGGCGATCGTCGACGAGATTGAGAAGCGCTTCAACGCCTTCCAGCCCGCCACCTACGATCTCAACCGCCAGCTCAAGGCCATCGAGGCCTTCGAGGTCGAGGCCATCAAGAACGCCGAGGCCACCAAGGCCAAGGTCGACCTCGAGCTCAAGGACCTCGAGAAGACGCTCAAGAACATTGAGGAGGCCCGGCCGTTTGAGGACCTTACCGTCGACGAGGTCGCCGCCGCCGAGCCCAGCATCGACGAGAAGACCTCCAAGCTCGTGTCCAAGGGCCGCTGGTCCGTGCCAGGCTACAAGGTGGGTTTTCTTTCTTCCTTCCCCATTCATTTCGCTTCCACCTCGAACCCTTTCTGGACCGAGGATGCTGACAATGCCAACAGGAGAGATTCGGCGACCTCTCTGTGCTATAAACGATCCGCTGCCCGATTCCCCTTTTTCTTTGTGTACTCTAGCATTGTAGATAGCCCGAGCGCTGAGGGAGGGCTCCTGGCCGGAGGGGGAGGACAATTTTCACATTGTTAATCGAACCGATTCCATTTCCGGCACTTGTGCTCTGTGTGTTGTGCGCCTGTCTAGTTAACCCCAGGCCCTCGCTCTGCTATGACTGCTTCTGACAACACCCTCGGCCCTCCGACTACCCTCCTGCTCTTCCCCGTGGATTGAGCTTGATTTCACCCTGCTTCGGAACTGCTGCCGAGATTAAGGGAACTCTTTCGAGTTGACTTAGGATCAGTATGTCATTCACGATCCTTGCCGCCATGATTGAAAGAGAAACCGGAGATTTCGCTATCGGTTTTACCAAAGGGGGACCTTGGACTGTTACAAACAGTTTGTTTTTAGTCCGGACTGGGGCTGTCGTTAGGGAGGACGAAGTTGCTCGCCAATAATTGAAATTGGATTCAAGCTTCGGGTGACGAACCTCTACTTATTTTGGCAAGAGGCAGGAATGGGCGGATCGATTTGACGGCATCGGCCACTTTCTAAGGGGCATAACTGTCCTTCATTGTCCCGTAAGGAGACCGCTGCTGACTGGTGTGGATATCAGAAAATAGCGAGCATGACAACTGCATGCTGAGTGCTTGATCGTCTGGCTACCGGGTGGACGGCTGAGCTACCAAAGATACTGCTGGCGAACTCGTTCTATGCCTTCACGAATATTTCAAGCGTGACGGGGACCTGAATTTGTCTTGACTTCGTACGGTATGAAAACTCGCCCTGTCTCTGAGGCCCCGGTGTTTGTGTGGCTAGCCAGTGGACGGACTGTGCGCATGGGAGGTAATCCTGTAGCAGGCATCACCTCAAATCAAGCTTGTCTACGCGAGCTGAATTGTAATTGCAAACAGAAGCCAACACCATCAAGTTCATGCTAGGGAGATTGGTTGAGATTAACATTGAGATGAACCAAAGATGCGAAGGATCGAGGGGCAAGGGAGTGTAGAGGCTTGAGGCACTCAAGCTGTGGGTGGTAGAGATGAAGCAATTAGTTGAGTACCGCAGAACAACTGCTTCGGCGTGGAGAGTCTGGGAAGAGAGCCAGTGGACCACGGAAGGCGCTCCGGGTCTTAAGGTTGTACGAGACCTTACGACCTTCCAGGTGACGGGGCGCCCTTTCAGGCCAGAACTTCAATGAATCTGACTTTTGACATGAACGGAAATGTGCAGAAGACCTTGGTAGTCCCCGTCCAAGAGGGTGTTTCTGTGGCCTCGAGACTATCCTTTGCGGCGCAGAGCGGCCCGAGGGGGTTTAACTGGCATCTACTGGCATCTACTTCTTTGAACAAAACGGGCAAGAGTTGTCCTGGTTGCTTGAAAGCGTGTAGCACGAAATGCAACAGTTTTACGCAAAACTAAGGGACACTTCAAATGGGAAGGCACAGCTCAAGTACCGTAGGTGCCCAATGAAAACTGCGTCTAGTCTCTCCGGACTAAAGGGCAAGCACTTGAGAGCAAGAAGTTTCGTCGCCGTGCTGGCCAGCTGGCTCTGCCTCATTGGAGCTTTGAGATACTCGATATGACGGCGCAAACTTCTGGAGGTCGGCCATAATAGACATCCTAGATCAGCTGAAGCCAAAATGGGCACTACATCGGCCGCCGTGTGGTTTGCTTGTAAGGCGCAACTTCGGTGGCGTTGTGGCCGTTGCGGCCTTACGTACAGAGGTTATTTGAAGAGACGAACTGACAAGCTAGCGTAGCATAGAGAGAATCTGCGATGGGGTGCTACCTCCAAGTGCCCTTCGACTGCCCGAGCCTCCTGGGAGAGCCAAAAGACATGTTGATAGCCACACGGTTCGCAGGGTTGCTCCTGCTCGAGGCACTGCCCACGCTTGTAAAGAGGCTCGAATCAGTAATTGGTGTCTTCCAAGATCCAAAAATTCAAGCTCGTCCGCACAAAGTCACGTTCCATTTGCCCGGGTGACATGAATTTCAACAACGCGGTGCCGAAGAATCAGGCACAGTGAGCGGTGAGAGCTTGCGCAAGTGGCTCTGAGCGCAAGCTGATACTCGGAAAACCCTAACCCGCGGTCTTCAACAACTTCCGTGCCCCTCCAGATAGACCCACTCAAATCGCGCTCAAATGCTCCCCAATGCCGCGCTGCATGTCAATCTCGACCGAGTTCCATTTCAAAATCACACCACAACAATATCGGCCCCAACCCGGTATATGACCTCGACTTCCCACAGCCCGCGGCACTTCAACACTTCGAGCAGAAAGCTTGATAAAATTAAAAAAAGGCTGGGGAAAGCAAAGGAGGAAAGAACAATGGCAGTCTTTCAGAACCGCAAATACCGCTCAGCGGCAGAGTCCAACACCTTCGGGGCGCGCTACCGCGCCATGATGGCCAAGCGGCCCTTCTTGCTCTTCGGTCTACCCTTCATGACTGTTATCGTGGGTGGCTCCTTCGCGCTCACCCCGGCGACGGCGATCAGGTACGAGCGGCACGACCGGAAAGTCCGGCAGATGACGCGCGAGGAGGAGCTTGGTCTGGGCAAATCGGGCAGGAAGGTTGACATTCGAGAGGAGTACTACGTATGTGTCTTCCTTCGCCTCCTTTTCTTTGGAAACTACATTTCCATTAGCAAGCCGGGAGTGGCTTATTCGCTGACGTGGTGTTATTATCTACAGAGACTGGCAGCAAAAGACCTCGACAACTGGGAACAGAAGCGAGTCAAGCGGCTCAAGGGGGAGAGCGACGGTATCCTGTGACGAGGCAGGCAGTGCACAAGTCAAAAATGCGCGACCAGAGGCCGATGGTTAGCTTTTCGATGCGCGCTGCCTCCTCGCACCGCCCGTCGGAGTGAAGAGCTTCCTTGCCTTCATTACACCATTCTCACGCAGGCCATACCCTTCATGATCTCGCATAAGCGCTAGTTCTCGTGTCTACACGGTGTCTCCCTGGAGGGAGAAAGAGAGAGGAAGGGAGAGAGAGAGACTCAAACTGCAAAGCATTGGGTGTTGCGGGCTGCTGCATCGAAGAGAGGTACCTCCTCAAGCGACCACTAATCCTCTCTTTACCAGGACAAGCACGTCGGGATAGTGCATCCAGTTCATTTACGTTTCCTGTTCTCCCGCCTCCAGCAAGACAGACCAAGCCAGGTTATGCACACGGGCCCCGATTCGAGGCGCTGGCGACAAGGTTGATCGCATTGCTGTGATACGGGTCGGTATCACAGAAAAAAAAAAGCGCACCGGAAAGCTGAAGCTTGTGGCGGTTCACATTGGGGGATCGGTGTGGAGAGTAAGCAGCGCAATCTGGGTACCACGTGCGTCAATGTGCACCCGACTCGCACCCGACTCAGGGAGGTTGCATCGGGTCTTCAAAGCGAGCAGATCTGTCATGGGTATCCGTACGTACAGGTACCTACTTAATAGGGACAATGAACGGGTCGGCATTTCGCGGCTGTCCGAGGCCGCCACGAGAGTTTGGGGATTGCCCAGGCCCTAGAACAAAACCACCAAGGTTCGAGATGTTCTTATGTGATGCGCTTGACGTGGTAGCGAGTCGGGGAACGCATGACAATTTACAACCCGCGGCGTTACGGGATCTTACGCTCAATTTAGCGGGATAGTGTTTGTTGTTTGCTTACCGTCACCAAGGATCCGTGGACTGGCAGCGCTCGGATACCTCGAGTGTTTCAGAGGGTCAAGCATTCGAGCCACAACAAGGCTTTGTGCCCCCCCGGTCCCGGATCCGTAGGAGTAAGCGACGGATTGCTTTGAGCAACTACCGACTGCTTAGACTCGGGTCATGCTTATGTCGACACGACAAACCTCGGTCGGATGGGCTCAACCCGTCATACCAGAAAATCCGACTCTGTACTCGCGTCATGTGTCAATTCGCGCCGGCGCTGGCCGCTCTTGGCACCCAAACCTTGAATATGACGTGTGTGTATGGAGCGATGATAGAGGGAAGAGCGCCAAAGCTCCGTAACGGGCTGCATCTGGGTGGGCCAATCTTGCGAACCGTTGGACGACGAGACTCAGGCCCGAGCTACTATTGATGACGAGCGATGGGACGAACAGGGAATCCTGGGGGGCCATCACTACTTCGGAGTTGGTCGGTCCCAGTTGTTGTTTTTGACACCAGGGGCTGATATCCCTCGAGGCTTGTCGGTGGTGATAGGGAAACTCCTTGATAACACGATCGTGCGCCAACTTCGTTACCCGGCACGGCGCTATAGTGTGTCTTGTAGTGTAGGTGGGGTTCCTCGGCTCAGCCTGCCGCCTTCGGAATTATTGGTGAGCGCGCGGGGACGACGGTTTGGGGAAAGTCCAGCTTCGCCGTCTTGGGCCTTGCCGTGTCTCGAAATGCAGCAGGAGCGGGTGCCAAGCACCTAACTCGACGCCACATATCAGGACAGCCGCTCCCATTCGCAGCACCGGGCGCAGGATCTGCGGATCAACCACACAGCCGGGTTGCTGACAGCGCCCAATTTGGAACATACCAATCAAGCATGCAGCAGCTCACAGCGCCAGCTGGTCGGGTCCCGTGAGCAGATGCCGCAACGATGAAAGAAGGTCGGGGGGTCGGAGCGAGGCCCGGTGAACAAATACGAATGGAGCCTTTTTTTATAAAAAAAAAAAAAAAAAAAGCCCCCTTCCTCTGTGTCCATTAAGCAATGCATCCCCAGATAAGGTAATTTGCTGAGTGTAGCTTCAAATGGCTATTGTGCCCTGTGCTGATATCTAGATCTCTGGGCCCTGGGCCGAGGGCGAGCAAGTGGGCTTTCTCCAGATTTTGTCCGATACAAATCGGGTCGAGAAGGCTATGAGCCTAGGGCATCCCAAGCAACAAACGATCTCCAGTCTCGCTAGCTTCCTATTAGGCATCGTAAGCCTTGGTGGCGTTTTGTAAGTGTATAGCTAGCACAGCCTGGCCGAATTACGGATTAGCGTAGTGGAGTTGTAGTGTAGGGAAGTTACTCTACTGCTAGGTACGTAGTTGTACACTACGGACTAGCTCAAGCGGGGCCGGCAAGGTTAAACCGTGCAATGGTTCCACAGCAGATCAAAGGAGACCCACCCACCAGGGTCTGGGGCTTCTTGCTCAGCGGGGCCGAGTGATCTGCTGCGGCGTCCATGACGTCGACGTGGCCACTTTTTGCGCAGGCAAACCCCCAAGAGGATAGAGGATCGGTGGGCTGAGGACGGCTGGTTGACGGGTTCGCGTCGGTTAGTTTGTTCATTGTTTGTCTCAATGACGGAATGACGGCACAACGACCCTGAGACGGGGCTTTGTTTGTCAGCAGCAGCATATCAACGCCGCGTTGGTACACTACGGGGACGGCCAAGTGTTGTCCGTACACGACCGTACACGATGGATTGTTTCTTTTGACAGGTGTCGTTGTTTAGGATTGTTGATGAGGTGGCTTTGATCGTTGGGACACGACATCGAGTAGGCCGTACACACCGACCAGACAGAGAGGACTGTACAACAATCAAGGGATTGATTGGGGTATACTTAAGGGTTGAGAACTATCATATCTCTGGTTGCACGCCCCCCCGGTCTCGCCCCATGGCCACACCAGCAGCATGGCGGAGATGGTGTGCAGCTAAGAAATCAGGTCACGCCCCTAATCTTGCTATCTCTGGACTGACGTAGTTACCTTAGCTGCTACTAGTCAGCCACATACTGCGCACTGCGACCAATAATCACCAGATCCTGTCCCTTTCCCAGCTTGGACCTTGCTTGACCCTGCAAGGTACCACACCCTTTTGTCATCGCGGAGATCGGTCACCGTCGCCCATGACATTGTCGTCAGGCACAAATAATCCAGGATGTGGGACCTGCATACTTATTATTATGTTCCCCTCCCCCTCCACTTCGTCCGGAGCCCGTTCTGCCAGGACTTGTTAGCCTTCACCTCGCACACCAACACGGAGCCGTGCCCGTCTCGGCCGCCAAGTGCAACCGGCAACAGCCGATTGCCAAACCGAAAGTTCGTATTCCACGAGCCGATACATACCTGACTAGAAGGACATCGATCCCGCGTGATGTTGTGCGGCCTCCAGCCTACCTCAAGCAATCACTTCCACAGCTTCCTCCACGGCTTTCGGAGACACAGGAATTCTAGACAACACAGGAGCGACAGCAGCGAGCCTCTCGAGAACCAGAGCGAGATGCCTCGCCGCCACCAGCACCTCCCCAGCGTTGCCGGCTCGCCGGCCTGCCCATCGATCGATTCCACAACCTCCCGCAGGCCAGACTTGTCGATCGACTGGGATCCTCTACGGCTGCACCCGTCTCTTGCTCCGGCCCCGTCTCCGCCGCTCCGGAATGCCTTCAGCGAGAGCACCTCCAGGCCGTACCTGCCACACGAGCTGCGGCTCGCCCGGTCCAGCCGAGCTGCTCACCAACCGCCGTCGTCTCCGCTACACGGCCGGAACCCGTCATCAGAAACGGTCATCTATGACGGCTTCGACTTTGGCTTCGACAACAGCGACAGCAACCGCAACCACAGCAGCAACAACAACAGCAACAATAACAGCAACAACAGCAACTACCATCCCACCCCGGCCCTGACCAGGTTCACCAACGCCACCGCTCCTCACAGCGGCAGGAGGCGAGCTCCCTCGCTGGCGCCCAGCGACGCCAGCAGCGAGTGCAGTTTGACCTTCAGCGGATCGTCGGCCGCGGACGACTCGTCGCACGAAGAGGAGATGGGCCCCGGCGGCGGTCTCGGCCTCGCCCCTGCGCCCCCTCCCAGGCCCAGGCCACGGCCAAGGCCGCGGACTTACGACGGCGGACCCGAAGACGCCGACTACTGGTTCCGGCGCGGCGGGTGGAAGAGGCGAGGCATCGTCTTTGTGGACTCGGGCCCGACGCTCGCCGGGGAGGACGAGACGTTCGAGATTTGAACCATCTCTTGATTGCTTTTATTTTTGTCTTACTCGATACCACTCTTTCAACCCTTCTTCTGTTGACTATTGTTATTCATTTTTCTTTATCGCTACAGCTGGCGAGCGTTTGCATTTGCATGGTACTACGGCCGGCGTTGAGGTCTCCGCTACTACGGTTTCTTGGGGAGAGTGGGTTCTGGATCAGGGGGACCTGGAGGTCTGGGTGGGACTTTGGGTTGCATACATGGCTGCGGGAAGGGACACACTTGGATCAAGGCCCTTTTTGCATCGGCATTCTCGGGGTTCTTTTGGAGGCGTTGCCGGAGTCATGGGCTGCATCACACTACCATACGATACCACGGGCCAAAAAAAATTGTCTTTTCTTTTTCACACACACTCTCGCTCTCTTTCAGGCTAGCCTCTTTAACGTTGCATGTATCAACCTAGTTCCGAGAATTCGTGCAGCAAGTTGGCGAAACACAAGCTCGGAACAGTTTTTTGATCTGATCTGAATAAACTAAATTCGAGGCAATCACCTCATATGGTACCTCTACTATACTCATCCCAATCGCCACCGGACGGAACCTCCGGCAGTATGTTCGCCTTACCTTTCTACCATTAATCAGCGCTACGATGGATGGCTTACAACACGCGCATGTGAGTCGACCTACTATGTAAGTCCTTTGCTCCCAAGACAAACACCCATGGCCAGGTCCAGACCCGGGGCTTTGGTCCCATCCGATCTCCGCGCAACCGGCTGGACCCCGCGGTAATTGCCGCCGTGCTTGGCATTGCCGGAATCGGCCCGGAGTGAAATGGAACTCGTTACGGATTAGTTAGAAACTTGACCCCACACTCAAATGTCACCTAGCACACTTCTTCCCTTTCCCATCAGCGTGCCGACGGGAAATGGTGGTATCACTCCACCTATTTTTTGCGCACCTCTTCGCGCAGCTTTTCCTCAGCTCGTCACGGCAAGTCGTCACATCGCAGCAGCTGGGAGGTCAAGTGGTTGCAATTAAGGGTCACGCGTGGCGGCGAGGAAATTGCGACCAGTGCCGGCTGATGACTCTTGCCTTGATTTTCCATTCTCCTTTAACACCGTCTCAGGTGATGGAACGCGATGGCAGCTCGTAAGGTCCTTCCTAGGCTTTTTGTTCACCGAGTCGATTGCAGGACATGTTTCCTCCACACCTCACCGCTGGAAGCTGGACACAAGGAAACAGGAAATGGGCCAATTGCCCTCAATTGTCGCACTCCAAAGCCTCCATGGCAGGCCCGACACCTTTCCAGGACCGTGCTCGGTTTTCCGCGGCCGAGATAATGACGAGTGGCGAGGGAAAAGGCCATGAATGCACTACGGATGATAGTGTAGGTACACTAAGTAAAGGGACCTGATGATCAGACCAGCCGAGCCAGATGGGCAGAGTGCAGCCGAAGATCCCGATGCGGACCGAAGCAGCTGGCCAGTGCAGCTTGACAGCCTCAGCGACCCATCAACGACGAGCCCGGATTTCAACCAACCCTCGCCTCCTCTATTTAGCGAGAGACTAAACCTGTTCCTGTCTGCCGCGCAAACACCCCTCTCGCTCCGAAGTAATCCGTACTCTGTGATGGACATCCATCACCAATACGGCACTAGTGCGATGATAGTGCGCACGACACCTGCAGGGACGCGGGGCTACGGTATTTGCAGTGAAACACAGCACACCGCAGGATATGGCCCAGTGGGTTAGGAGATGCACCCCGCGCTCGGCATGTCGAAAATGGAAAAAGCGATCTAACCGCTGCGAATCAAGGAAAGAGTTGACGGGTGAACAGAGACATCAGCAGAACCCCCCTGGGGCCGCAACCTTGATCGATGTGGTCAGTGCAAGACATGAGTTAGCTTCCTAACTATGTACGGAATAGGATAGTCCAGGGGACCTGTGACAGGTCAGGAATACCACAGGGGAAGCTCCCGCAACGAGATGAGAGCATGTAGGAAGCCGCGCATATATGTCATGCGTGTCTCGGGGCAACCGCGGGACCCCAGTTGTGAGATGTACTTCTTGGGAGATATCGGCATTGCATGATAGGTAGAGGGAGAGAAAGGGGAAAAGAGAAGCAGATAGGAGGAGGAGGAGGAGGAGGGCCAAGAGGAGGCAAAAAGCAACTCGCGAACGCCAGTTCACCCAGCTATGGCGCCGTCCGCGCTCGATGGCCAGACTCGAAACCTAGCGGCACATCCTCTCCCCCAACTCCCCTTCGCTCGGGGTTCCCAACTCCACCTCCGCCGTCAAGAGCCCCACCCCCACGCCTATCGAACCCTTCCCCCCCATCGGACTCTTTCCCACCCAGAAAGGCATGCCCCGGCGCCCTGGGCAAAGTGGTAGGTAGCCCATCTGCTCGTTAAACCCCCAGCCCCTCGTTCAGCGGTCCCGTCGCCTTGCTGACCAGCTACGGCGAGCAGTGAGCACGTATGTGTGTATTCGCGCTCCCGGCACCGCCAGTGGGCGCGGGTTAGCCGGCGGCGTGGAAAGAGGCGCGTCTGACTAGTCGGGCCGGAGCCCCGGGGCGCGCGTCGAGTTATATACAGAATATGCTGCCACCGGAGAGGCGGCGAAGGGGGTAGGTCGGGCGAGCTGCCTTGGTGTTGTGCCTCTTGCGCATGTTTTTGCCTTGCCGAAAATCCCCCCCTTCGCTGACGTTCTGTGTGGATGGGTCTGGATTTTCTGAAGTGCACGACATGTTTTGACAGCCCGAGCCGCCGATGGTTTGATAATCTTGGATTAGCAACACATTGCGCCCCGTGAATGACAAGGGACGCCAACTCCGCCTTGGTCAATTCCTTTCTTTGGGGCATATCCTAAGTGGAAGCGACGCATCCGGGGAGTGACAACACCTCTCCCCTGCTTCACCCCATTCTAAGGGGTGACTCCCGTGGTCGTCAGACACCGCGGTGTGGGACCACGCAGAAATCTAGACACAGATCGGTTGTGAGCCGGCAGAGTTCAAGAGGTCCGCGCATGCTTCATCAGGATACTTTCCATTGAGCCAGAGCTGTGCACTGGCTAGAGAGGAAAGGCCAATAACACCAAACATCCGGCTGCCTCCCTGTCACCACTCCCTTGTCACCTAACCTTTCGAGCATCGGTCATCTCTCTTTTTCAACCTAGCTGGATTCAGCTGTCTCAGGAAGCGAAGCGGCGAACGAGGATATGTATATTTGTAATGATGTTTTCCTTTTCTCTATCCAGCCCCTAGATAGAGAATATCCTCGGCGGCAACTAGCAAGGCCAAGAACACTTCAACCGAGATTGACATCAAACGAGTCCGTCTCCCAGCCTACGTCAGACGTAGCAGCTGGTGTTGGATCCCTAGAGCCCTTGATACTCGACGTGGCCGGAGTCGGTCCGCCGGACGATGGCGCAGAGGGCGACGCGGTCGACGCCGCACACAACGCAGATCTGAGAGGGATCGCCGCCGGCCCCCTGAGCGTCCCGGTCTCCTCGGCCGACTCTGCGGCTTCCTCCTCCGGCCACTGCGTCGCAGGGAACGCGTCGACCGGCCGCCCGTCCCGCTTCCACACCCGGCCGTCCTTCATGACGAAGCTGACCTTCCGGAACGCCTTCGGGTCCTCTCTGGGGTCGGCGTCCAGGGCGACAATGTCGGCCCGGTTACCCTCGTCCCACCACCCGAACCGGAACCCGGAGGCGTCCCCGCCGCAGGCATGCCACCCGGTGTACGTACCGGCGACGAGCACGTCTTCCACCGGGATGCCGGCCTCGATCATGATCTCCATCTCCCTGCAGTTGCGGCCGTGGTTGAAGACGCCGGTGTCGGCCCCGGCCGCCAGCCTCACGCCCCGATCGAAGGCCTCCTTGACGGCCATCTTGCAGCACTCAAACTTGTGCTCGTCGAACCCTTCCTCGGCCGTGCTAAGGGTGGGCACCCAGATGGTGCCCCTCCCCGCCATCTCGGCCACCATCTCGTCCCGGCACCGAGACGTGTCGGCGAAGATGTGCTCGACCGTGGTGACGCCAGCCCTGACTGCCATCAGCGCGGTGCTCGTCTCGGCGGCGTGGGCGGCCACGGGCACGTCGGCCAGCCTCGCCTCGGCGACGATGGCGTCCATCTCCTCCTGCGAGTAGAGCGGCAGCGCGGGGTTCCTCTCGCGGCGGTCGGGCGGGAACAGCAGGCGGCCGCCGGGGCCCTCGGTGTCGGGCGGGAAGCGCATCACTCGGCGGCGGTAGTCGGCGTAGAACTTGATGACGTCGGCGCCCTCGCCGATGCGCCTCCGGACGGCCGCGCGGACGGCCCAGACGCCGTCGGCCGGGTCCGAGGCGCGCGGCAGGGTCAGGCCCACGGCGGACCCGCGGGCGAGCCGGTTCTCGGTGCGGATCTCGTAGCTGCCGTTCGAGGCGAGGGCCTCGGTGGCGACGAGCAGGCGCGGCCCGGGCGTCAGGCCGCGGTTGATGCAGTCGCGCAGGTTGGCGTCGGCGTTGCCCAGCGCCTCGGTGCCCAGGTCCCGGTACGTCGTGTACCCTGCCAGAAGGGCGGCGCGGGCGTGGTTGACCGCCCGCACGGTGCGCTCGACGGGGGACTCGTCGCGCATCTGGTGTGAGTGAAGACGTTCTCTAATTGGGTTGTGATCAGTCTGGTTCCAAGTAAGGATGGTGGAAAGGAGGATGGGTGGGGCCAAGCCGGCCCTTCCCCCCCCCCCCCCCGGGGGTAAGAGGTAAGGGAGAATGGAGGAGGGGGAAGTACTTGTCTGAGTGCAGGAAGATGTGGGTGTGCGAGTCAACAAAGCCCGGGAGGACTACTTTGCCGCGGAGATCGATATCGTGCTCGGACAGAGGGCCCGGGAGATGGGAGCTGTCGCGCTGGTAAAGGCGGGCAATGGCGCCGGTTTTGGTGTTAACCTCAACCGAGACATTCTTCAGAAAGGACTTCTGGATGGGATCGAAGAGGAGGGAGGTATGCACGGCGAGCGTCTCGCGAGGATTGGGATCATTGTTGGGAGGCATTGTCGGCTCGCCCTCGGCGGAAACCTGTGCAACGGTTGAGGGAGTCGAGGGAGCGATTGCCGGGTCGGGAATGGCTCTGGGTCTTGGTTGAGCACCGGCACGCGAGGCGCCGTTTGACGAGGACCAGGCAAGGTCGGTGGCGGTCATGGTTGGACGTTTGGAGTTTGCTGCCCGCTTGGCGTTGTTGGTGACGTTGACAGGTATTCAACCAAAATTGCGGGACACTGGAATCTACACGGTACTCTATTTCATACTTGCAATAAAACGAACTGAGGGCGCCGCCAGGCAGCAGGCTCTTTGGGTTCTGCTTCCTTTGCTATAGGCCAGGAAAGCACACCCCGGCCGCAACGCCGACGTTGGCGGTGGTGCGCACCTTGATGGCCACCTGTGGGGGACCGGGAATTGGCCCCGCAAAGCTCTAGTGTATCTGTGGGTGCCGTTGCCCTCACCGACTCAACGGTGCACCGACAGAGTGCCAGCTCATTCAATCGAACGGATGGAAATATTATCAGCCACAGACCAGTCACGGAGAAACCGGGCCGGCCATGACTGGGTGCAGACACTTACTTCGGCGGCTGCCGGTTCGAGAGTGATCTTTGATCTTCTGAGGGCGCATTGGTCAGTCACTGTCTGGGATCCCGGAGCCGGGGGTGAACTAGCACATACTCGAGTCGTTCTGCAGGTGCGAGTTTGCTGTCTCTTCGTTGTAACGAGTTCCCGACCCTGTCTCGGTGGCCTTTGGGTTGCGCTGGTCGCCAGCCTCGTAGACCTGTTCCTCGTAGACCTGCCGGTTTCCGACGTTTGACTGCATTATGATTTCTGAGGCGATGTATTCTCACTCTCAATATGAAAAAAAAAAAAATAAATTCAATTGATTGCTGAATACTGGAGGACAGCGATCTTTGCCCAACACCATCCTTTTGTATCTCGCGAGATGCGAGAGCTCCCCTACTCTACGTCATCTCAATCTCTTCCTCCCCCCCCCCCCCCAAAAAAAAAGGCACAAGTGGAGAAAGGAGCGGCGATCATGAACAGATGGACATCATACATGTTTCTAGAGATGCTTGTGCTGGCTGTGCCTTGTCAAGGAAGTTATGTTCTGAAATGGTGTAGAGACATTTCACAAAGTGGCATGGTGGCTTGCAAGGCTTGGCAGTGATGCAGTCACTCGGCCATCAAACTCGCAACGGAGCTAAAAGAAAAGAAGGGGATAAGAGGTTGATAGAGAACCGCTTTAACAACTCTCTAGCAACCATCTGAAAGAAGCAGCGCAATGCATAAATTGGTTCACATCCTGAAACTGAACGCCGGCACGGGAATAGAGTTTCGTCGTCGAGGCGCCGCAGCCTTCAAGTTCCATTGTTGTTGTAATAAGTGGAAAGAGGCTTCAGAACAAACTCGGAGCCAGCTCGCTGTGACTGTACCTGTACCCACAAACCTAAAGGCGGGCGGAAGGCAGAAACCGGACTGGCTGGGGGGAGCAAGGTGGCCCAAGCTTCCTTGCCGGTTTGAACAGTGCTCGGAAGATGCCAGGCAGGTTGGACCTCACCTCGCAACCGCGCTGTGAACAAGGCAACCTCGAGAGAAGTGCATCGCAGCAGCGCCCCAAACACCATACCTAGAACTGCCCAATATAAAAAGAGAAGTAGCATTGTTGCTCAAGATGTTCCGATTTGTAAGGACCAAAAAAAAACATTTCATATCACACATCAACTGAGCCATTTCTTCATCATAACAAGAAGCCAGTGTGTTTCCAGATTTGCTGACTCCGGTTTGACGTGGAAAACCACACACACAGCACAAAACGCTTGACATCATTACCCTATTCCATAAGGCGAGCTCGCCGGCCTCGGTGAGGCTGGCGGCAGCGCTGCGCCAAGCGTCGGCCGCCGCCTCGGAGACGTCGACCGAGGACCAGGCCAGCGACCGCTCGGCGCAGTCGGCCTCGGCGCGGAGGCCCGAGTTCAAGCTCGAGATCACCGAGAGCCTGCCGACGGCTGACCAACTGCGCACCATTCTCGACTACGCCGGCAAGCAGCGCGTTGGCACCATCGTCAAGGGCGCCAGCGACGAGCAGGACGCGCTGAGGAAGTTCAAGGAGAACGTCGAGAATCTGCAGAGGCCGGTGGTATGTTCCAGCCTCTCTTCTATCTGCTTTCTTTTTTTCTTTTTTTTCTTCCTTTTTTCCTCCTCTGCTCTCATCCCTGTTCATTTTCATTCGCTCTGTTATTCCATTTGCGCCTCTCTTTCTTCCAATCTCCGCTGTGGCGACTAATGATGCATTGTGCAGGTTGTCGACTGGAATAACGGCAAGGTCGCAGCCGGAGAGAACGAGTCGGAAATCTTGAAGATGCTCAACGACCTGCCGAAATAAGGTAGCCAGTCATGTACCACTGCTGTGAATGACCATTCTGCTTTCGTGGGTTATCTCGTCTCTCATCCTCCTCCCTTCTTGGGGCCTCTTTCTGTCCGCTGGAGAAGAGCTTGCTTCCTTTAATCCGCTGCTTCTCTCTCTTATCTCTTATCCCTCCTCATTGTACATTAACCTTTTGGTCGGTGCTCGTGGCGCTGCAAGAACTGTATGTTCTGTTGTTCTTGATGCAGAAGTGGCGAAAGGACGCGCGTTATTCTGCAAGAGGAGAGGTTGAGAGTGTAATAGCGCCCTTGGGGCGCCGGAAGACAAGGACTGCATTGAGAATCCATTGGCCGACCCGGAGTCGAGTGTTTCCTACTCGGCAGCGCGCCTGCTCACTCGGAATAGGAATGCTTGAAGAGTGTGGAATGGGGCTTCACCATGAGATAATCTCATGTCCATCGCATGCCGGTAATGCCAATGTCGGGGCGTGATCGAGGGTTCACCCCCCGTTGGTGAGGTTCTGCAAGGCCCGACTGGGTATGCTTTCGAGCCTGCACTCACTACCTTACTTACTTGTTCTCTGCACCTTGACCTACTCATAGCCAAACTCCTCATTCATGAACGACACTAGGAAAGCAGATCTGAGCTTACACCTACAAAGCCTGGTTGTAGTAAACCCTTTTCAACCACAGCAAGCTGCAACTATCCTGCCCGGCGAGGTTGTTCCACAATCCCATCTCTCATTTCATCCCATCTTGTTCTCAATCTGCCCATCTGCCCATCTGCCCATCTGCCCATCTTCCCATTGCGCCCATTGGCATCTCTTCCCCCCTTCTTCTTCTTCTTCTTCCTCTTCTTCCGCTCGTTTAGTCGCTCGCTTTGTCAACGAAATTCTACTCATCATAACCATTTCTGCTCGCTGTGGCCGAGGTGTTTCGACCACAAGATTGTGGGAATCGAGCCTCTACCATCGCTTTTGCCTCATTCCTGCTCTCCCATCAAACTTTCCGACGATACTTTCCGACGAAGGTAAGCTAGAGAAAAGAAAACGAGAAGGAGAGGAAAAAAAAAGAAGAAAGAGAGAGGCGCAAATCACCTTCTTCTGTGCCCCATCGTGGAAGCATTATCGCAGACATGCTCGCTAACCGCCCGCTCTCTCGTCCTACAGGGCTCTCGGGTCAGTTGAGATGGCTCCTCCTGGTAGCGTTCGAGAGGTGCTGCTGCCTCATCAATCCAAGGTCGGCTGGATCTGGGGCCTCGCAAGGAACGACATTGCGATCCCACAGCCCTTGATGGGTTTCTACTGGAACATGCCACAGGATGCGCCCTGCATCCTCTCGCTCCCCAAAGCACGCCGCTGCTTCAAGCGCGGCGAGATCCCTCACGGCCGTCGTGGCGTGGCCTGGGACGACGATTACGTCTGCGATGCGGCCGCTGCTCTTCGCGTCAGGCGTGGTCCTAAGATGAACACGCTCGTTCGGCCGAGGACGTGGGAGGACATGTACCAGTACTTTGACGCCATCGATCTCTGGAACATGGGCGCCTGGAACCTCTGGCGGGTCGTCCATTTCGCATGCGACGAGAACGAAGGGGCCCCCGGCGAGCCGTCTCCCTCCAAGTTCGCCGCCTCCTTTGAAGTCGTCGACGAGTGGGCATACGATTGGTGCACCCACGAGGAGCACCGCACTCGCCTAAGCGCGTGGGATGAGCGGTCCGATATCCTGTGCGTCCTGTCGCCGGCCGAGATCAACCATGTCTCGTGCTGCGGCATCCAGGAGCTCTCGGTGCTCCGCGGGGCGCTCAGGTACTGGTCTCGTTTCTACAAGAACCAGTCCCGACAAGGGGACAACGGCCAGGACGTCTCGGCCGTGTCGGCAAGCAGCAGCAACTGTCGAGACGCTCAGGACTCGTTGCCTACTCGCGCACTCGATGGTACGTACGAACTGTACCGGTTGGACTCCTTCTCCCCTCTTGTGTCGGCCCCTGCACTCGAAGCATGCACAGCATTATGGCGAAACCGAGATGGCTAACCGGGGTCACAGATAATGACATCGCCCTCAGCAGGCCCGAGCCGAGCTCCATCGCGCCGACCAGCCGTCCGCGGCGCCGCTCCAGCTCGCTCTCCCTGCCGCGCGCAAGCTCGCGCCGGGACGAGGGCGAATATACCTACGTCGCGAACCCGGCGGTTGTCATTATGAATGGAACGACCGCCGCCAGGACGCACCAGCTGTCGTCCGGCTCTAGACCGGCAGAAGCTCGCACGGGCGAGAACCAGGGCAGGGGTCATAAGCATTCCAAGTCTGGCCCGGCTCCCGCGGTTCGTCCGGCCCCTTCGCTGGCAACGAGAGGCGCTGGCGTCGAGGGCCCAGGCCCGTCCCGGTTGCCGAGCAGCTCACAAAACCTATTCAGCCGGGCCAACGGTGCTTCTCGACAGCCGACCCAGCCGACCCAGCCGATCCCCGGCTCCGTCGAGGCCGACATTGCCAACAGGACCGGCCAAGACCCCCATCCACGCTCCCAGGGCTCCGGCCATCGTGCTCGCTGCCCCAATCACGGCCGCCGGAACCAAGGATCGGATTTCAGGTTTGCCCCCTGCTCTTGCCAACAGTGCGTCGAGAAAGCGCGCAGCGTTCATATCGCACCCCTCGAGATAGGAGACATGTCCAGCAGGGAGGCCCGGGCCGCCATCGCCGAGCACCTGAGTCAGTGGGGCCACGTGGAGGGCTGCGAGCTGAAGAAGTCCTACAGGGACAACTACTACGCCCTCGTCCGGTTCTCCAGCGAGGCCAGTGCTCACCTTGCCGTCCGCCGGTCGAAAGAGGATGGCCGCGGACACCCGAGGCTTGGATGCTTCACCATCTCCTACCCGCTGAGATCCAAGCACTTCAGGCCCGAACCCAGGCCTCGACTGGGGAGCAGCGGAAGTCATCACTCCGCGGGCAACGGGAGCGGGAGCCCATCTTCGGGTGGCACCGGCAATCTCTCCTCGGCCCGGGACGGTGGGAGCCCTCGTTACGGTGGTGGCTCTCGGGGCACACGGCAGTCGTTCTCACAAGAGCGGCAGTTGCAGCAGCGCTTCGGTCGCGGTTCACGCTCGCACCATCACCAACGGGCCGAGAGGGCACTCCTCTCCAGCATCAGGACGCCCCCCCGTCGGTCACTGAGCCAGCAGTTCCCGGATCCGCCGCACCCGGCAGCCCCTGGGGCCGCGCGGTCGCACAGCATGATGCAGCCTGGTCAGCACCAGCACCAGCTCCAGCTCCAATACCGGAACCAGCATCGGCATTGGCCTTCATCGTCCGCCGGCGCCTTCTCCGGCTCTCCCTCGTATGAGAATAGACCCTGGTCCAGCCACTACTGCCCTCGGGGAGCTCCTTCGCTCAGCCCGCATCTCCCCCCGCCGCCACTCCCGGGGCATTACGTACCACCACCCCCTTACCAGCCATTCTTCAGCAGCCCGTACCCACACCATGCCTGGCTGGACATGCCCATGCCACCCGCTGCGTCTTCGTACCATCCGCTCCTGCCCCTGCCCCCGCCTCCGCCTCCGCCGCACGCACAACACTATCCCGGCTCTGAGGAGGCACGTCACCCCGGGTTTCACTGCGCTGCAGGGCTTCCGCAGCCGCCTCTTCCTCAACCGGCTTACGGCTGCGGCACTCAACCTCAGGGCCATTCCTCCCCAACCTTCTCCGCGCAGACAAAACCGCCTTCTGAAACAGAGGCATTTGGGAGCTGCCCGATTTCATCCAACGCCTCAACCCACTCGGCTCAGAGCTCTATCGCGAGTACAAGCGTCAAGGTCCGTCTGCCGGAGCTGCCCCAGGAGAAGCACTCCCCGGACACCGTCCCTACCCTTCCGAGCCATAACAGGGTCAAGAAGGATAGTCCCGTCAGGCGGATCAATTTCGGTGACGTGTCTTCCGAGATGGACACCGGGGAGCCCGCTCCCGTCACCGTCCCGGACCGTATCAGGGCGCGCCCGAACAGCTCTGTGAGGCGCATCACCTTTGGAGACTTTGGTCCCCCCGAGACGCCGGGGTCGACAACCGCTCCTCCCGCTGCTGCTGGGCGCTCAGAGTCCACCGAGTCCACGACGCCCACACCAGCAGCTGCTCCGGCACCCCCAAGCGCACCTCCCGCAGGCAGCGCAATGACATGCAGTGGCACTCGGGCCCTAACCTCGGACGACGACACCCGAGCGCCCGAACGTTCCCACGCTGGGCGCACCCAGCAGCCGACTCCATCCACTCCAACCCAACAACAGCACATCAACGGATGCGGCGAACCCCACGTGAGCCACGAATCCAAGCCGGCCAACGCCGAGAACGATGATGAAGATGAAAGGGGGTCTGAAGGGCAACTCGACAAACCTACCACACTCCCGTCTCGTCAGAACGTGGGGGACGTCAGGCTCGATCCCGAGTACAACGCCACCGTGATCCGCCGGCCGCCGCGCCATGACCGCGTGTATTCTTCGTGGATAGGGGACGGATTCCCCCCTGCAGCTCAGCCGACCTACCCGGATGCTTCATCGCAGCCGCAAGCTGGAGGAATAAGCGCCGCAACATGGCTGCAGGCACAGGATGAGACTTCGCCATCCCAGGCGTGGAACCCGGCCGTCGCACCTTTTGCGCCCCCTCCGCGACCTCAGCATTACCAGCATTGCCGGCCCGGCGAGCCCTACATGTTGAAGCAAAAGGGCAAGAAGCGGAGAAACAAGTATAGGAACAAGTCCCGCCTCGGCTCCCAGACCGCAACTCGCTCGAGCACTCCCATCCCCGAGGCCGCGAACAACAACAACGCTTCAGCCTTCGCCAACGGCGAGACGTCGGCCCGTTCGTCCCCGGGGCAGCACCAGGACACCGCCATCCAGCCCCTTCTGCTTCAGAGCGGAGAGGACCACCAGCCTGTCGTACCCCAGCCGCAGCAGCAGACTCCGGGCGACGGCGGCATTGCCAACCATCTCGAGGAGGCGATTGACGGCGCGGAAACCCGCAACGGCTTGCTGAAGCGGGACAGGAAGGGCAAAGGAAAGGCGGTACCGGCTACTTTGGAACGAGACAAGGACTACAACAATGACACCGGCAGCGGGGAGGCCTAGCAGACCTCGCCATCCCGTGTGGCAGTTCAACAAGCCAGCAGCAAAGGCGGCCGCGATTGGCTGGATGAGCACGCGGTGCGCAACGGCGGAGAGAGTAGCAGCACCACAACGGGTAAAGGCTGGAAGAAGAGTGCCGGCCATGGCGGTGGTAGTGGTGGCGGCGGCAAGAGCTGGCACTGGGCCCGGAAGAAGGCGGCCGGTGACCAGAGCGGCGGCGAGAAGACGGCTCCTCCCCCCCCGAGCGTCGGCGAGACAAGACAAGACGGCAACGCGGCGGAGAGAAAGAACGGCGCGGCTCACACTGTCAAGGAGCTCGCGCACGACACCGGCGAGGACATTACCGCCGCCGCCGCCGCCGCCGCCGCCGCTTCCGAGACCGAAACTGCCGACAAGACCGATACGACCAAGGACAACGAACCCACCACCAACAACAACTATTACTACTACAACGCTGCGCCCTACGTCAAGAGAGTCGGCGCCGCAACCCGCCCGTCCGCATACCGCGCCAACGCGGGAGGCTCCCTCCGGATCTCCCGCCAGCGGCTCGCCGTGCACGGCGGCAAGAAGCGACCCCCACCCGCGGCAAGGGGGGACGTGCGGGATCTCTTCAGGGACCACCGGGACCAAGAAGACCGCCGGGGCCCGGAGGAGCACCGGAATCGGGAGGACCAGGCGCAGCAGGAGTAGGGGTCTGACGAGCCTGCGGCGGCGCAAGGGACGGACGGGGAATCGGAGCTGCCGCTGCTGCCGCCGCCGTTGCAGGAGCAGGGGGATCACGAGGAGGAGGATCACGAGGAACAGCAGGTCAGAGACGCAGAAGCGGAGGCGGCGGCGGCTGCTGCTGCTGCTGCTGCTGCTGCTGTTGCTGCTGCTGTTGCTGTTATCACTGCTGCAGAGAAGAGCCGCGGCATTCCCGGGATGAAGAAGAAGGGGACCAGCAAGAAAGGCAATAAAAAGACGACGAAAGGCAAGAAGGGTAACAAGAAGAAGAAGAAGAAGCAACAAAAAGGAAAGAGAAAGGAACCGACCAGCGACCTAGATGGCCAAGGCGAAGAGGGAGACATGAGGATCAAGAGCTCGTTGGCCCGTTTGCTCGTCGTAATGCTGTTTCTTTTGCTTACCGGTCTCGTTCAGATTGGCGCGTCGTGGGACTGGTTACGGCTCGGAGGGCGAGCACAGCTGACATTCCAATCTTGAAAAGACCGCGGCACCAGCAAGAGATACGGTTGATTTTTTTTGTTAAGAAAAAAAAAATCTCTTTCTGGCTAGCATGCCTACTTCCAAGTGAGATTGGCATCGCCGAGTCGACATATCTGGCGTTGGGGTTTGGCGTTGGAGTTTTTGAGTTGGTGTCTCTTGTTGGCTTGGTGGTTGGGGTCACGACGCTATGCGCCGCGGAATGATGCTACCGAGGCTGGATGATCATGAGAGACCACGAAGGGGGGGAAATTTATGACCGGATGACGATAGATGGTGCTGTTGGAGTTCGAGAGTGGCTGGCCATGATTCCCGAGTGAGAATTTCGGTTGCTCTGCTCCGGAGTAGGGAGATTGGTCAGAGCTCTCTATTGGAGCACACGGCGAATGTACAGTATCTACAAGTATTCTTAATGCGGTGGTTTGCAACATGGTATGGCGGAGGGCGATTTGTTTCCGTCGTCACCGTTCCGGGAACGCCAAGTGCCCATCTCAGGGGTTGCAGCTTTATTGTGCAAACTTTATTTATCCCTTTAAAACACACGCCAATTCGGCCTCGTTGAAACGCCATATTATGCCGTTTTCTTTCGTATTTACATCCTAGACATATAGACAAACAAATTCCCCCCTCTTGCTCGTCTCGCATTGAGGGCTCAACACTGCTGCTTTCATGACCGCATGGCCGCCTCCGCGGCTTGAGAATTTACAAGTTATGGCATTCCTCTCATCTCGAAGGGGGGGGATCTGGATCGGCCGCAACCAGACGTCGCATGCGGCTGCCGTTGCCACTTTGCCAGCATAACTAGCCTCTTCACCACCACCCAACCGCTCATTACACCCTGGCTAACCGTCACCTCCAGGAATGAGCAAAGCCCTACCGAGCGCGAACGCTCTGTCGCTTACATGACGGAGCACTCGCCCTCCTGCTGCTTCCCGATCTTGCTCCTGGATATCCTCTCTCGGGTGCGAGGGCCACTCTTGCCGGACCGCTTGAGGTCCTCTAATCGCTCTCTCGCCTTGGGAAAATCCTGGGCTGTCGCAGCGGCTGTCAGCACTGTTGCCGGCTGGACCAAAACCCCGATATTCCGGGAAGCCATCAAAAAAAAGCGAGGAAAAAAAAGGAGAGAGAGAGAGGGAGGGAGGGAGGGAGAGAAACTCACCAGCAGCTCTCCAGTACCACCTCTTCGCATCCTCCAGGTTCGCCGGCACGCCGATACCCACCTCGGTGAAGTAGCCCATGGCGTACTCGGCCTTGCTCAGGCCGGCCAGGGCGGCCTTCCTGGCCCACAGGTAGGCCTCGGTGTCGCTCTGCTGCAGCACGCCCTCGCTGCCGGTCAGGTACCAGCCCGAGAGGGCGAGCTCGCTCTGGTGCTCCTCCTGGACGGCGGCGCGGCTGTACCACATGATGGACAGGCGCGGGTCGATGGGGCAGCCGAGCAGGCCGTACTCGTAGGCGCAGCCGAGGCGGAACTGGCTGAACTTGTAGCCCAGCTCGGCGGCCTGCTTGAACAGCTGGAAGGCGTAGGCCTCGTCGCGCAGGATCACGTCGTTGGGCTCGGCGCTCTCGTACAGCAGCGCCAGCTCGTGCAGCGCGTGCGGGTTCTCGGGCGTGGCGCGCTCGGCGGCCCGCTTGAGCCAGCTGATGGCCTCGCGCGGGTTGCGCGGCTGCCCCAGCAGGCCCTTGAGCAGGATCATGCCCATCTTGTACATGGCCGGCGTGTCGCCGAGCGTCGCCGCCCGCTTGTACCACTGGATGGCCTTGAGCGGGTCCTTGCGCGTGCCGCCGCCCTCGTCGTTGCCGATCTCGCAGCACACGGCCGTGCGGTAGGCGGCCGCCGCGTGGCCCAGCTTGGCCGCCGACTGGTAGAGCGAGAAGGCGTGCGCGTTGTCGGGCTCGCCGAACAGGCCGCGCCCGAGGCAGTCGGCCAGGAAGAACATGGCGTCCGGGTTGTTGGCCTTCTCGAGCTTGCGGAGGATCTTCTGCGCGTCGACGAGGTAGCGTTCGCGGGACCGGGCGCGCGCTTTGGGGTCGGGGAGGTTGGGCACCAGCGCGTCCGACGCTTCGACCAGCCGCTTGGCCAGCCGGAGCGCCGTGGCTTGGTCCCCGGGGTCGTTCTTGACCGTGGCCCGAAGGTGCTCCAGTTCCTCGACGGTGACGGGCGGTTCCGCGGGCTGCGCCCCGGACCCGTCGGCCGCCTGATCGGGCGGCGGGCCTTGCTGGTAGCCCCCGGCGGGAGGACCGGTCGTCGTATTGGCGCCGTAACCGCCGGGGGTACCACTGTAGTTCCTCACCGGCGGCGGCCGGTCATTGAGGTTAACCACCGACCCGGGCATGTGCCCGGGACGAACGGGCGTGGGATGCGAGGGAAGGCTATCCGGGTTGTGGCCCTGTTGAGACGAAGGCTGCACTCCGGGCCTGTAAGGCGCCGGACCTGGAGGCAATCCCTGGCCCGGAGCCGGGCCGGCTCCGGGCTCCTGGTGAGATTGTGGGCCGCCGGGCTGATGATGGGTGGGCAGCGGGGGGATGTCGCCGGCCATCTCGAACACGGCTGTCTGCGAGTTGCGCAAGTTGGGCTGAGACTTCGCCCGGGTCATCTCGGGGTGCCGGCCAGGACCGCGCTGGGCCAGCTCTTGCTGGCTAGGCTGCATGTGCCGGTCTAACGAGTTCTTGGGGCGATGTGAGGGCATGGCATCGAAATCGGGGACGTCGGACGCGGCCGAGGGAGGGTTGTGGGCGGGATAGCCGTCATTGCCGCCGTAGTAGTCGTAGAGGTCGTCGACCGATGAAGGGCGGTCTTGACCGTAGCCCGAGTCATGCCCGGCTTCCTCTGGGCCATCCCGGCGCGCTTCTTGAGGCGGAAGGCCGTAGTTGTTTGGAGGATAGATCCTCGGCGGTGGCTGTCGCATTCCCTGCGCTGTGCTCGGTCGCTGCGGCACGCCGGGGCCGATAGGGCCCCTGTAAGGTGCGCTATCTGCCCGCATGAGAGGACCGGCCTGGCGCATGTCCATTTGATCTCCGGCCGGCATCGTCATGCTTCGAGGCGGAGGCCCGAAATTCTCCTCCTGGTAACCACCCCCCTGCGGTCCATATCCGGTGACCGGAGGAGGGCCACGTCGCCGGTCGGGGTAGTCCTGCGGGTGGTACTCTTGCGGTGGGCCACGGGGAGGTCCCATCGGCCCGGGTCTCCCGTAGCCGTTCGGGGGAGGGCGCATGGGTCCTCTCTGCTGCTGCGGCGGACCGTTCGGTCCTCTCGGACTCGGCCGGTTTCCCGATATGTCCATACCTTCCATCTGCGCTAGGATCTGCTGCTCCTGTTCCATATCTGACTTGCGCGGTGCGCCGGGAAACGAGGGGAAAGGGCCATTGAAGGCTGAGCCCATGTTAGCATAACCTCGTTGGTGAGGCCGGAGTGCCTAGACAGAATGCCAAACTCACCGCCGGGATCTGAGTGGGGAGCCCTATCCCCTGGACCTGGCCGACCGCCACGGCCGGGAGGGGGAGGGCCTCGGCTGCCAGGACCAGGAGGGTAACCGCCACCGCGAGGGGGATAAGGACCTCCCCGACCAGAACCGCTGGGGGGAGGCCTCATGGGGCCTTCTCTTCCACCCGGCATCGGTCGCCCGCCCCTTCCGGGCCCCGGGGGGCCGGGGTCGTAGTAGTCCTGCTGATAATGGTCTTGGTTGGGAGGAGGGCCTCCTCTTCCGTAGCCGCCGTCGTCGTACTGCCCGCCGTAGCCTTGATCGTAACCCTGGTCATATCCATTCCCATATCCGTCATAGCCGGGGCCATATCCGTCCTGATACTGGTCGTACTGCTGGGGCGGCGGTCCGTTGTATTGCTGCGGCGCTCCAGGGCCCGGGGGGTAATGTCGCTGCGGCGGAGGGCGCTGAGGACCCGGCCCTCCGCCGTATTGGCGCCCGCCACCAGCACCCCCATCGTATTGTCCGTTGTACGCCATGATGCCAGCGCTCCGTGCGGGTGTCGGTGCTGCCCTAGCTCCGAGACGTCTCCGAGAACCGGTCGCCGCAGCTGCAGATCGCGGCGCAATCGGGATCGTCCAAGAGCGCTGTCCTTGTGCGGTGAGCTCCTGAGCTGGTATGTGAGCGCAATGCGTCTAGATAGGTCGCATGGCAAACGGCGCGTCTAGGCGAATGTAGGATGTCCGGTTCGAGTTGGCCGACCTGGACCCCGGTCTCGACAAATTCCGCCGAATCGTATGCGACGGCTGAGATGGAAGCGGCAGACGGCACACAAGGGACCGGCAGCCGTGTGATTTGCGCAGCGCAACAGCACGAATGAAGGGTCGGGAGTCGTGATGGTGGTTGTTTGTGACCGTTTGTCGTTATCGTCGTGTTCGTCGTCGTCGTCGTCGCCGTTGCCGTCGCCGTGATTGTCGAGGCGCGCTAGTCGGGAGGTCAAGGCGCCGAGATTACGGAAGAAAGGGCGTGAAACAATCGGCTATGTGCTAACTCTTAGCAGTTATTAACGGAGATGGTGAGATCGAAAAAGGTATTGAAAAGTGCGGCAGTCAAAAGGGTCGCAGCCCAGAGGCAAGGACTGCATTGTGCATTATGCCCTGCTGGATCAGCTAAAAAGCCCGTTCTTCCGCTGCAAGGGTCCATGGGCGCACCCCTCAGAATTGAATGGGGAGAATGGCGCGAGTGGGTTTGGGCAGCGCGGGGCCTTGTTCGGGGACCAGGATTTGTTACGCGAGCCAAGGGTCCGATACTCCATAACTACAGCCCTGCGTATTTTGAACATTGAAATACGGAATACTGCGCCGAGTCATAGGCTGAATTACGGAGTAGCCATAAAAAGCGCCTTTTTCTCCTTATCCATCAACAAGGACCATACCAGCAGAGAATGCATGGAGATCTAACTTTTTTCGAGCCGGTAGTAAACTATGTTTGTATTGATGCTACCTGCCAAAGTTGGCATAGAATGAACCAATTTTCTCTTTTGTTACTGTCGATGCTTGATGCTGCTGTTCGGACCTCGTGCAACTGTGCAACTGAAACGTGACCGCGCTGTCGGCTGGACTGATATCCGAGCAGTTCTGCGGAGCTACTCCTTCTATGTATAACGTACATACCCAAGTACTCCGTAGTGTCGGTAGGGTAGCAACAAAGCCCATACATAAACATTCAGGCCCAACAGCGGGAGAAGTAGCTGAACTATCCGAGATTATCGCTGGGCTGACTTGCCCCTCGGAACAAGGCAGACCTAATTCGTGTCTTTGCCCCATTTGCAAGAGGCTTTGTAGAGCAACTGCCGCTTCCCGTCTTTTGTACATTCGCTACACAGCTGAAAAAGGCCCAAGAGTTTCAAAGTGAGTTTCGAAGCTTTTTGCTGAGTTGGCAGAGTTGCCCGACATGATGCGTATCAAAAGCTGTCCGCTGTTGGCAGTGATTGGTTTTCTTCAGCCCCCGCGAATCTGGTACGCGCCGCTCCAAGACCTGGGACAGGGGAATACAGCAGCGCATCTGCCTGCAAGCCAGCGGCGCGCGCAATGCTCGGCCCCCCGACTTCAACGCCTTGCGGATCGCACGCACATCACGGAGTAGTTATGTCGACGCCAAACACGTAAGCCCCAGAGAGGACCAGGGCTTCAATACTGTTTTCATGATCGCCCTAGCCCGGTGTTTCAAGACACGTAACTACGTATCTGTGCCGATGCCTGGGTCCTCAGCAGGCCGAACCTGGAATTCCGAGGAAGTCCCGATGCTCTCTCTCACGCTTGTTCGAGTCATAGGAAGGGAGTGCAAGGAAAGCCGCAAGCTCACCCTCAGATTGAGACCTGCGCACCACGCATCCACTCGATATTGGACTGGGCTCAAACCGGTAACCTTGCCTGCCCGAGTCCCGAGACACGGCAGCGGTGAAAGACTCTGGATGCTCCGAGTTTAACGGGAATTACCGCAAGCTAGCGCGATTGGCCTGTGAGGTAACTAAAGTACCGAATGACCCCGGATCCACACCGCCAAGCCGAACCAGTGTCTCCGTACCTTCCTGATGAATTCGGTGAGCCAGCTGTTGTCGGCTGCCCAAAAAGTCAGTTCTGGTAAGCTTGGTTTCTGCCGCATCTGGCCGCCCTCGAGTGAGAGGCTGACCTCATCAACGAGAGAGTTCATGAAGCAGACCGGGAACGGCGAGTCTGCCAACAAACACGACCTTGGGAGCAGCATCTCTGATTTCTTGTTCCCGTTGACATTGTGATTTGCTGAGGGGTCTAAGAGACGCATTCCTCATTATGGCCAAGAAACCTGTCAACTGGTGGCTGTGGACAAAGATGCTCGTCGTGTGAGTCCCCGGATCGGCCGCAGGGAAAGCAATCAAGCTGCTGATAATGTGCACAGCGGCGGTGTCATTTGTGTCGGAGGTCCTGCTTTCACACGATGGGTGCAACCCACAGATGAGGAGCTCTTCCAGAGATACAACCCCGAGCTCAAGAAGCGGAGCCTGGAACGGAGGGTCGAGCGGCAGCAGGAATTCGATGATTTTGTTACGAAGCTTAAGGAGTACTCAAAGTCGGACAAGCCAAGTGAGTGCCGAGATGTTTGGAGGGAAGTGACCTATCATTACGGAACTAATTCAGGGCATAGTATGGACCGTGCAAGCCGAGGCAGAGAAGGAGCGGGCGAAGCAGGCTTCCATAGCTGAGTCGTTGAAGTTGGCAGAGGAGGTCAAGGCCAGGAGAGAAGCAATCAGACGAGAGGCTGGGTTGCCAACAGAGTCAACTTCGTCCTCAGATACTAGGTAGTCCGGTCGGAAAGAGAGAAGGGGACGGTTCGGCGAGTGTACGATATGTATGTTCATTTATCGGTCAGTAAAACGGGGCGTCTCAGGGGCGACAAGGGATCCAGATGTGGTTCTCCGAGACCAAAAGGAGCGAACGAACAAAATCAGGCATTGCCAGGGCTGCATGGGGGCCAGCCTACTGTCTGGACGTCTGGCGCAATTGGAATTTGAGCATTAGTAAACAAATAAAAGCAAAATGGTAACCGTTGCTGTGCATTCAACATTGCCCAGTCGAAGGCTGCCGCCAATATTCAGAAGCAAACACACCGTCCGTGTCCGTGCAAGGTGAGAGGTTCGGTGAGCGGGACGGTGAGCGGCTGTCAAAGTGGGGTAAAAGTTATTGCGGCAGCGAAAAATATCAGGGCCCAGGCGCGCACAATTTCTCCAACTACTGACGACCGGACACGGCGTAAGGTATCGCGGGCCTATCACGATATTCCGAGGTAAATCCAAGGACTGAATTTATCCCTGATTGACAGAGTACGTCCCCAGCCGCCTTTTTTTTGCACCTGCGACGGTTGTCTTCCCACGCCGCAAGCTAGGAGTTTGTGGGTGTGTGTGTGGTTGTGTGCGTGTGTGCACACCGGGCCGGAGCCTGCCCTAGGCTGACTGATCAATCTCAAGCTCGAGCTTCACCGAGTCCCCCCTCCATCTCGAACCTCCCCACCAAAACCCCATCCCAACACACTATCCATCAACATGGCGGACGTCCAGGAACGGTTGAAGAAGCTCGGAGCTTCTGCTCGCATCGGTACGTTGCTGTTTCTCCAGCATCCCTCTCCCGCTCCGGATCGGCCGAACTAACCCACCTCGCCGCCAGGGTATGTCTAGATCCGATCCCTCCGAAACCGCCTCGACGTCAGCGCATTTGACCGAGATTCTAACGAGCTATACTTGACGGACAGTGGCAAGGGTACTCCCCGGAGGAAGGTGAAGCGCGCCCCCGCGCGCTCCGCCGGCGACGACAAGAAGCTGCAGCAGACGCTCAAGAAGCTCAATGTTCAGCCCATCCAGGCCATTGAGGAGGTCAACATGTTCAAGAGCGACGGCAACGTCATCCACTTTTCCGCGCCCAAGGGTTTGTACAAGACGCTTATCGATGAAACGAGGATAGAGTGAATGCTGACGGTCGGGCTGCAGTCCATGCCGCCGTTCCCGCCAACACCTTCGCCATCTACGGCAACGGAGAGGAGAAGGAGCTTACGGAGCTCGTTCCCGGCATCCTGAACCAGCTCGGCCCCGACTCGCTTGCCTCGCTCCGCAAGCTGGCCGAGAGCTACCAGAACATGCAGAAGAATGAGAAGGAGGCTGATGACGATGAGATTCCCGACCTCGTGGCTGGCGAGAACTTCGAGAACAAGGTCGAGTAAACGGCCCGATGTCGGAAAAATAAAACTCTTACCGCAATCTGGCAATTCCCTCTTCGCTGCTTTGTGTATGAAGGGACAGACACGAATTTGGTTTTTCCATCCAGGGAACAGGCGGCGTCTTTGGCGGTCTTCGTCGTAAGTAGCATTGGCTCCAGAGCCCAGGCAAGGTGGGGGATAGGAAGGGACATATGATCGATATCCAAAGATTCCACGGGGCTGATGAAGAGTATGTGACCATGTTGAAAGGGAAGGGCAAATGGCGTATCTTGGTCTGGTTAGCCGCCAGGATGCCAGCACATGCACATCCGGAATTCTGGGCAGCGTCACAGACTAAAATCCTCGTCGCCGGTGTTCCTCAGCCATCCCTTCAACACTTCCCCCCTCACTTGTTCTTTCACTCTCCTCCTGCCCTCCAGGAGGTGCCCACCCTTGACCCCGTCATATGAGCCCATCGCCAATCCTTCCGAGATGACCTTGTCCCCCAGCGTGCCGGCAACCTCTACCGCCGCCGCCCACATCTTCCTCCGCGACGTCAAACTGGCCCCCTTCACGTCAAACCCCTTCCTCCCCTGCATAACCCCGCCTATCAATCCCTCCTCCACCTCCCCGCCGACGGTCCACGCGACAGCAAGATTGCTCGCCACAACTTTGATCTCCTCGCCTCGTCCTCCGCCAGCGGCCCCATCCCCATCAGTACTCCTAGCCCTGATCCCCCTCCTCGAAAATTCAAACTCCCTCTCCGTGGCCTGCACCCGAAAGGGATGGAACCCGTACCCCGTGCCGCGCCACGCGGGCCCTTCCTTGTCGAGCCCCGCCATCCGGCCGTCGGGCGGCTCGGCCGAGAAGCAGCGCCGGCAGGCGGCGGGCGAGTGCTGCGACGCCGGCAGGACGAGGCTGGCCAGGTAGGCGCCGCGCGGGGAGACGAAGAGGGAGGCGAGCGAGGAGAGCAGTGAGGTGCACTGGTGAAGCGCAAGCTTGTCGCTGCACGACTTGGAGCGCGAAGGGGGCGCGTCGGCGCGCGACGGCTTGCGGCGCACGATGCCCAGCCGCGAGAAGAAGCCCCTCCCCAACAAAGTGGGCTCGGATGACGATGGAGGAGGATGAGGAGGAGGAGGAGGAGAAGAAGAAGAAGAAGAAGAAGAAGAAGAAGAAGGTGAGAGGGCGGTGGACGAGGAAGGGGATGCGGGAGAAGGAGAAGGACATAAGGGCGGGGGCTCTTCCCAGGGGGTGGCGTCGTCCTGGGAGGACATGATCAGTTCCATCGAGGCATCGCCGCCTGGTAGTGGGTGTCAGTGACTACGTTAGTGACCACGGCGGGTAAGGGGGAAGGGGGGCCCGGAGGGGAGCGAGTAACGTACACGGGGCTTCAGAGCAATACATATGCAGGGTGAGGTCTTCACGCCATGCGAACGGTTGATGATGCCAAGGTCCGTTTGAGATGGGGGGTAGCTCTTCTTGAGTCCTCCGGCGTAGAAAGTCTGATTCTGCAGCATCGTCCCTAGCCAGGCGGTGGCACTCGTCCAGGATGAATCGGTTGAAGGCACGAATGGCGAGGACCTCGGCGTGCCAGTCGTGAAGAGCAACCCCGTTGGCCTGGGCCAACTTGGATGCGGGGAGACACTTCATGCCAGTGCTATACGGACCCCAGAGAGTGTTAACTAAGCAGATTCGTGGTTGCCCGAACCTCGAGTAGGAGTTCCCAATTCTTGGAATATACTCACGCCAGCGCAACGCATTTCAGAAACTTTGGACCTAATCACCAGATCTCAAGTCAGTAATGTTGAATTTACACACCGAAGCCCCAGCTGATGATTGCCAGACACCTTTCACTACAATGCCGCTCAGGGGTACCCATTCGTGGAGGCCATTGTCGCGGACAGCAGGTTTGCGCTTCGCTGGGAGCCTTCTGAACTCTTCCAGAACAGCAAGTGCTATCTCGTCCGCCTCGTTCGCCATCAGAACCTTGCGATTTTGGCTTCACTGCCTGGGTGGTTGTCGGGGAGGGTACGCAACATTGAGAGCAGGAAAGCGCGGGAATTCAGTAAGGGTTAGGGTTTGCCGCGACGGAACGTTCATGTTGGAACCGCATCTTGGAACTTGTCGGTTGAGGCATGCTATATACGCTTGAACCTGTCCGTATCAGGCTATCTACGGAACACAGTCTTCGCTTCCGTAAATGTTCACTGTCAACCTGGAAAAGACTCTTCTGATTCTTCTCCTTTGAAGGGTGAATGTGGGTAATGCAAATGTGGCTTGTACCTCGCATTAGTTACTTCAACATGGCCCGTAGCCACGTTCTCAAAAAGTGGGTCTCCGTGGCTGACACCGCAGCCTATCACAAAGCAGCCCTATCCCACAACCTGCACCAAAGAATTTGGCGAAAATCGACCTGGAGCCTTGGAACTCAGAGGAAGCAACCCCGACAACGACAATCGACAACCACCGCCAAAATGAGGACTTACGACGATAGCTTCTCCGGCCAGCGGATCTACCCCGGCAAGGTACGAATTGACCATTCTTGCGGATCGAGACGGACGACGATTCTTCCCATCCCCGAGTCCCGCAGCGACCCGAGAGCACCGAGAGCTCCTCGCAAAGTCGCGAATGACGCCAAACGAAGACCGGGGTGGGGGATCTGTCGATGGAATAATTGGGAACTTCTTTTCGGCTGAGAAAACAGCAATTCTGACCATGTTGTGCACTACAGGGTAAGCTGTACGTCCGTGGCGACAGCAAGATCTTCCGCTTCCAGAATGGCAAGTCCGAGTCGCTCTTCCTCCAGCGCAAGAACCCCCGCCGCATTGCCTGGACTGTCCTCTACCGCCGGCAACACCGCAAGGGCATCTCTGAGGTACGATTTCACCCGCGTCTATACACACACACACACACACACACACACACACACACACACACACATATCCGAGTTCCCGAGATGGAGGAGAGAGGGAGAGGGGCTTGGGAAGGAGCAGATGGCGATGACGACATGGAGGATATCCCATAAGGGATCCATCAGAACGGCTCGCTGACTCCCCTCACAGGAAGTCGCCAAGAAGCGCACGCGCCGCACCATCAAGTCGCAGCGTGCCATCGTCGGCGCCTCTCTCGAGGTGATCAAGGAGCGCCGCTCGATGCGCCCCGAGGCCCGGAACGCCGCCCGTCTGGCCGCCATCAAGGAGAGCAAGGAGAAGAAGCAGGCTGCGCAGGCGGCCAAGAAGGCCGAAAAGGCTAAGAACGCCGCCGCCGCCGCCAAGGGCCAGGCCGCCGGCCGCGTCACCAGCAAGCAGGGTGCGAAGGGTGCGCCGATCAAGGTCCAGGCCAAGTCTCGTTAAGGGGGTCTCGCTCTTTGGCGGGGGGGTGCGTGTTCTTTCTGAGACGAAAGGGAAAGCCAGGTCATGAGAGGAGCGCAATAGATGAAATGGTTATCTTACGGTCTTGCCTGTGGCCGGAAAGGGTAAAACGCTGGAGTCGGTCGGTACGGTACTCGGGTTTTCTTGCCTGCTCAACTCTCTTAAAAGGGTTTCTGCTCTCGCAAACAAGTTGACAAGAGCCAGCTTGTTTTTCTGGACGGGGCCGGTTGCAATGGATCCTGCGTGACTTGAGGGGGTTCAGGGGGGACATTTGCATGGGTAGCCTCACAGAATGCCGACTTATGCATTCGTCTTCCACAACACGCCCAGCGCGAGAGCAGATTGGGCAGGGAGGAGAACAGGTGGTTTTATATGAGTGTGTGTTATGCGCGCGATGGAACGCAGCTCATCTACCCCGACTTCAGGGACGCGCGAATCTATCTATGACCTCTCCTTCCCAAGCTTAACCTCTCCATTTTTTTTTTCTTGGTTGTTTCTTTCCCCCCCCCGTTCAAAGCTTGGCCAAAACGGCCTCGGCCCCAGAGTTCTCAATGCTTCCCCGCTGGGTATCGATCGCGGCATAGACCACCTTTCCGTGGTCGATCACAACAGCGTACCGCCCAGTCCTGTCCCCGGACGCCCAGCCGATGCTCTTGCTGAACGCGGCGCCATCGTCGGAGGCGAAGAGCTGAACAAGCACCCCATCGTTAGCGAAACATTCAGTGCTTTCAACGTTATTCGGGGGAGCAAGGTGCCACAAAGAGTTGAAGTGAAAGAAAGAAAGAAAAGCAGCCAGTGAGAGAAGGGGAGGAGGGAGGGGGGGAGAACGTACGATGGACTCGTCCTTGATGCCGTTGGCCTTGCCCCAGGCCGACATGACGAAGGCATCGTTGGACGCGATGAAGACGATGCTGTCGACGCCCTTGGCCCGGAGCTTCTCCAGATTGGCAATGTACGACGTGATGTGCTGCTCCTGGCAAGTAGGCGTGAAGGCGCCGGGGACGGCGACCAGGACCGCCTTCTTGTTTTGGAACTCTGTGCGCGCGAGAGATCTTAGCTTGATTGTTCTTTTTGATGACTAGTAAGGTGACGATTCTTGGCATAGTCTTCAACCCCCTTCCCCTAGCGCGTGCCGGTCAAGGCTAGGAAAGGGACTAGAAAAAGAAAGAGAGAGAGAGAGACGTACCCTTGCTGGCCTCAAACTTGGTGGGCAGGCCGCAAGAAGTGAGGTCGAGGCTGCCCGTGGGGTGGATGTACGAGAAGGTCACACCCTCAGGGAAAGGGGAGCCGACTTCGAGAGGAGCCATTTCGTATGGATGAGTCTCGTTGTTGGTGGAAGTGCCTGGGGTTCACTTGAGTTGAAACTTGGCCGGGTTGGCAACGCCCCTGGGTGCTACGGGTTTGTTTATTATAGCGGGGTGGGTTGAATGAGGGGTCAATTCAGAGCTCTTGAAGGGATCCGCTTTTACTCCCGTCACATCACCCACCAAGCACGGTGGGGACCGTGGGACACGCAATGGATACATCACTCTCGATTGACACCTCTACGGACACTTCACAGGCGGTTCGTAGCCAGTGTTGCGCAATCGGTCACTTGGGTATGCAATCCTGCGCGACTCCGGTCCGAACCCGAGCCCCGCCTTTCCCACGCGAAAGACCCCGCAGTACCAGAACACGCAAAGACGTTCGCTGCCCTCTGTTGATGGTTCTTGTAGCATCGGTCAATAAATTCCCCAGGGCCGAACGAAGTTTCGTCGTCAAGTTCGTCGCAAGTCGGCAACCCATTGTGACATGATAATCTCACTATGGCATCATTCGAGTGCTTGTCCTGCTGATTAAGCCTTGGAAACACCACGCCCGCGAAGGGCGTGGTGTGTCATTCTGAGGTGGGCCCGAATTTTGGAGACTCTCCTCTGGAGCGTAGTACGGAGTATATACCCACCCATCCGTCCGTCGGGGAGTTAATCAAATGGTACTGTACAACTCTGTTTGTCACTACCTGACAACAACAAGGCCACGAGCTACCTCGAAGAGCTTTTCGTAGTTAGTTTAATTTTTAGGATCAGTCCTCTTCGGCCATCGGTGTAACAGTTATGGCGACCGAGTCCAAGCCGCCCTTCCCCCCGTTCACGCAGGAAACGGCCCGGCAGAAGGTCAAAGCTGCCCAAGCTGCTTGGAACACCAAGTAAGCCTTCGGTCACTTTTGATTTGCCATAGACCTCTTGGGCTGACCAGGGTTGTATCCAGAAACCCCGAGCTTGTCCAATTCGCCTACACCCCTGACTCGATCTGGCGCAACCGGGACACCTTCCTGCAGGGCCGGGAGGCGATCGTCGACTTCCTCCGCAAGAAGTGGGCAAAGGAAAGAGACTACCGCCTGAGGAAAGAGTTGTTCGCCTTTACAGACAACAAGGTCCGTTCCCCCCTCCTCCCCCCAAAAAATAAAATAAAGACAAAACAAAACAAAACAAAACAAAAAAAAAAAAGAGCCGGGACAGTTGAGTGACAATTGAGCCAGATTGCTGTCCAGTTTTGGTACGAGTGGAGAGACGAGACGGGCCAGTGGTGGCGGACGTACGGGCTGGAGGACTGGACGTTCGCAGACAACGGTCTGATGAAGAAGAGGCAGATGAGCGGGAATGATGTGAAGATCCAGGAAGACGAGCGGTGGTTCAAGGACGGGATTGACATTGACACTGTTGAGATAAGCGAGAAGCATTGGTAGGTTAGCGAGCAGTCGTCACTTACACTGTGTACTGCATATACAATACAAATGCGTGTCAATTTCACCTAAACTCGAAGTCTTGGGATTATATGTGTCAGATTGTTAATATGGGATTTCTGTGAACAATTGAAACTAAGAAAATAATCGAGTGATAGTCTTCGAAGCACGCTTCATAGTGGCTGGTTTATCGAGGTCTAGGCTTCTCTCCCGAGATTTCGATGCGATGCAGGGTGTTGTGTGGCTTCAGGAGCCAAGAGGCCGTTCTGCAGCCACTATCACTCTATCTCGCCAACCGAACATCTACTGCAAGCGGCACATCTGTGGGTGAGTGTGGAGGCGCCGGGAGACAGATGCGGATAATTAATCCAGATGCAATCTGCAATCTGTACGGATCCGTATTTCGCTTGAACCCTGGTGGGTTTGGTCGATAGCTCCAACTTTGGCTGATGATGCGCTGGAATTGCCCAGGAACCTAAGATCAGGTAGGTACTGCATTCACTGAGATATGAATCTCGAACAATCTTCGAGTTTAGTGGCGTGGCGTGGCGTAACGCGCAGGACCCCATTCGCCGCCCCTTCCATGTTTGCTTCTCAGTTACCCTAGTGGGCAGGACGGCACGAAACAGGGGTTCCAAATCCAGTACCATGGCGAGCATGGCTCACGAACCAGCTAGCTGGGGAGGGAGCTGATCTCGCACTGGCTCCCCCTCCGGAAGCCGATCTGCCACAAAATTAGTTAGCTCAGATCTTTCCGGATGTTGCCTTCCTCCTCCCGACGCCGCGAAGCACGCGAATGAACCAAGCCCTATTCCCTGACAAAGGCAGGGGTTTGCGCACAGGCGAAGGGAATGATGAAGCTGTCAGCTTCAATTTCAGCGACCTGTTGATTTATGCGGGGTTCTAACCCATATGAATGGTATGTCTGGGACTCGGATCATCGACCTGGTGCTGCAGAGGCCCAGGCTCGGTGATTCTGAGCTCTGGACGAGCTCCCCTTGCTCGCACCTTTCCAGTCTACCACCACCCCATCATGAAAACTCGCCCTCGTCGTTCCGTCCAGTGTCTTCATGACGTTTTCGCCTCGCGGAAGACGCGGGAGCTAGCCCCATCCACGACAATTCACGTCCAAGTTGTCACTTCTTGGAAAAGCTCGAGAGCTCTGGGTGCTCCTCCCCGAAACCATCTTCGTGATCGAGACAGCCACATGGTCCAAGGCTTCTGAGGCGCGCCCCCAGCCCACGATCATCCTTACATTTCTGTCACTAGGGCATCATCAGATGGACACCCTGGCCAGTCGTTTCTCGGGGTCCTCGTTCTGATCATCAAGAAATATCAATCCTCCCGTCTGCGATCTCGCGCCGGTCTTCAACATGGGCCTTTTCCCGCTCAGCTTTCGCCGCCCGACATCCAGTACGAGACCAAAATCCGCCGGAAGCCGGAGCCCAATTCACAATGGAGGCACATCGGACGGACCCCTTCACCCCGTCGGGTCTAACCCCCCAAGTGGGATTCCTCCGGCGCTCAGTCTCGATAGGATCCTTGAAGGGGAAACGTGCTCGGTCTGTTACCAGTGCACTTCCGACCAGACCCGGACTGACAAGTAGCCAGCCATGTACACTGCGCGACTTCATGAATTATCTCGTCCATGTTGAGCGGTCCGCGGAGAATCTCCAGTTCTTTCTCTGGTACCGAGACTATGAGCGACGCTTTGCCGCCGCCACAACGGCCGACCTCTCGCTTGCCCCCGAGTGGACCCAAGAGATGGAGGACGGGATCATCGCACGCCTCAAGAAGGAGCACGCAGACAAGATACGCAGGGCGTCCAAGGACGCCGGAGCCAACTTCGGAGGCGCCGACTTTGAGAAGGGCAACGACAAAAGGAACGGGTCCGAGATGGTGGCGGACAAGTACCATCAACTAGCAACCCGGGCGTTCGCGTCAGCGGGAGCGAAGGATCCCTGTAAGTTCCTATCATGACCCGGCACTCAAGCCCATGCGTGACCTGCAAGCTCACCAGCTTCTCAAAGTCAGGATCCAGCCGTTCCGCAAGGAAGTTGACCGCATCATTGCCAACTACATTATGGATGGCGCCCCCCGCCAACTTAACCTCTCAGAACAAGAGCAGAAAACAGTGCTCCAAGCCCTGTCTTACACCACCCACCCGTCCGCCTTCAGGGTGCTCGTCCGCCTGGCCGAGGCCACGCTGCGGGAGCAGAGCCACCCAAACTTCATCTGGTGGAGCGTCTGCAACGGCAACCCGCCGCGCCTGGAGTTTGCGTTAGTGCTGGGCGTAGCAACAGTCCTGGCCGGGGTCGCGGTGGCTGTGATTTTGACGCTTTCGGGGGCCGGAAGGGGCTACCGCGCGCTGGCGGCGATCGCGTGGGTAGCCGGGTTCGCGACCGTGATGGCCGCTCATAAAGGGATGGTACGTTGGCCAGGAAACAGGCCCCGGATGGCCGTTGTGTTTTTGTGAACACCCCTCGGGAGAGTACAAATAAAAGGGCTACTGACCAAGCACAGTGTGTCATCCTTCACGGCCTCCACCACCGACACATCCGTCCCTGGGAACTCTTCGATTCGGAACCCCCCGAGGACGACAGAGACGGAGACCCTATCGATGCCGCTAGGCGCTCGTTGGATAGGTCTGGGTCTCACGGCAGCTACGAGGATGAACCGTGGGTGATCCGGTATCGGAAACGGCACATGCTACGCAAGATCTTCGACCGGGAGGTGCAGATCGAGGAACCCGCGCTGCGGCGCATTCAGGATACCATCATTGCGCGAAGCTTTTTGTTTGCGCTCATCTGCGCCGCCATTCTAACGGCGGTGTTTGTGGCCTTACCGAGTGGTGGGTTCTTTTAATTGCCTGAAGGTCTCAGACCTGCTGCAGTGTCCAAGATCGAGAATCTTGTCATTGCGATCTGGTTCCGACTTGATTCCAGCTGTTTTCCTTGATGTAATTTGGAGCAGGTGTATTTCGTGTCTCGAAGAGCAGCGGCGCGAGTACGTAATTTGTTTTCTAAAAGGGAATCAAAAGAAAAGAGGCACTTCAGCTAGAAAGCGACCATTTGAAACAGATCATGACGACTTGCGGAGACTGAGAAGAGGGTGTGAGTCCTGTGTAAATGGGAGAAGCAGAGAGAGAAGACAACGAAAATGGCCGACACTTGTGACGGGTGGTTTAATTAAAGTACGACCAAAGCCCATGAATTCGTTCTAACAAAATGTCTCGAAGTTCTCACGAGAGAAGACGAAGGTAACTAAGTCAACTTGCAACGATTAGTGGCCTTGACTTTCAACTCCAGTCTGGACAGTGTCCTCTGCTTTGTGACGAAAAAAGACAGCACCTAAGAGCCGTTAATAATTGGGGTCAGTGGGATGTCAACTGACTTGATTTTCCCCGGACCCTCCGAGGTGCGAGGGAGGATCAGCCAATCGGCGGCATGGTGGCTTCCAATTTAGGACGCAGCTTCGGACAAAGGGGGGAGGAGGGGCGCCCCGTTATCGATAAAGCGCCCCAAAGCCGCGAGCACCCATGCTTTCCTCCCCACGGCCGTTTCGTAGCGTCCAGAAACACCGGGATGAGTTCTACAATGTAATTCTGAGCATTCCCTATTTTATAAGCCTTGGAGCGCACACGCGGCCTGCCCGAGCCGAAAAAAAACCCACTCCAATGGACATTCACATGAAGCCCCCCTGAATTACCTGACCTATCCGCCCGCTTCCGACGGGCCGCAGCGATTGACTATGGCGAGCGAAGTCTACCAAGCCGAACCCCCGCAGCGGCCGCTTCCGGAAGAGGCCCGGGAGCAGCGCCGACATCAGCCAGAGAAGGGTGCCGGGCCGCTTCCACCCACCGGTCGCCCACGCACCGCGACGGCCGACACCGCCGTGATTGACGAGACGTTGAGCCACCCGGGCTCGGTTCGTATCAATGTCAAGGGCGCCTTCATCGTCGACCAGGACACGGCGACCCCCACAACTCCCGATGGCCGCAGCGGATCTCCCGGCCGCCACGAAACAAAGGACATCCGACTGCCCAACCACACAGCCGTGGTGAGCCATATCGCGGTTGATGTACGAAGCCCGTTTCAGCAACTCCCCGATCCCTGTTGTTCACTATCCTCCTTTTCTTTTTTTCCTTTATTTTTTAATTCTTCTATTTTTAATTCTTCTATCGTTAGGCCGTTATGATGTCATTGTGCTTGCTTATACCACCGCCCGGGGACTCGGCTAACCTTCAGCCTTCTTTCGCAGATTGGCGGATCTCTTGCCAAGCTTGTCTATTTCTCGCGCGAGGCGCACTCGACCGAGCTTGGTGGACGGCTGAATTTTGCCAGTTTCGAAACAGAACGCATCGACGAGTGCATTGAGTTCATGCGCCAGCTCAGGGACAAGCACCTGGAGCTCAATGGCGGCAGCGATGAGAGCGGCTCCCCCAAGCGGCCAGCTAGCGAGTTGTGTGTGATGGCAACGGGTGGAGGGGCGTACAAGTACTACGACAAGATCCGTGACGTGCTCGGAGTGGACGTGCTGAGGGAGGATGAGATGGAGTGCCTGATTATCGGCCTCGACTTCTTCATCAACGAGATTCCCCGCGAGGTCTTCACCTACTCCGAAGCCGACCCCATGCATTTTGTCGAGCCCTCGGAGAACGTCTACCCCTATTTACTCGTTAACATCGGCTCGGGCGTGTCCTTCCTCAAAGTGTCTGGCCCGCGCGAGTACCAGCGCGTGGGCGGTACATCCCTAGGCGGTGGCACTCTTTGGGGTCTGCTCAGTCTGCTGACGGGGGCGCGTACCTTTGATGAGATGCTAGAGCTCGCCTCCCAAGGGGATAACACCAAGGTCGACATGCTCGTCGGCGACATCTACGGCACCGACTACAGCAAGATTGGGCTCAAGAGCACGACCATCGCTAGTTCATTTGGCAAAGTCTTCCGGAAGAAGCGGCAAGCGGAGCAGGCAGCCGAGGATAGCGGCGGTCAGCGGCACAAAAACTACCGGCACAACCATCCGGATCACAATCCCTCCTCTCCCTCAGAAGAACATGGGATGACTCCTTCCCCGGAAACCACCCATGACGAATCCCGGCCCTTCAACGCCGCTGACATCTCCGTGTCCCTCCTATATGCCATCTCTAACAATATCGGCCAGATCGCGTTCTTGCAATCACAGATACACGGCCTCTCCCACATCTACTTTGGCGGCTCCTTCATTCGTGGCCACCCGCAGACCATGAACACGCTCAGCTACGCCATCAAGTTCTGGTCGCGCGGCGCTAAGCAGGCTTATTTCCTGCGCCACGAGGGATACCTCGGAGCCGTGGGCGCGTTCCTCAAGCGGCAGCCCCGGAACTGGGGCCGGAGGGGCAGCTTTGAGGAGGTGGCTGCACCGTTGGGGTTGAGGTTGAAGGCCGAGAGGGGGAGGGCGGCCGAGGGGTCCGATGCGGCTGCTCCTGCCCAAGATGATGGTACCGGGAGTTTAAATGGCAAAGGATCTGAGGCGGTAGAGTAGCCTGAGCTTGCTGATCTTTGAGGGAAGCTTCTCCTCGTTGATATCCGGGTTTTCTCTCTCTTTTTTTTTTTTTTTTTTTTTTTTTTTTTTTTTTTTTTTTTTTTTTTTTTTTTTTTTTATTGTTATGAAAACAACCCTAGCGAGCATGGCGTGTTAAAGCTGATATCCTTTGTGAGATAGCGGAGTTTAGACAGCAGGGAGTTTTCTCCTGCCTGATGTACGGCGATGGGTGTCTTCCGGGCCGCAAACGATAGACTTAGAAGACAGTGGAGGTAGCAGGATTATCCATCCGACTAGGCCATCAGTTCCCGGGTCGCTTCCTTGTTGAGGATGTGAGCCATCTCCATAACAGCCATCTATTTGTGACCCACCGACTTTCTGTTGGACTCTCCTTTCGAGGCAAAGCTGATTTTAAGGAAAAGAACGGTGCGTATCTCTTGATGCCTACCTTCGGCTCGTAGATGTTGTGGTTCTCTGAGCACCGACCGACCGAACGAACCCCCTTTCCACTCTATATAAGAACCCTTGCAGTGCCCTGCAAACACGGAGGAAGCTGCGCTTACTGAACCCCATGATTACACCCAAACAAGCTGCCGGTTGTTGTACACATTTAGGGCCGATGGGTGACACAGGCCGCCTCCCCATCCCGCATCCCCTTTCTCGGACCTGGCTCCGCCTCTCCTGTCGTTTCTCGGAGCATCCTGACCACCCCGCACTTTGTCTGCTGAGTCGGTTGAGCGATCCACGGCGACGAACTCCCCAACCATGAACACAGAAACCCCTTTTTTGTTTCTGTCCCTCACACAATCATCCCAACTCCATGAAGATCTCCCCATCTAGGACTTGGCAACAGCCGCCTCCTTGGCCTCCTCGACCTTCTGGGGCAGGCGCTTTTGCGACTGGTGCCAGATACCGATGCGGGTGACTTGGACGACGCCGACACAACCGAGGAAGAAGTTGACGGCCGCGAGGCTGCGTGGCATCGCGTAGTGTTAGTACGTCCGTCGTACATCCACGGGAAAGGGAAAACAAAAAAAAGAAAAAAAAAAGAAGCGTGACAACCACCGAGCAGAGGCTGCCAATTGAAGAAGGAGGGGTCAGAACGGGGAGAGAGGGGAAGAGTAAACATACAGGTAGTTCTTGGGCTTGATGATCAGGCACCACCGGGTCCAGATCAGGCCGGTGCAGGTCAGCGCGATGTTCTGCGTGAGCGAGAGCTTCTCGGCCGGGCGGGTGAAGTCGGAGATGCCGGCGATGACGAGAGCCCACTTCATGATGGGGGCCCTGTCCGTTCCGACCAGCAGTGGTTAGCGATCCCATGTCTGCTTTGCGTGTGCGGTGTCCCTAGAGACAGAGAGGTGGAAAGAGGGGAGGGAAAGGCGTTGGGGAGGGAAAGGCGTTGGGGCGGGCGCGCGGGCGTGCGCGCGTTTTTGGGTTTGGGGGGGGGGGGGTGCGCGGTATGGAAGGCGCATACCAGAAGTGCACCGTCTTCAGTCCCACGGGGCTGTTCCACATGCGCTTAACCCACGACTCGGTCGTGGCGCCGGCCGTCGTGCTCTGGAAGCGAGCGCGACCGGCCTGGTGCTGCTGCAGCTTGGGGCGGAAGAAGAACGGGCGGGCGCGAAAGGCCGGCCGGGCCGCGCGGAAGATGCTGCTTGTGGGCGACATGGCGATTTGACTGTTGATGGTCTGGGATAACTACGAGCAAGTCGTCGTTCTTCCGAGCCGAAGAACTGGTCTCGGTCTCGTGATGGATTTGCGCGACGGTCGCTCCGAAGGTGGCGGGTCGGCGACTTTCAGATATGAGGGAGGCGGACTCCGATCGTCGGACAGTTGGCGAACCGGAATGTACAGCGTTGCTTCAGCGGTATGGGAAAAAAAAGGGCTTTGGACAGCAGGTTAGTTCGTGGTCGGTGACATAATCACTATTCGTGAGAGCATGCGAAACATACAATGAGTGGAGAGTTGGGAAGCTGTGTTCCGAAGTGCCTACTACTGTAAGCGGATGGAAATTCTTCAATCGCCCCGACAAGGATGGCTTCAATACCAGGTCCACGTTCGGTGATAGCAGCCCGCAATCTTGGTGACGCTCGGACGCGTCGGGTTGTTGGGGATATCCGGGGGGTAAAACTTCATGTTTGCGGCCCACATTACTTGACATGGAAAGAGTTAGTGCGGTACTTGAGGGAGGTCTCATCACGGATCAGAAGCACAGCATGACTACGAAACCGAGGACCTCGGTTTGTCAAAACTATGTCATTTATGAGTGTTACAGAGGAATAACAAGTATATTTTTTATCGTTCAATCCGGAGTTATTATGTGGTGCTGGAGGGATAGCCTCAACGAATCTTGTAGAAGTAAGTCACTAACTTGCCTGGTTCGGGGCCAAGATACCTATTTGTATTCCGTACTCCGTACAGAAGTGCGGAATACCTTGTCATATGTTGGAGTCTCAGCCTCGTGCAGTCAAGCCCCATTTTCACCAGCCTCATTTGCAGCGCGAACAGGAAAGCCCGCTTCCGCTCGCCTCGGGTCGAGAACGTCGACGACCCAATTGACCACCGAATCCACGCCGGCCAGTCCGTCGACACACCGTCAAGATGTCGGGCAGATATGCTTTCGCCAAGGGTCTGAAGGAGCTGCGGTTCCTCTTTTGCCAAACCGGCGAACACAGCTCCGCGACGAGGTGCGTCACGGGCGCTCACAACTTCTCCCCTCCTCGAGCAAAGATGCTAACAGCTGTTTTTTTCGGCGCAGGTCCTTCCTCACGCGAGCGTACCCGATCATGAAGAAGAACAACCCGACGATTCCCATCATGCTGCGGGAAGCTCAGGGCACCCTTCCCCGGGTCTATGCGCGATACGGTCCGTCGACAGTTGCTTCCGCGATGAGCTGTGGGACTTGCTTGCTAACAATTAAGGCAGAGTTTGGAAAGGAGAAGAGCGAGTCGTTGGAAGGTATGACAGAAGTTCTCGGTCGATCAGCACATGGGCTAACTGCGGCACCCCAGGTCTTACCGACAAGCAGATCGAGGAGACGGTTACGAAGCTCGTCAAGGAATGAGATGGGATGGGAAATTTCCGAGGTCAATGAAAAGAAAAAAAAAAGTGTGACCTGGTCGAGGCATTCCTGCGAGCATAGCGCCGTATTCATAGGATCGAGACGCTGTACATATACCTACCACATCAACACTGCGCCCATCTGCCCGATTCAGTGCTTCGCCGCTGCACTTCTCCTTACTTACCCAAGAGGTCCATCTCGAAGCCAGACGCACCAGTGACTGGCAAATGACCGGTCATTAAGCTTCTTAGCGCTGCCCTTTTTTTCGAGTCTCTCCGCAGCCTGAGGGAGAATTGGCCATGCGCTTGAACGGTGGCGCTCAGTATACAGTATAGAAGGCAACGGGGACCCATTTGCATGCGTCCCGGAAACCATAAACTTTGGAAAGCTATGTTCTTGCTCGGATGAACAAGGTCAAAGTGATTTGGTCAAGGAAAGGTGGGAGTCGACGAAACGAACATGTTGCTCAAGCAGCCACAAGGTTCGGATCCCGCTTGACCCTAACCCTGGCATTTGTGGCTTCAACGGTGAAAAGGGGGCGACCGAAGTGGGCGCCAAGGTCTCGTGAACGGCGAGGGTCCCCGCCGCCCCGTAATATCCGCAGGCAAATCTCATCAGCATTGTATATGTTTGCCTTTGTTCACCTACTAGTACGTCCCGCTGATTCACGATGGCGAAGCTCTTTCGAAGCCGACACTCTGCTCTCAAGCCGCCCTTTGACCAGTCGGCGTACTTGTCGCTCCTTGACCCGGCTGCCTCAGTCCAAGAACAGCGCCGGGAGCAATCCAGGGGCAAGATGGCTGACCCTCCGTCGAGGCCATGGATGGCCGCTGCGGAAAGCCGATCGTCCTGGGCTGGAGAACGCCTGCCGACGCGGAAGCTGGTTAAGGATATGAACGGGGCCGGCCGGCCCTCATCCTCTTTCGAACTCTCTGATAGCGACGCGGACAAAGAGAAGGGCATCGTCCGCCGACAGCTGTCAAAGTTGAAGGAGCTCTACCGGAGAGAAAGGTAAACGTGACGATGGGAGGATGCCGGCGGCATCCAACGTCATCGTGTAGTGGTTTTTTTGGGGGGGGAACCCTTTGACACGGCGGTGTTACGTTACCCCGCCAGACCCCGGTCAACTTCAAGCAGGCGATGCGCAACTCGCCAGGTGCTCGAATACTTGACAGTATCTTATTTGATCCCGGTATGTTGCTGTTATCTGGTCAGATCCTCAGATCCCGGTATAACACATAAACCCGGGAAGTCCGGGCTTGCTGCCCACGCCACTCTTTCAGACACCGGAAGCGATGTAAAGATGGTTTCGGAACCGCGCGGCGATACCCTGCCAAGACGGCCCCGCAGTCTAACTGCCGAACCGAGGAGTGTCCGCCTGGGCAGGATTTATTGCCGACCACCCGTCCGTCCGTCCGTCTTCTCCGAGACATCGGCCACCCGCATCCGACAAGACAACCGCCGACCGGCCCTTTTTTTCCCGTGAGATTGCTTACTTGCTTGGGAGGAACAGCAACTGAGGACTTCCTTTACTGCCCACCTGTTGTGCCCCACAACATCGTCTGCCCGACACCCGTCCCTCACCCCTCCGATGCCAGCCTTGGCCCTCGCCCTCCGTTCCCAGTCGTTGGCAGGAGGTGGAGGCGGATGCGGGGGTGAAGCCGCCTTATACCTCGCCCTGGGCGCGGCCTTCGGCATCTCGACGTGCCTCCTCGCCAACACCCTCCTCGGCTTCTCCTCTGCTTCCGCCTCCTCCTCCTCCTCCTCCTCTCCGCCGCCGTCAACGACCTCTCCCGCCAGCCGCAAACCCGCCATCCCTTCCCCCCTCAGAACACACCTCCCAACCTTGGCCCCAGCCGCCGTCGCCGCCCTCCCCTACCCCCCGGACGTGCTCCCGGGCGGCCGGGCCGTCGACACCCCGTACGGCACGATCCAGGTGTTCGAGTGGGGCCCCCCGCGCGGCGAGAAGGTGCTGCTGCTGCACGGCATCAGCACGCCGTGCGTGGCGCTGGGCAGCCTGGCCGAGGCGCTCGTCGCGCGCGGCTACCGCGTCATGCTGTTCGACCTCTTCGGGCGCGGCTACTCGGACGCGCCCGCCGACCTGCCCTACGACCTGCGCCTGTACACCACGCAGGTCCTGCTGGCGCTGGCGAGCTCGCCGCTGGCCTGGACGGGGACGGGGACGGGGACGGGGACGGGGACGAGCAGCGCCGCCGCAGACGATGACGCCGGGGCGAGTAACGCCGGATTTCACCTGGTCGGGTACTCGCTGGGCGGCGGGCTCGCCGTGCCCTTTGCGCGCTACTTCGCCGGCATGCTGAAATCGGTCGTCGTGATTGCCGGAGGCGGGCTCATCCGCGGCGAGCACGTGGGGTGGAGGAGCCGGGTGCTCTACTCGGCGGCGACGGCGAGGTGGGTGCCCGACGGGCTGGTGAGGTGGTTCGTGAGGAGGCGGTTGATGCCCAGCAGGACCGGCGCGGAGGACGGGCAGGGGCAGGACGGCGCGGTCACGGAGACGGAGATGGCCAAGGAGGTGGTGGAGCTAAAGGGACGCCACAAGAACAGCGACGCGAGCGGGGGCCGGTCGTTCGACAACGCGGTGCTCCTGGCGCGGCGGCCGGAGCACACCGTCTCGTCGGTCATGGAGTGGCAGCTACGGCATCACGAGGGGTTCATCCCCGCGTTCGTGAGCAGCATCCGGCACGCGCCCATCTACGACCAGAAGGAGGACTGGCTCGCGCTGGGGCAGATGCTGGCCGAGAGAAGGGAGAAGCAGGGCTGGGAGGACGCGGCCGACCGGTCGCCCGGGCTCGGCGGAGGCAAGATCCTGCTGGTGCTGGGGGCATCCGACCCGGTCATCGTGAAGGAGGAGCTGATTCACGACGCCACGGCCGTTCTGGGCGAGGACGGCTTCGAGGCGGTGGTGCTGGACGCCGGTCACGAGCTCGTCATGACCAAGGCCGACGAAGTGGCAGCCGTGATGACGAAGTTCTGGGAAAGAACTACAAAATGAGAGAGAACTCGAGAACTCGAGAGAAAAACTGGTTTTCTTGAATCTGTAGACAGAGGGGTTAGACCTGACATAGAAATGAACATCACCGCTCTCGAGCTGTCATCGTTTTTTTTTTTTTTTTTTTTTTTTTTTTTTTTTTTTTTGCTGGGAGAATTCACAAATCCAGGACGGGTATCACTTTCAAGATGATGATGATCGAAATTAATCGAAGTCATGACTTCTAACAGCAGTTGAATGGAGGGGGTTCTCAATCACGCGGGGTCCCGCCTTTGCTGGAAACTTGGTTCCGATAGCGACTTCCGCCCTGCAGACGCACTGAAGGGTACCTATTCGGCCACTGTAAGATCCGATTGGCCGCCCTAAGCGTGGGTGCAACCCACCACCTGCAAGGCTGAAAGAACTTCACAGCGATAGGTTGCTGCTGCACATACATCCTCTGCCAAAACTCGCCTGCTCGGCCTCCATCTGGCGAGCGACCGACCGACCGATCTACTCCGTACCGACCGACCGATTGCCCGACCAATTAATAAAGCGCACCTGGTCGCAGGACAGGTCCGGGGAACGGCTTGACAACAAACGACCCTCCAACAGAGATAGGAAAGGGAAAAAAAAAAAAAAATAAACGCCGTAACACCAAGGGCTCGCGCGCATAAAGCACATCGCAACCCCCAAGTTTCTTTCGCAAAGCAAGAAAAGAAAAAGAAGGATAAGACAATAAGAAACAAGAGGGAGGGACAGGAAACAAAGCGAAACGAGAGTCGAGAAAAAAGATGACAGCCCCGACGGTAAAACTCCCCGCCCCGCTCTTCGCCAAGCTCTCGCCGCACCCCTTCCTCCTGCGCAACCTCACCTCCGCCGCCGGCCCGGACCGCCCGCCCGCCCGCACCAACGGCCGCAGCACCCAGGAGACGCGCCCGCTGCTCGTCAAGTCCTCGTCGCTCTCCCACGCCCACGGCAGCGCGCTCGTCCGCCTCGGCGACACCACCGTCCTGTGCGGCGTCCGCGGCGAGCTGCTGCCCGTCGAGCGCATCCCCGGGTTCAGGCCCGTCCCCGCGGAGGAGAGGAGGGCGGCGGCGGCGGGGGGCGGCGACGGCGGCGACGGCGACGGCGACGGCGACGGCAGTGGTGTGGGGAGGGGCGAGCTCAAGGACTACGACCTGCTCGTGCCCAACATCGAGCTGGCCACGGGCTCGGCGCCCCAGTTCCTGCCCGGCGCCCCGCCGACCGTGCTCGCGCAGACCTTGTCCACCCGCCTGTACTCGCTGCTGCACTCGACCGGCCTGGTCCGGGTGAGGGATCTGAGGGTCTGGTCTTCCCCCGGGCCAGGGCCGCAGCGGCAGAAGGGAGAGGATGTCAGGATGGGCGGGGCGGAGGAAGAAGGGGGGGGCCGAGAAGACGGAGACGTGGAGAAGGAGGAGGAGGAGGACAGGGTGGTTGCCTACTGGGTGCTGTACATCGACCTTCTCTTCGTGTCCTTTGACGGGAACCCGTTCGACGCGGCTTGGGCGGCGGTCGTGGCGGCGTTGAGGGATACCAGTCTGCCGGTCGCGAGGTGGGATCCGGAGCGGGAGATGGTGGTGTGCTCGCGCACCGAGAAGAGGAAGCTCAATGTGACCGGTCTGCCGGTGGCCTGCACCGCCGCCGTTTTCGAGGAGAAGGATTTGGGCGAGGTCGGGACCGGCACTGCGGAAGGCAGGCATTGGCTGCTCCTCGATCCGGATCGGCTGGAGGAGAGCCTATGCCGCGAAACGATCACGATGGTGGTGGACTGCAGCGATGGGGAGACGAGGATCAAGAGCATCGAGAAGCAAGGCGGCACAACAATCGGGAGGGAGCTGGTACGCGGGTTCGCGGCGATTGCGGAAAAGAGATGGGAGGAGGTCAAGGACGCCATGAACTGATGTCTGTGGGCTTGGATGAGATGATGGAACGTATGACTGGATCAAGATGGAGAAATGCTCTTGCCAGATGGCCCCGGAGCTCTCCTGGGCCCTGTTCTAGCAGCATGCTTGAATGCTTGACGACCTTCTTCTGTCAAGGGCTACGATGTTGACAAGACGTGGGCCGCCACGGTCACTTAAGAAGGGCCTGCTGGGAAGAAAGGTGGCTCTGAATCATCTGAGGATCCTGTCCTGGCTAGGAAAGGGAGGAGGCGAGCCTGCCAGGGGCTTGTGTTCACTGAAGAGCGCACGGAGAGTCCACGAATGTCTCTAGGAGTTCCTTACCTGGGTTCCTTGACGCCGCCACCTGAATATCAAGACAAGTAGCGAGCGACATTCTCGTCGAACACTGGTTCAGGTTTGGGCCACCACCTCGCCTTAATACGGATGGATGCAGAGGGACACGAACGAGCCAAGCCGACAGGCAGGATAGCAAAGGCAAGGCACAGGACGGACTGCTGCTTAGTGCTCACCACCCGTCACAGGGTGGAAACGCCGGAAGACTGTGTATGTTGGACGGTCACAAAAAAAGTTACACGTCATCTCCGTATCTCTCACATTTCCAAGCCGCATTGTGCTGTCGAGGTTATCGTCCGTTCCTCTCCATCTAGCCCTCTCCATCTAGCCCAGGCCCGCGTTCGATCGATGATACGGACTCTAACAGAATGCTCGGCGATATCGGTATGCGCTGATGGAGCACGGAGACCTGAGAGGCCTAGGACAGCATTTTATCCAAAGTTGCGGCTTCTCTCGAGGGAACGGCATTTAAGACAGAAACGATGTGATAAAGACAGCAAAGAACTTCTGGTGCATAACGCCCCTTTCAAATGGCAGCTGAGCAGGCAAAAAGTCATAGATTTCAGACTCGTATTGGTCACAGTAATAATAATGATTTGGACGAAGCCCCAAGGGCAAGGTCTTGTTGAGCTCGCGCATTGATGTGTCAAACCTTTCGAACCGCCCTTACAGATCAACATTCCAGAGCAGTAGATACAGGAAGACAGAGTTGATCTATCGCCCAACTGAAGAGGTCCTAATGAAAGGACCCCAGCCATTCGCAAACGCCTTGGTTGTGAAGCAGCTATTGCGTGGTTTGTCGAGCGCTGTGTTTTTTTCAAGAAAAGATTCGAGCGAATCGCTGCCGATTCTGGGAGGTTTTGCTGCGCCTGGGCGGGCAAGCACGGAAAGGTCCGTGCACCTGAGCGGGCCGAATTTCTGCCGTAGCTTGTTGCGATGCGGGTCCCACCTTCAGTTCGAACGGGACAAATTTTCGCTGCCTGCAACCAACCCTCTTCCGTTTCGTTCGATTCTCGCGGTCTCTTCCACAACTCGGCTGCTCCAGACGGTCCTGCTCGCTACCAGGCGCTCCTCCATGTGAACATGGAGTCTTTGAGCGACGCCCTCTGGGATGTCGTCATCAGCGGCACCGGACTGCAGCAGTCGCTGCTTGCCTTGTGAGTATCGACGAGCTGCGGATGTCTCGGTTTGCCAATTCTGACTGACTTAGCTCTCTCTTCTCCTTACTAAAGAGCTCTCTCGCGGTCCGGCAAGAAGATATTGCACATAGACCCAAACGACTTCTATGGCGGCACCGAGGCGGCTTTGAGTCTTCAGGATGCCGAGTCATGGGTGGCCCGCATTTCGGATGGTAGCCGTGGTCTCTTCAGGTCCGCGTCCATTACGCGGCCCGAGGGCGCTTCTGGCTTGTCCCCGTCTCGAGCGTACTCGCTGGCTCTTGCACCACAGCTTATCCATGCGCGCTCGGCGCTCCTGTCGCAGTTGGTCTCCTCACGTGCCTATCGTCAAGTCGAGTTCCTAGCCGTCGGTTCCTTCTACATCTTCAACCAACCCCAAGAGTCGGCCCAGGAATCCGGCTTGGCCCGCATCCCGTCCACCCGCGAGGAAGTCTTCTCGACAACCGCAGTCTCGGCGAAAGACAAGCGGCTGCTGATGAAGTTCCTCAAGTTTGTTCTGGATTATGAAAGCTCGCCGCAGCTGGAGACCTGGCAGGCATATGCGGACTCGCCACTGGTGGCTTTCTTGAACAGAGAATTCAAGATGGGCCCAGAGCTGCAGACATACGCTGTCACTCTCACTCTCTCACTGGATGGGAAGATCAGCACCAGAGACGGGTTGGCTGTCATCCGTCGCCATCTTTCGTCGATGGGTGTCTACGGTCCCGGGTTTGCCGCCATCTACCCCAAGTGGGGTGGTCTCTCAGAAATTGCTCAGGTTTCGTGCCGTGCCGGTGCCGTCGGCGGGGCCGTGTACATGCTCGGGACCGGTATCGAGACGATGGAAACCGCCGGAGACGAGGTCAAACTCCAGCTCACAAGCGGCGACGCCATTCGAACACGGATGTTAGTCCGCTCCGATGACAGCCCAAGCAGCAGAACCGGTATCAGCAGGCTTGTAGCCGTGGTAGGCTCGCCATTTACGTCTTTGTTTGAAGCGGTTGTGGAAGGCGCGCCCAGACCTGCCGTAGCACTCATCGCCTTCCCTGCCGGTTCCTTGTCAACCGCCGCTGGTGAGGCCTCGGAGTACCCGGTCTATCTGTCTGCTCACTCCAGCGAGACCGGGGAATGCCCGTTTGGTCAGAGTAAGTTCCGTTTATGCCCGCGCATCCTCATTACCCCGAGTACATGATGACCTTCAAAATGAATACTTATCTACATTGTCTGAGCTTCGGCATTGACGTCAACAACCTCTGACATTCTGATGTACTCACCTTCAAAAGCACCTTTTTTTGCCGATCCCTCCTCTGGCAGCATCAAGGCTAACTTGAAGGTCATTAGGTGTTTTGTATTTGACGACGCTTGCGACTGCTAATTCGAAGGAATTGTTGGAGCGGGCACTGGAAGCCTTCACCCATGTTGCCGGTGGCGCTGAAGCTCCTCAAATACTATTTCGGCTGCAATATGAGCAGCTCACCGGCACGGATGTCACTTCCGTAGAGGGCTCGATTGTTACGTTTCCCACGCCCTCTCCCTCTCTTGCTTTCAATGACTCGGTGCTGGAACCAGTCCGCGAGGCTTGGACTAAGGTCATGGGCGAAGCCGCTGCGGAAGCACAGTACATGGTCTTTGAGGACCGAGAGGGTGCCGTGGATGATGACGATGTTTACGAGTAACGGACATGATGGTAAGAGTGGCCCTCTAGGCACGCGCAATACAAAAAAAAAAAAGGTCATCGCAGACAGTCAATTGAATGCCAATACGAAGCTATGGGTTGTAATTTTCCCCGCTGAGGATGCACCCTGCCTCTTGCTACCTGTAAATTTCCCCGTTCCCATTACCTTCCCCAAATGAATAGTTTGATCTCTCTCAGCCTTGATGAACTTGGCATATAAATTTCGAGGCATCCCTTTCCGGGATGCAGTATATGGCAAGAGTTCCCCTGTGCAGCGTCATCGCTTCGCTGAAGTCAGCGCCAACAGCTTCTGGCTCAACACTATTTGTGCTCCACTCCTCCCGTTGGCAGTGCCAACGAGCAATGTCATGAGCAGCGCTAGCAATCAGAATCTGGATGCCGCGATTAAACGGGCATCGTCCGCATGTCGTGTGTCATCATCTTCGGCACCATCGTCTTCACTGCTCGAGTCCCTCCACCACGCCCTCCATGGCCTCGGCATCCTCAACTGCGTCCGGCGGAGGCACCTCCACCCCAAGCCGGACGGGTCCAAACGCGACATTGCCGCCCTGCCCGTCCTGCCGGACCTCAATCACATTCTTGGTAGCGAGCGACAGGACGTGGTAGAAGGCCTGTGCCACCACGGCGCGCGTCTGGTCCTCGGCTTGGAAGAGCGCCTCGAACGGCACCCATCTCTTTCTGCTATCGCTGTCGTCGGGTGAGCCCTTCTCGCGGGCGGCTGCCTCGACGTAGGCTAGGAAATTGCGGCCTTCGCGGTCCAGCGCGGCGCGCATCTGTCGAGATGCCAATTGATACCCCCCCATCACGAGGTCTTGAAAAAGGTTGGAGGAGTGGGAACCGCTACCGAAGCTGCCGGCCGGGCCGGAGTGTAACGGCGCGAAACCGTCCGAATCGAGCAAGCGCTGCTGAGCATCATTGTTGTTGTCACTGAAGCGCTCGATCTCAGGGCCTGGGATGGACGGGAGGAGAAGGCCCCGGCCGTGGAGCGGGCTGGCGCTGACCTGTCGGCTGGGTGGTCTGCTTCCTGCGCCCGCGCCTTTGACGGATGAGCTCGGGACTTGAGAGGACGGTCGGTTCCAGGGCACATCGGAGGATACGTCCGGGAGTGCGGACCCGGCGCGCCTGCCTACTTCTACCGGGGGCAGCTCGTCATCTCCGGGGAGAGGAAGGGCGTCATCGCCGTGTTGAGGGAGCAGCTTCTGGGCGTGCTCAAAGTCTTCCTCTTCTTCGTCGCTTAGTCGGCGGCGTACGCGGCGCTCTGCATCGTCTTGTTCGAGGTCGAGCGCTTCAAACGCGGAACGACGGCGGCCACGCGGCCTTTCAAGACTTCCATCGCCAGGACGGGCAATGACAATACCCAGAAGCCGGGCTTGCAGGCCATCACCAGCAAAGTGCGATGCCAGGGGGTGGGGAAACCCCGGAACGCCGATCGGGAAGCCGACACCGGCGATGCCGCGGCCGAAAACCAGGTCAAAGGCGTTCTTGCGTGCTTCGGTGAGCGTGACGCTCAGCCGCGTCTGGCTTGCCTGCTCGGCGTTGTCGAGGTAATCGGCAGACCACGCCTTGAGTTCCTGCCGGGTGATCTTCGTTTGTTCGTCGGGCGTGAAGATCGGACGGCGCCGTTTGCGCTGGGCGCGCACTGGGGCCTGGCCGGAGCTAACTTCATCTTCAACCGCTACCTCCTGTTCCTCTTGTGCCCGTCGATGTTGTTTCTCTTGCGCTTCTTGCTGCTGCCGCTCCTGCTGCGCAGGAAGAGGCGGGTCCGAATGGAAGACATTGCCGCCGCCAGCACCACCCATAATCAGATCACCTTGATCGTCAATCTGGATAAGTTCATCTAGTTGGATGGCACCCGCATCTTCCTCCTGGTCTGGTTGTGGTAGTCGCGGCAACTGGGGCTCTTCCATAGCTGGCATGATGTTTCCTTCCGCGTCGATTTCGATGCCCCAATCGTCGAGTGCTTGCAGTTCCCGTTCCTCGTCACCGAATAGCATTAGATTCTCGCCTTCTTTACCAGGCGTCATTGTTCCTGTCCCGAACGGTTCTGTAATGATGCCGCCGCCACCGAATGGTGACTGCGAGAGATCGAAACCGCCGAGGATGGAGCGATTGGAACCGGAGAAAGAACCGTCTGGCTGCAAAGGCGAGAGTTGAGAAGAAGTCTTGCGCGAGGTCTGACTGATCTGAGGAATTATCAGATTCCCATCATCGTCAAAATGGAATGCCGGAAGAGCAGGGTTTGGATCGAACTCCGGATCGTCCTCGAGTATCAGATCCTTCCGCCTTGTTTGTGTTAGTTTCGGCAGCCACGTCAGAACTATGAATTCATTGACAGACGTACTTTGATCTTCCGGCTTGAGGGTCGAGCGCGTTGTCGCTTCCGCCCAATGCCCGATAGAAAGCCCTCATGTGGGCTTGGACCCTCTCGGCGTCAGTCAGAACATACTGACACTGCTGCAAGTAAACTCGGGAGACCCCATAGAGGAGGCTACCCTGGAGGCGCAAGGCGATGGGCGCGCCAGGCTGCAGGATGGTTTCGCATGCCTTCTGTACGTCGACCTCCTGGATGGCTTTTCTTGAGATCTTGCGGGTACTTGACTTGAGACCGAGCGTAGAAACCAGCCTGAACGGGGTCGCGGTTAGCACTCGGTTTCCAGCAACAACAACAACCGCATCTTCGTACCAGACCGTCGCCACGCCATATGCCTGGCTGGTAAGAACTACGTCCTTTTGTCAATGCAAAGTTTCTGCGAAGTCCCACTGCTGGAGTGCGCCTACTTTCATGACTGTAAAACATGGCGCGATGCCCAAGAGGGCGTTGCTCCCCTGTTGAATCTCACCCGAAAAAGGATAGTAAGTAGAAGGGTCGTCGAATAGGGGGTAGAATAATAAGTCAAGAGTGTTATGTACCAGTGGGGTCGTGGAAGTGTAAAATAGAGGGCTAATGTGTTAGGCAGGGAGAAGGGGTCATGAGATTCTTGAATGCGGGACATAGGGTGCCGAAACGCGTCGTGTGAATGAGAGAATGGCGTCGAGTTTCGCATGGCTGCTGGGATGATCCATAATACAGCATTGGAACTGCAGGAAAGTAAAATGGAAGCCGGGAAGAGATGAAGCCTAGAATGTATTCCATCAATCCGAGGCAACGAGGCAGCCACGCGCCTCATCCCAAGTCAATCTCTCACCAGGGAAGGCGCACATGACAGGAACTGGCCGTTTTTCTGAGTCCACTGTAACAGCTCGATATCCCAGCCTGAAACAGGCCTTGTGCTAATTGAAGCTGGTAGGCCGAAAAAGAATCAGAATAAAGCCTTTTTTTCAACTGAATTACTCAGCTCATTCTGAAGGGAGACCCGTTGTGGACATTCTCCAGCGCACACAGGACCATATCAGAAATTACTGCTTCTGGCTGTTCATTGCTCGTCGAGAACACATGCCGAAAGTCCCTAAATATTCCACAACGGCGGTTGGTAGGATTTCGCCTGGCCAAGGTCTCCTTAAACCCTTACCTAGAGGCCCGAGGCTACATAATCTGGAGCAAGGTGGCAACCATCAAGTTACTTGTACTCGAACGAATTGTCCCAGTCCCAGTCTTTGGTTGGTTGGGCGAGTCCTGATCCATCGTTGCCCAATACCCGTCGAATCCATGGTTCTCACATCGATTTCGTCTCTCATCGATAAGATCAGGAAAGACGGCAGCGGGAAGGTTAGTACCTCAATCCCGACGGCAAAAGAATCATATTCTTGTCAGCGAGGCGTTGAACATCGTGGATGCCCTGGATCGGGAGTGAGCTCAAACTACTTCAAAAAAGAAAGGCCTGCTCATCCCCATGCATTTATCTAGGCAATTGCGCACTTCTAAAAGATGTTAAATGGGTTGCCAGACGACGAAGCCCGGTTTGCCGGCATGGCTCGCGAAAGAGGCTTATTAGGGTTAGAAAGGTTCAGCGTACCTGCTTCCTACTTACGGCGTAGTAGTGAGGCTCTCGATAACCGGGACACGTTCAAGGAATCATCTGCTGGTGGTTTTCATCAGGATTCCTCACTCAAGGCATCGAGTTAATTGAGGTGGGTCCCGTTCGGCCGATCGAATTGCAAGGATGTGCCTGTGTGCCCGATCTTATCAATCGCCCGTTATCATTCACCCCCACCATCTAAACCCCACTCACTGCAGCTTTGTGCTCGCAAGGTGCGAGCGTGCGCGCAAAAGAGAGGGTCCTTCTGTAAGCATGGACTGATGACTTGATTTCTAGACCGCGTCGCGCCTTCAACTCGTTGTTACCTTGCTGAGACAGACCGAAACACCCGGCCGGGCATTCCACTGAAGAACTGGTTTCCCTTTCCTTCGGCACGAAAGTCCGTTCCACTAGAAGCACGATGCTCCAATAAGTGAACTTTTTTTTTTTTTGAGCCTCCACGGGTTCTCAGACGTCGTTTATTTTATTATCGGTAATTTCACCGTCGCAAGAACGCACTCAATTAGCGCGCCGAGGTCCCGACTTCGCCGTCAAAAAATGGCCTCCCCAGAAGACATGGCCGCGCTTCCCACCGAGGTTCGCATAGCCATCAACGCCTCCTCGGACGACGTTCCCTTCCGCGCCCGCACCGGCTACGCGCACCGGACCTGGGCGCGCACTTTCACCTCCCTCCCGGAGCTCTTCATCCAGCCCGAGTCACTTCCCGAGATTGAAAAGGCGGTCACGCTCGCCCGCCAATGCCGCCGCCGCCTGGTCACCGTCGGCTCGGGCCACTCGCCCTCGGACCTGACGTGCACCTCCTCCTGGATGCTCAACCTGGACCGCTTCGCCCGCGTGCTGCGCATCGACCGCGAGTCCGGGCTGTGCACCGTCGAGGCGGGCATCCGCCTGCACCAGCTCAGCGCCGAGCTGGACGCCGCGGGGCTGGCGCTGCCGAGCCTGGGGAGCATCAACGAGCAGAGCATCGCGGGCGCCATCTCCACGGGCACGCACGGGAGCAGCCTGTCGCACGGGCTGGTCAGCGAGTCCGTCGTCGCGCTCAAGGTGACCATGGCCGACGGCAAGACGCGCTCCTGCTCGGCCCGGGAGAGGCCCGAGCTCTTCCGGGCCGCGCTGCTCTCGGTCGGCGCGCTGGGCGTCATCGTCGAGGTGACCCTGAGGGCCGTCCCGGCGTTCTCGCTGGCCTGGAGCCAGGCGATCGACGCCGACGCGCGCCTGTTTGAGCAGTGGGACGACGTGCTGTGGACGCAGGCCGAGTTCGTCCGCGTCTGGTGGTTCCCGTACACGCGGCGGGCGGTGGTCTGGAAGGCGGACCGGGTGCCGAAGGAGGACGTCGAGGCCGGGCGGGCGAGGCACGTCCAGCCGCGCACCAGCTTCCAGGACAGCAGGCTGGGCTACTTCCTCTACCAGAACCTGCTGGCCCTGGCCCGCTGGTTCCCGCGGCTGACGCCCTGGATCGAGTGGTTCGTGTTCGGCATCAACTACGGCTTCCGCAACGGCGAGAGCACGCGCGTCGGCGGGTGCCAGGAGAGCCACAGGGCCTTCCTGCTCAACTGCCTCTACAGCCAGTTCGTCAACGAGTGGGCCATCCCGCTCCGCAAGGGCCCGGAAGCGCTGCAGCGGCTCGGCGCGTGGCTGAACCGCCTCCGGCCGGGCGACCCGGGATACGTCGACCACCGGATCCCCTTCAGCGCCGAGGGCTTGTGGGTGCACAGCCCGCTCGAGGTGCGCGTGGCCGACACGACCGTCAGGACGAGCGCGGAGAAGGGCAACCGCCCCTACCTGGACATCACCCCGGACGACGGCCCCGCGCTGTACCTAAACGCCACCATGTACAGGCCCTACTACCGCGACCCCACCTACGAGGCCACGGAGCGGTACTACCGGGCCTTCGAGTGGCTGATGCGCGACCTGGGCGGGAAGCCGCACTGGGCCAAGACCTTCTCCGTCACCCCGAGCGAGTTCGCGACGTGGTACGGCGACGACTGGCGGCAGTTCTGCAAGGTGCGGGACGAGGCCGACCCGGAGGGCATGTTTGTCGGGCCGTGGCACCGCAGGTACCTCCTCGGGGAACAGCCGGCGGGCGCGGACGGCGGCGAGTTGCAGAGGCTCGCGCTGGAGGAGGTCGGGTTCGTGCACGAGAAGGCAGAGGGCGGCGGCTTTGTCGTGTTTGGAAAGCAGAACACCGTCGTGCCGGCCTAGGAGATTGGTAGGATCTTGGGTTGCGCGAGAAACCTCGTGGGCGAGGAGGGGTTGCCGCGGGAGTTTGGACATGATCAAGGGCGGCCCCTGTCTCGGTTTCGATAGACCTCGCAAGAGGACATACGCAGCATGTACATACTGCTCCATATCTGGGAGGCTCCATTTTGTCGGGCGTTGGATCCGTGTTCTAATCGCTTGTCCCGAACTCACTCGGTATGAAGCAAAGCTGCAGGTTGAAGTCTGTACCAAGGAACTCATGAACTCATCATCATCATCGTCGTCGTCGTCATACATGCATGTTTGAATAAAGCGGCGTCTAGATCTCGCTCTCATCTATGCCATTATTCATCATGCTCATCTCCGATGGCCGTTCATCAGGCATCCAGCTCCAGCCTCTCCAACATTCTATCGATCTTTTCCAATAGGATCTGGTAGTTGATCGCATCCGATGCAAACTCGTCCTCCACCACCTCCCCGTTCAGGGTCCTCACTCCCCGAGGTCCACCACTACCACCGCTACCGGCAGCGGCAGCGGCTTCTTCTCCGCCGGTCTTGACGCCCTTCTCCGCCGCCGCCTCTTCTTCCTCCTCCTCCCCCCCAACCTTCTGCGCCGCCTCTTCGTCCAACATCTCCTCGAGGCCGTCGCCCTCGAAGCGCAGGCGGAAGCGCTCCGAGAGGAAGTAGCGGATGTCGTCGAGCAGCTCGATGGTGTCGGTCTCGTGCCGCTCCTTGATGCGGTCGGCGCTCTCGCGGATCAGCTCGGCGAACTCGGGCTCGTCGATGTAGTCCTCGAGCCGGCCGGCCAGGTACCGCGCGGCGAACTCCTCGAGGCGCTGCACCTTGAGGTCCCAGGCGGCGTGGATCACGTCGTAGACGTTGATGGGCTCGACTTCGGCTGCCGGTGCAGGTGCCGGTGCCGACGCCGACGCCGACGCTGCCGCCGCTCCGTCTTGACCGGGGGTGGATGGTTGGTTGGAGTTGGACGGGTGGCTGTTGTGTGTGCGGTCGACCAGGGCGTTGCTGTTGCCGCTGCCGAGCGTCGAGATGGTGACGGCGGCCTTGGCCTTGAGCTTGTCGAGGAGGAGCATGTCGGCGGCGTAGAGCAGGTCCAGGGCGTGCTCGAGGGGGCAATCGGCCTTTTCGGTGTAGAGGAAGAGGAGGATGATCTCGAGGACGGCCGGACTGCAGTCGACCTTGATGATGTGCAGGTGGTCTTGGTCGTCGTGGGCCTCGAGGAAGTCCGAGGAGAACATGGTCTCGAAGTAAGGGCTGCGGATCAGGAATGACTTGTGCACCGGGAAGAGGACGGAGCGGCCCCGGCGTTCCGCGGAGGCATCGCTTGGGGCTGCGTGCTCGCCAGCTGGGCCGACCGGGATGGCGGTTCCGTCCGGGACGGCTTCCGAATCCGCGGGATTGTCGCCTTCTGCTTGATCATCTGCTCTCAGGAGGCAGTCTGCAAATATGAAGTTGTGGCGAGGCCACTTGACGTCGGCGGCCTTGCGGGTGTCGACTTCTATCTTGTTCTTGAGCACGGTGTTACGAAACATAGCTTCCACTTGAGCCTGGGCTCGGCGAACTTCGTCCTGGTGGCGCTGCCTCGCTAGCCGGCGGTCGTGGATGGACAGCACGGCCTCCCACAACTTGTCAAGCTCAAGCTGCCTGCACAGCTTGTCGATGCCCTTGAAGACGTCCTCCTCGGAGACGTCGCTCTTGGGGCCAACCAAGTCGCGTGGCAGGTCGCCGAGATAGAGGTAGCGCAGCACTACCCGAAAGGCCTCGACGGGAATGGCGTGGGGCAGCTTCCATGTCACCGTCTCGGGGTCGGCGGTAAACTTGCGCATGAAATATGGCGACCTGGCGGAGAGGAGGAACTTGTGCAAGTGGAAATCCTCTGCCGGAGCTGAGAGGACGATGTCGGATGATGGGGGGTTGTCGCGGAGCAGCAGCGACGTAATGTGCGAGGACCACGGCTGCAGGGGGTCTGCCGCCTTGGAGTAGTCGTATGACAGAAGCAAGTTCCGAATCTTGTTGTTGAGAGCATTGTAGACGGCCCGCTCCCGCTCAAACGAGTCGGGGTCGGCCAAGGCTCCTGGGGGGTGTGGTCTTCGTGTAAGTGCCAAGTCCCTCTCAAGCTGAAGGGGGGCAACACAAATCTACCTGATTCTAAGAGTAGTTGAACTAGCTCAAAATGACCACATAGGCTGGCCTATAATCGAGTCAATATCACGGGCAATGTCCAACACCGGGCCCCGGGCATCCCCCGCCGCGAGAAATACTCACAATGACGAGCGGGGTATAGTCGAACTGGTCCTTGGCGTTGATGTTAACACCGGTTGAGATAAGTTCCTGACAACGTTTCAGATCGCCCCTACGGCATGCTTGCAGGAATTCCTGGAACTCTTGGGAAGTATCTAAAGGGTGGTCATTCCGGAGAACGCCTGTGCGAATGAGTTGATTGTCGTCTTTGAGCTTGGCCTCTAACTCGAATTTGCGGATCGCCATGTTCTATCCGGAATGCTAATCGCCTGGTCTACAGGAACATCAGAAAAGAGAAAAGGAGAGAGAAATAAGAGTATGTATGATAATAAAAATATACAACGGAAACCGGAAAAAATATAAAATGAAGTAACGGCAAGAGTTTGTTAAACAGAAGATAGGTATCAGAGAGACTGGAATGGGCAAGTGCGCTCCGTCCTCAAGCTCAAGGTGGCGGCTCACTGAAAATGCCATACAGTGGCACTTCACAGTGTGCATACCCTATCATCACTTGGCGGCGCTGGACTTCTCGGGAATCCGACGGCTAATGCCGAGCGGGCTCGCAATTCTTTCCCAATTTCCTCCCAATTCAGAGGCACCCCCTGCGTTATTGTGGGCCCACTTTTCCCAATGCGGACGGTTGCCTAGGCAGCGAGGGATTTGTTGACTCGCGATGCCAGGATTCTCCGAACGGCACAGGAGCAGTGAGTGCAACCAGACACTTTCCTCAACCGAGACCTACCTGTTTCCGCTTCTTCAACCATCGCCAATCCTTCAGCAGTCAGCCGCACAGGAGTCTTACTAACCTCAGCAGCCACCATCTTTTTTTCCTTTCTTGCCGATTTCCATTCAGCGCTTTCGTTTGCTTATGAATGGAGAGCACGGTTTGACACTGAGACGCTACTCCCTAATTGCGCTTCGAGGTTGCCCGCCATGTCGGAAAGCGACAAGTACGAGGTGCTGGAAAAGATCGGTATGCACCCGCCGCCCACTCGGGAACACGAAGCACGCAGGCTCAGGCTAACTAACCACCGCTCGGACCAGGCCATGGCTCGTTTGGCGTCATCCGAAAAGTCCGTCGCAAGGCCGACGGCATGATTCTCTGCCGGAAAGAGATCAGCTATCTAAAAATGTCTCAGAAGGAGCGCGAGCAGCTCCACGCCGAGTTCCAGATCCTGTCGACCCTACGGCATCCCAACATTGTCGGCTACTACCACCGCGAGCACCTCAAGGCGACCCAAGACCTGCACCTGTACATGGAATACTGCGGCAACGGAGACCTGGGGCGTGTCATCCGGAACCTGGCCGAGAAGAACCAATATGCCGAGGAGTCGTTCGTTTGGAGCATCTTCTCCCAACTCGTGACGGCGCTATACCGCTGCCACTACGGCGTCGACCCGCCCGAGGTGGGCAAGTCCATCCTGGGGCTCGGGTCGACGGCGAGACCAAAGCCGCCAGCCGGGGGGATGACCATCCTGCACCGTGACCTCAAACCCGAGAACGGTACGTGGAAAGCACCTGTCTCTCGTCTGAAAACCGCCCGCCGAGATCCGGCCCTCTTCTAATCGTTCGGCACAGTGTTCCTCGGTGAGGACAACTCGGTGAAGCTGGGCGACTTTGGCCTCTCCAAGGTGATGCAGTCTCACGACTTTGCCTCGACGTACGTGGGCACTCCCTTCTACATGTCGCCCGAGATCTGCGCCGCCGAAAAGTACACGCTCAAGTCGGACATCTGGTCGCTCGGCTGCATCATCTACGAGCTCTGCGCGCGGGAACCGCCGTTCAACGCGAAGACGCACTATCAGCTGGTCCAGAAGATCAAGGAGGGTAAGATTGCGCCGCTTCCGGCCATCTACTCGAACGAGCTCTTCTCCATCATCAAGGACTGTCTGCGGGTGAACCCCGACAGGAGGCCGGACACGGCCATGCTGCTCAACCTGCCCATCGTGCGCCTGATGCGCAAGGAGAGAGAGGTGCTCGAGTTTAACAAGACGCTCAAGGCCAAGGAGGAGTCGCTCAACAAGCGCATGCGGGAGCTCGACCAGAAGATGGCGGCGCTCGATCAGAACAAGGCGTCGCTGCGGCAGGAGATCGACTCTTCCCTCCGGAGGGAGTGGGAGGTCAAGGCCCGGCTGGAGATTGACCGGTTGGTCGCGCAGGAGATTGAGCAGCTGCAGAGGAAATTCGAGCAGGAAGTGCAGCTCCGAGTCGAGATGGAGCTGCAGAACAGGATCAGGGACGAGGAGTCGCGGCACGACCTGGGGTCCTCGGCCTCCAAGTCCGACTACCCACACTCGTCGATAGGGAGCAACGGGGCCGAGCTCTCGTCGACGACCGACATGTCCGAGATCTCTGCCGAGTCCCCCGACGCCTCCCCGCACCCGCTCAAGAAGAGCGCCCGCACCCCGTTCACCCGAGCCCAGACCATGTTCGCCATGCCACCCGCCGGCACGCCCATGGACATCGAGATGGCCTCGCCCTCGCCCATGACCATCGCCTCCTTGTCTCTGTCTCCGCGCCGTAACGCCGGCGCCAAACCGCCGATGGTCAACCCGGGCAACATCTTCGCCGCCAACCAGATGGCGGGCGAGCCCCGCTGGGAACCCGCACAGGACTCGGACTCGGATTCCGACGACGACATCCAGATTCCCTCGCCGACTCGCATGATCAAGTCGAGCAAGAACCCTTTCACCTCCAAGACCCGGCCACAGCTGCACGCCCAAAAGTCGATGCCCGTCCACCGCCTACAGTCTAAGCAATCAGGGGCCGCGCTCCAGGGCAAGACCATCCCCGTCGCGGCCTCGACGCCGGACCTGCAGACCGCCGTTAGGACCACGGGCGGCAGCAACAGTCCCGGCCGGCGCATTAGCAAGATCCCGTCGGCGGCCAACCTCAGGGCCAACAACGGCAGCGACAACTCCTCCTCTTCTTCCTCCGTTCCCGGGCCCCTCAACCACAAACCATCCGCCAACACCATGAACAACAAGAGGGAGGAGCAACAACAACAGCAACAACAAACAACCCAAACGACAGGTCCGCAACCGCCCGTCCTCAACAAGCTCCCCACCGCCGGCGGCGCGGGCAAGAACACCAACATCCGCGGCCGCACGCTGGTGGAACTCCAGCAGGCGCGCGCGGGGGGCCGGCCCATGAGCGCCGTCTACAGCAACGAGCTCTGCGGAGCGGGAGTGGTAGCAGCAGGAGGAGGGCCGAACGCGAGCCCCGTCCGAGCATTCCGGGAACACGCGGCGGCGGCGAACCGCGGCGCGGCCCTGATGATGGCGGAGCCGGCCGTGTGGGACCCGGAGCGGGACGAGATGCCGAGCCCGTTCCTGGTCCGGCGGAAGCAGCCTGCGGCGGCGGCGGCGGCCGGCGGGAATGGTGGTGGTGTTGGCGGCCTGGGCTTTGTCAGGGGTGACAGGGGCAGCGCGTGACGCGCCACCTTCCCCCGATAGGGTAGGGGGGAGGTTGGTGGGTGATGGGGAAGAGGGATGGGAAGAGGGCGGGACAAAGGGAAGGGGAGGATATACCCTCTTTCCCCCTCCCTTCCATCCATCCATCCACACTTCCAGAGGTGTAGAGGTGTGTGGGGAGAGAGTTGGGGTCGAGGAGCAGCGGCGGTCAGAGATACCCATTGCATTCTGGTTTTGGGCCCACACTCGTTTATATCTCCTTTTTCCTTGGATTTCATTCCCTTTGTCGACTTATGATAGCGAAGGATGACTACGACGACGGCGGACGACGGCGGTTCAGCGCAGTAGAGGCCTATTTTGGCCGACGAGACTGTCGGAGCGAGCTGCTTTTTTCTTCTCTTTTCCCGCCTCGTGTCCTGGTGATCTTGGCTACCGCCCCAGGGCAAAAAGAAAAGGGGAAAAGAAGCGCTATAATCATCGTCGCCGTAATCGTCGTCATCGTGGTCATCATTATCATCATCAGCATCATTATCACCATGAACAACGACACAAACAACACAACAAAACAAAACATATCGCCGCTCATGGGGCTAGGGAATTCCTGGCTCACTCTTTCCTTTGTCATCATACGAAAGGGGCGGGATGGGCAGGACGGAGCAACTAGGAAACGGGGCGTTTTGGAGACGGTGTCTGTGTCTGTGTCTGTCTGGATGGGTGAATGGAATGATTTGATTTCTTTTTCCTTGCTTGGGGTTCCTCTTGTGTTAGATACAGTGTCACGCTATGGTTAGGAGTCTGGTCTTCCCAGGCTTAGTTAATCAGGTCAACTCCATAACTGCTTCTCGCTCGCTGAAGTCATCGTTGGTGACCAAACTGTTGCATGGGCATGGTATGAGGACGAGGAAGGCGGCCGAACCGTATTCGCTAGTTTCCCCAATCACTTAATTCGTACTTGACTTGCATGGACTGCCGCTTCAGTGTCTAAGAAGGAGGGAAGAGGGTGAGGGGTTTCTCCTGAAGAGGGGAGATGGAAAGGGTCATTACGCGAGGTAAAAGTATGGAGTACGGGACGGATGGATTGGCCGCGGAACCGCTGCCCGTGTTGGTTCCCCTTTGCAGTTCACGTACTGTCCTACACATGTATGTATGCATGTATATATATGTAGTCCGTACATGTACGAATTCCTGTCCATGCGGGTCAGGGGTTGCTTTTTGGACCCCCCCTCCCTCTTTTTTTTTTTTTTTGTTATCATTTCTTTTCTGTTTGGGCATGGATGGCAAAGAAGGCTACTTGCTTTTTGGTCACCCAGTCAGCCGGTCGGCTCGTTTGAGCTTTCTGCATGTGACTCGTGATTCCCTTCCCTCCCCCCCAAGCCGGTGCAGGGCAGCTCTGTACGCAATAACATACTGTAAGTTGTGAGTTGTGAGAGGTAGGGAAGGGGGGGTTGATGGTGGTGGTGGTGGTGGTAGTGGGGGGTGGGGGGTTGGAGGGAGGGGAGGAGGCCGGGTTAAGGGCCAGCCTTGGGATGCGAGTGCGGATTCCCCCCCAAGTTGAAGTTCCCGTCTTGAGGGAGGGAAGAAGAAGAAAAAAAAAAAAGGACTTGCCAACCGTGTCAAATAGGATCAGTGCTCGGCATTCTTGTTGTTCTGACTTGCACGGAACGTCCCGTTTCATACCCTCCGAACCTGAACCACCCTGAGCTTTCGCTGTCTGTGATGATGGACAAAAAAAAAAAAAGGGGGGGGGGGGGGGGGGGGGGGGGGGGGGGGGGAAAGAGCTGAAGTCGGTCTGTCATGGCTCAGTCTGAGCTTTGGGACCAAAAATTAAACACGCGTACTACTTGCTTGTTGTAGTAACACATCACATCGGGAACCCCAATCGATCACTTCGTGAAGCGACCGGTCTGACAAGGATCCCCGCGGCAACGGTCGCGTGTAATGTATATATGTGTGTATGTATATATGTATGTACATCCGCCCAACGGGCCAGCTGACATGTACATACATCCACCCATCCATTCATAGCTGTAGTTGGACATACATGGATACGTATATGTACATATGTGTATCTATCACATAACACAGCAGCTCCGCGACGCAAGCCGATTTGAGGGTGGTTGGGGGAAGGGGGGTTGCACGACACCCTGGGGAAGGAATCGAAGAACCCGAAGCAGTCAAGCAAAAAAGGATAAGGAGGATGATGACAAAAAAAGACACGGGAGAAGCGAGGGTTGACAAACAGACTTGTCTTGCCCGTCGTCTCGGCCGGGCCCCAAGTTTCCAGTCCCCAGTCACCAGTCGCCGCGTGCCAGCCCGCCACTCGCTCCTCATTGTGTGCCTGCTTGCAGTAGTGTAGTTGGTGGTGCATACGCGCGCGCAGTCAGTGGTGGCCGGAGCTCGATGGGAGAGCCATCCATGTATGTACATGCCCTTGTCCGCGTTCACAGCCGGCCGTCCATCCCGGTCTTTGCTTCTCCAGAGGGAAGAGGGCCGCCGTCGAGTCGTCCAGTTCTCTGGTGATCTGCCGCCCTTCTCCGCATTCCCCGCTTCATCCAGCCTAACACGGCGATGGGTTGTGGTGGTTGTGGTGGTATGTACGGATTTGTATGTACACGTATGTTGTCCGTCGGCCGAGCAAACGGTGTATTGTACATATGACGTTACATACATTGTTCTCTGTTGAGCGACTGCTCTTACACTTACGCTCGAGCATGGTTGAGAGAGGGCGCTTCTGCCGGTCTTTCACGGAAAAAAAAAAAAAAAGGACCTTACGGCGGCAACGGAGCGCGGATCGCGGATCGCGGAGAGAATGACGAGACTCTCCAGGTGCTGCCACGCCACGCCGCGCAGCAGTTGAGACATGACAGAGACAGGGTCCGCGAAAGAGTGAGCTGCAGGCGGTCCCCGTTCCGGTCGGCAGAAGTGGAACTTTCAGCGCGCCACAAAACATGCAGCAAGGGAGGTCAGATCGGGATCTTCGTCAACCGTCTCCGGCACCCCATGACGCGTTACAGCAGCATGAGTAACTAACGTTAAGTGAGAAGAAACTGGAATCGACGATCACTGCCGTCCTCTCATCGACCCGGTCCGTCGCTGCATGCGGTCAGCCTTGGGGTTAACTACCTTGTTCTGTTGTTGTAGCACTTGGCCAGTGTTTGCTTCGCTCGGTTCGTAAGAGGGTTCCATTGATGAGACACCTCCCTCGAGTCCCGAGCCCCTTGGCAGCACACCTCGGTAGCCGTGCTATGGTACTGTGGTGTGTGTAGTGCGTACATGCCTGATGACACAAGGAATAACTATCCGGGCCGTGCCTTTCGCTTCTTGCTTCCCCAAGCGCCTTGCTTGATGACTGTTGCGGGGGATGCAAGGAGGGGGGAGGGGTTTGTTGGGAGCGGTGTCAACGCCGTCCGTCAGTGGCTGGCCTTGATGTTCAAGGGTTGTGCGAGTTTCACGCAGTGTCGGTGGCCCTTGTTCGTTCCCTGAAATGGCTGGGAAGAACTCCTCCACGCACAATCCAACGACATGTAAGCATGTATGTACTCTTTTTTTGCCTTGGGCGAGACGAATCGAGCAGGTATGGAGAGCTATGGATTCAGGCGAGAGAAGCAGAATCGGCCGGTAGAAGCCATTCCTAAGCTCATCGTCCTTCTCCAGCTCCAATTCTCCCGTCCACGGCCTTTGTGCACTGAACCGTTTGACATTGTTTTGTCAGGGTGGGGCCCGGGCAGTAGCAGGGGGGGCTTGCATTGGCATTTCGCATTTGGGCGCGGACAGGGGAGCTAAAATAAGGTGAGACATTTGTCGCAACGGTCAAGAAACGGCGAGGGTTTTGTCCAATAGGAACCAAGGGACGCAGCAAAAAGCAAAAGTTGAGGCTGATGACCGTTTCGAACATCCCAACGACATGTTGCCGGAGAAGATCAGCCCCCAGAGGGTAGGGAGGGGGGGTTTTCCGAACGCGCCGGTGTTGCAGCAATCGCCCCTGCGTCTGCGAACTGCGATAGTTACTTGTTTTTGCTTCCCAAAGCTCATCATTCAGGTGCTGAAGCCTTGCATTATCCTTAGTTGAGGAAGCAGGCCATGACGGTGCGATGCTCCATTTGCAAAACGGCGATGGAGGTGAAGAAAAAACCAACTCGGTGGCTGGAACTCGTGTCTCTGGTCCCGTCTGGTCCCGTCTGGTCCCGAAGGCTCGCCGCGTTGTTCTCGCGGTGCGAAGGGCGGGAGAGAAAGCCGGGTGACTAGCGTATTGGAAGCCGACCAGGTTCTGCTCTCGAGGGCAAATGACCGCTCGATCTGGAAGCGAGGCACGAATGCATCTCGCCTGCTGGTGGTGCTGAAGACCCTGTGCGCTGGTTTTACTCCCCACTGACTTGTTCAGCACGGCGATCAGCACCGTCAAAGATGCAACTCGGGGCTGCTACCTCGGCGTGGGATGATCATCCCGAGCCATAACTAACTACCACTCGAGTGGAGTATGGGTGTGACGAAGTCCCCGGGGTTGGGGATCCCGGGATGAGGGGGCCCTGACCAACTTCGGCCGTCACCGACACCGCCCTTTCCTACCCCCCTTGTCCAACTTAAGCCCGCCAAGCTTCCGAGAACCGATGGAGGAGCGACAACTTCGGGGCTCGTGACGTCGGTGGAAACGGGAAGGAAGAGTCTCGATTGATGGCAACTCACGATGCCTCGCTCCCTCGGTGGAATCTTCACCCATCAGGCTAGCTGTTGGCAGCCTGCCGCCACCGGTTTGCCATTATCCCAGTCTGTTCAATGTTTAACCCTCTTCTCGATCATCGGCCTGTGACGATTTGCAGCAGGGTAGAGAGGTACGCAGGGTATGACTGCAGTGCTGGGAGACCGCTTCTTGGCTTGTCAAGACGGTCATCGATACGTTGTCCCACAGCCGATGATGAGTAGTTTGTCGGTCGTGATGCCGCTTCGCAGGTATCGTCTGCCGCGACCTAGTCGACCAACGGAATCTGGGGGGGAATAACTCGCTCGCAAGCTCAGATTCTCGTGACTGGTGCCGTTCTGCCAAGGCGCATGTGGGAAGCGGGATTGGCGACACGCCCGTCTCTGACCAAAGCGGAACACAATAGTTTACGCTCTGCATGCGTTTTTCGTCCGAATATCCAATGTCTAGCCATTATTAAATCTTGCCGTAGTCTGGTGCATGAACTGCGAAGGCCGTAGAAAAAAAAAACAAGCATTGCTTGGTTCATTGAAGGGGTCTCGTTGGCGCACTGCTCGCCGTTGCGATTTCCTTGTTCCGCTGCGTGCCACAGACAAGTAATCGACACTGAGGAATTCGGCGCGTGTTTGCAGCAATGAGCGATCGGTCGATCGGTCGATCATGCCCATCATCGAGCTCCAGTCTGGTCGGGATGAGGATCGAGGACAGCCCCCATTACGACGGCCGCCCCATCACTATGTCGAAGGGAGCAACAGTTCAACCAGGAGAAAACCACACCATCACGTTCCCCTTCCCGTTCCCATGTGATGCTCCTTCAAGGCGCGTGGGTTGTTGATCGCGTGGAGAAACGCCACTGGCGGGCTTGAACAGCTGGCTCGTCGCGATAGGATACCTATCTTGGTCACAGTTGCAACTGTCATCCCTAGAAGGAAGCTCGATGAGGCGGTAGTGTTACACCGGGTTTGCCAGCGCTTTGGAACGAAGATCGATAATGGCACCCCGTGTGTGCCGGAACCGCGCAAGCCACCAAGCCGGATGGTGCGGCCACAGTTTCACTATTTTAAGTCATCTCGTTCGGCTGTGGTTGCCGAGCTGGTACCGAGAAGAGCACTATAATAGTCGCTATCTTTAACTAACCGAGTCGTCGTTGGAGTGAGACGAGCACAAGTAGGTGTCTTGGTTTTGGGTAGCGTAGTGTGAGTGTTAGTGGTTGACGACTGCACGGAGGGGCCCTCCTTCGCTTGTCGCATTGTTTTCTTCGGGCTCAGAGGCACAGACGCTGACCGCACCTGGTGTTTTGACCTCCGTCTCGAATGAAGAAGCAACGGGTGCGCCTCCCCGACGGCCATTGAGATCTGACAGACAGAGTACGGAATACACAGTAGCGTCGCGCACCGAAGGGTGACAACAGACGCAGTCCTCTGGATCTCCCTGCGTTGATCGACGGATTCCACAAACTCTATTCCCGCCCTTGAAGATCGTCTTGGTTGCATCGGAAGGGGGGCCGAAGCCTCCCATGCTCGCCACCTCGGACCAATTGGGGAGCTTTCCAGGCGCCGCAGACCAACTTTGGTCAACCAATGTTAGCACTGCGGTTACGGAGTACGGATTACGGAGTACTCTTGCTCATCCATTCCCACCGCACGTGACATGTCGGCAAGGAGCCTTCGTCGACATCTCGGGTGGAGGATGGATGTTCGGCGATTAAAATTTTCTCCAGTGGCCGGGATGCGCAGGACGGCAGGAAACTGGCGGTCTGTCGGCGGAAGATGGAGTGCTGTCCACACATACCCGTTAACTACGGAATAGTACACTATGCAAAGTAGTCTTCCATGTTTGGTAGCGGTGCACCAGACGATGGAGCCTGCGGCTGCCGCCTCCATCGCTCCATCGCTCCATCGTGACGGCGCCGGTAAATGCCCGGAAGAGGAAGGTGGTTAGAGGTTGATGACATGCGACCTCAGCGTGGCATATTTCCCGAACCCAATGGGTGAAAAACGGTTGCCGATCAGGCACTATTCCTGAAGGGGCATTGATGCCTTTCCAGAACTTACACTAAGCGAGAGGCGCTAATCCAACGCCTCGTCGATCGCCCGTGCGGCGGGTCACCTCCGTATGGTACGTTGGATGCGACGCTGAGCCCAAAGCGCGCAGTCTGACAGCCGTCAACGAAGTTCCCTAAAGGCAACAGCAACGGGCTATATTACTCGTCTTAAGAACGGCAATCAAAGAGCGCCCGAAGTACAGCCGCTCTGAGCTGTCGCCGCGTACTTGGTACAGCTCGAGCCGAAACCACGGCTTTGCGGTTGATGGGAAGATACGGAATCCTTCGTCGGCCGATCTCCAGGGTCCAAAGCGGTCGAACGATTGCTTGACGGGCTCGAATCTTCTGGGCAACCCGCGCAGCCGTCATCGCGGGAGAGTGCTGGACCGAGGTGGTTGACCGGATGCGAGGCGGGACTATGATCCAAAACGGGATCCGATTGGCTCTGCGCAACATTCAGACACCTTCTTCGGTGGCTTATGTAGGGAAGATAATAGTGAGTGACGCTAAGCTCGAGCTGGACAGCGTAACTATGAACGTGTGCGTGCGCGTTCCGTACAGTTTTCGAGCAAAGTTGCTGCCAAGCTGCTGTGCCGCAAGTTGCCGCAGAGTTGGCCGAAGAGCAGGCCTGGAACTTAGTCCGCTTGCGAAACAGAGCAACTGGAGAAATCGGACTGTTGAATGGGTCGTGGAGGGCCACTGCAAGCCCATCTCCAGGCGGATACCGGGTCCATACCGGGCCTGGCCTACTCAAAATCCTAATCGCGGGGTTTTCCAACCCTCAGATGTATCTTTGGACAAGCACGCGACGTACCAACAATGGCGGTCGACGACAGACTCAAATATGGTAGCAAGAGGCTTCCACTGGGCGACGAAACCAACCCCCCCCCACCTCCCCCCTTCCCCCAATAAGACAAGGAGAAGAAGAAGAAAAATCAGGAAGGAAGAGTCTGTATTGTTGTACTCTGACAACAGCGATAGGCGGGAATCGTGGGTTCTTTCCTGCTGTCGAGTCAGAAGCACGTTGGAAATCGCTAACAAGGGTCCTTCCTTAGTGGATACCGGCAGCACAGCCCAAAAACTTTGGAAGGGGCACAGTAAAGCCTATCTGACTTGGTTGAGACTCACTGGAGTGATGCGCTTTCTGTTGCTAGTATAGTACTACTTAGTTCTATTCCTTCTGCCTCCGACACAGACCTCACAGACTCAGCCTATGAACTGTGCCATCGATCAGAGGTCTATAACAACTACATATCACACCCAAAAGTCTCAGCATCACAGCCCCTTGGTCTTTATGGAGTTGTTTTGGCAGTCCTCTGTACTCCGTATACCTTGCCCTTTTTCACGAGGGAATGAAAAAAAAAAATGAAGAGCTCGGGCACGATGGGACGTTGACATGTTAAGCAGCAAACTGCGGTTTCCGAGGGAACTGTCTGCAACTATTTGCATGTCGTCCCAAAGTTTCGCATGCCTGCCGATTCCTATCGGCGAAGGCTAGATTTTGAATTGTCCTCGGAAACGTCGTCCTGTGTCTATTCCTTCTCGTAAAGGTTGCGGCTCAGGCCTGGTTAGCCTGCAGCCAGCCACGGGTGTGGCAGCATGTAGCACAACAAGGCCTGGTTCGGGTGTGCTTCTCTCTCATCCCAGCATCAGCAGGAGCCCAGAGCGATCCAAGCACGTCAAGCCTACAAGTTCCTTAGCATTATTCCGTGGACCCCTGCAGCACGTCAAACACAGGACCAGACAAGCTTCTTCCTTTCCGGCAACCCCAGTCAACAAGAGAACCATTACCAGTGATTGAGCCAGAATCCCTGAACCCCGCGCTAATCCGTTGGTCAATGGTGTCCATACTCACACCAGATTGGGAGCTGAGGTGAACTCCGAGGATCATCGCTCCTTTTTCGCGAACAACCCTCCGGTGCTGCTTCCTTGAGGAACGGGCGGGCTAGAAGAACAGAGTTTGCGCCGTGACGGCTGCCATCCCAGAGATAGCACTCAGTGCTAAGCCCAGCCGACACTTTCCCGGCAGCCTTGCGGGGAGAACAGGGCCAAGATGGCAGCCAATGCTCCTGACTGACGCGGCCCATGCCAGTGATGGGTACACAACACTGCACCTCGCAGTTGTGGCGCCAGTGCTGGTGCTAATGACGGCGGTTATTGGAGATCGCTTCTGGTAAGGGGCTCCGAAAGGCGACACTACTAGTTAAGCGAGGGTAACAGTACGTTGTATTCAGAACAATGAGAAAAGCAACACCAGCAATGGCCAGCCCACCAATGTCCCACTCATCATTGCCGCGATCTCAGCCGGCCTTCGATCGTTAATAGCAACTGCCGGGCTCTGAAAGAAACATCGAGGTCAAGGTTACCGTTCTTCACACGCCTGTACAACCACCGACCGCCAGTGGTTTCGCCAGAGATGGGCTTCCTGCCTGATGCAGGACGCGCTTGCTCCTCCATAGTGATACACTAACATTACAGGATGCCCTCCCACCTACGCACCCGGAAGAATGAGCTCGATGACGCAGCGACTCCAACTCAGCTGCACGCGAAAATGACAAAAGCTTGTTTTAAATCATAGAGATGGGGTGGGGTGTTGCGACACGGCTCAGCACCATCATTATGATCATTATTGTGTAGAAGCTCGAAGAACACAGTAAGGATAGCCAGGAAATCGGTGACCGGATGCTTACGGAGCTAGAACTGCACGTTTCGTGATGGCAGCTTGAAGCTGTCACGATGAACGGCATAAGATTGATTCTGCCATCCGGTCACAGCACAAACCAATGCATGCTGCCCCTGAGGTCTTAGCCATGGTGCAGCACAAAACCTGGGGAGGCGCTACTCGTCTCAAGTTTGCGTCCCTGTCGTCCCTTGTGTGGCTGGCTCAGGGGCTCGGTTCCGGCCCCACAGCGCCCGAAGTACGTACTGCGGTACCTGTTGTATGTACGGATGTACTCCGTACGAATTAACTAAGCACATCCAGTAACCAACTACGTACCGGGTCGCCCTCCACAAAGCCAGAGCCTGCGCCCGGGAGCAGCCCTTGTTTCGGTAAGTGGTCCGTGTGCGCTTGTTGGAACCGGCGCCCGGCACCGGCAGCCAGGGAAAGTGGGGGGGATAAATCACCTCTTCGAGTTAGCGTGGCAATTCGCAGCTCGCGCCCCCAGAAACGTAAGTACTACATAGTACACCCAAACGAGTGTGCAAGAAATTCCGCGTGCACGCTCATTTGAGCAGCGCACATACGGAGTACCCCGAGGTGTAAGAAGGCCGCCTATTTCGGATTTTGGCTGTATAGGATACATCTGGCGGCTTCACCTGTTCAGCATCTCCCCGTGTGACTGAGCATGATGAGTCTCCGACGTTTGGACTCGGTCGATCAAAGGCAATCACGACGGTCGGGTCTTTGCCTCAGCGGCCCTCGGTCCGTTCGTCCTGCGTTGTTTCCGGCTGGTATTGACATGCAGAGCCGACGACAAAGAACTGTATGGGCCTCGACATTGGGCTAAGGCGTCAAATCAGGGCGTTCCGCGACGCACCCGGAGTCGGAGCCATCGCACCCTACTGCAAGGACTTGGTAATATTGTCGAACAGGAGGCGTCGAGTTGGGACGGATGTGCCGTGTACCGCCCGCACAGAAAAGGGCCCTGGCGGGATTGGGGGTGAAGGGGTGTGTAGAGGAGGAGGAGGAGGGGGGGGGGGGGCATCTTCTGATCATCGCTCGGCCTTGGGCCGTGGTCCTGGTCTGGCACAGCAACCCCAGGCCGCCGGTCAGACCCACCGGTAATTTCTGACAACAACCCGTGGTCGCCTTGGTCCCGGCGATCAACGGGTGGACTCAGTGTGGATTCCCACTAGATCATCCACAGATTCTCCATGGATGTTCTTCGGGAGATCTAATGGTACAAAACGCCCAGGCTTCCCGCCCCCTCCATCACCCCAAAAGCCACCAAGTCTCTTTCTCGTACTGCCTAGTACTTAATCCAGCCCGCACTCCGAACTCCCACAACGAGATCTGTCGACTCGGGAAATCACAAGGAATTTCACACGCTCTGTATATCGGCCCGCTTATCCATCAACGAGGATCGCGGCAGCCGAAGGCCCTGCTACTGCATCGCGCTTCGCCCAGCATCGGCACCGGCACCAGCATTGTCAGCGTCGTAGTCTTGCCACAGCAGCTGTCCATCATCCCCTCCATCATCATCCCCCAGCAAGCATGGCAAGCACCATGGTCGCAACGCACTATGCGCCTGGGCCCCAACAAAGCCTCCATTACCCTTACATGCCACCGCCCTCACCGCCCATGGATGAGACCGCCAAGTGCTCGTTGCCTTCCATCTCAAACCTGCTCGGGCTTGCCGACCAAGGGTCACCGACCTCAGAAACGTCGCCCCAGTCTCAGCAGCAACCGCAACCGCAACAGCAACCGCAACCGCAACAATGTATGAACAGTTCTTGGTGGGGGATGGGAATTCCGGAAACTGACTTTACCCCAGCTCAGGTAACCACGCCTGATACCAGGCCCAACTCTTCGCACTATGGCAATCCAGCAATGCTCCGGACGGGGCTTCCTCCCAGCCCGCCCATGTCCTCGGATGCCTCGTTTGAGGGTTTCAACTCGCCGTCGACCAGGTCGGTGAGCCAAGTGCCGAATAGTTCAAACTACTATTTCGAGACGACACCACCGCTCCCGGTGGAGGCGGATACGCGACAGATGAACGCCACTGCTGCCGTTCCGCGAGTCTCGGTCCAGCCCTCGGCCTATCAGCCCCAGTTCGCCGGTTCTGCGTACGCGAGTCAGCCTGCCGTATCATCGTACTACTCTCCCATCCAAGCCGCAGGGCAATCCCAGACGCAGGTGTCCGGCCTCTATTACCAGCGGCCACTCCCTCAGGTGAGCCGTGATTTCGCGCCCAACCCCGCTGGGGAAGGGGGGGGGGGACCTCTTGCTAACTTTTTCTCCTAGTCTTTCCCGCCCCCGCTGCCCATGTCAGTGACTCTGGCCCCGGCGACCGGCAACCCCTGGCAGCATCACCACTACATCGCTCCCTCGGCGTCGGCATCCTTCCCTCAGAGCCAAGACCGGTACATCTGCCAGACGTGCAACAAGGCCTTCTCGCGGCCGAGTTCCCTCCGCATCCACAGCCATTCCCACACGGGCGAGAAGCCTTTCAAGTGCCCCTTCCCCGGCTGCGGCAAGGCCTTTAGCGTTCGCAGCAACATGAAGAGGCACGAGCGCGGATGCCACAACTACGACAGCAGCAGCAGCAGCAGCAGCAGCAGCAGCAGCAACGCCGCCGCCGCTACTACCACCAGTAGCGGCAACGGGAGCAACCCTAACGGCGGGCGCCGACCCTGATTGAGCTTGAGGCTTCCTCGACCGTGGCGTAATCTGGACGAGGAGAAGACGAGCTACAAGGGGGTCCACTCCATAGACGACCTCCCTGTTCATCCCGGACCCTGGCGGTATAGGGATTATAGGGATATTACAAGCCGCGGCAACCCAAACACAACAGCAAGAAAGCCGATTTATTTTTTAGTTTCTAATGTCTTTCATTTCCGGACGATCATCTCAACGGAGTCACAAAGGATGGACCATTACCCGCACGGCTCTGGCGCATCGAGGCAAAAATTCGGAGGCGGTGTTGTTTCGGGAAGATCTTCATGTGGTGCCACGGATATGGTGGCAAAACAAAGGGCAATGGGGCTCTTCTGGGCAGGGTTAGTGCCCTCCCCAGAAAGATACGGCAATTAACACGGCGCGGCGGCGGCGGCGGCGGCGGCGAACCGGTTCAAGGGGCAAGGCGCTTCATTCTTTTCCCCCTCTTTTCTCTCCAAAGGGTTGGGCTGTAGAGCATTTACACGGGCGTTAAAGTCTGTGTTTTTCTTTCTGGTTTGGCTTCTATTTCCTTTGTCGACATGATGTATCCGACCCACGTCTGTCTCGCAGAGAGAAGACGTAATGTGTATATAGATAGATATGGTGGGGCCGAGGGGAATCCGACTCGCCCCGGAATGACTTGTACAATCTCCTGGGTGCACCATACAAATACGGGTGACACCGATGATGGACAAGATAGCGGTGAAATGGGTCAAAAAAAAATATGAAATGAACTGAGTCAAAATATGTATCGAACAACAAGCCACGCGCGTTCCATGACACAGCATCATGTGTCGCATGGCGATCCTGTTTTGAAACATGATTGTTAAACAGGGGACCTCCCAACCTGATTCGGAGAATACCTACCTGACAGGTGGTACTCCGTGGGTACCTTGGGTACGGAGGAGTTCCGCGTACCCTCCTCACACGCAGGCGAGGCATCTTAAACAAGACGAGGGAGCGATCACTTTTGAGTTGTCTGGAGGCGGAGATAATCTCTCAGTGCCGGAAAGAGCCACAGCGTACAAGATCCTTGTTCCGCAAGAAGTTGTTTGTAACGTTATTTTTTTATTTTTTTATTTTTACTTTTTTTTTTTACATCAGCAATCTCGCAGGTACCGTTCCCAAAATGCCGGTTTTCTGGGGATCAATGCTGTGCCGATTGACAATGGCGGCCTCCCGGCCGATCGATCGGCTTGCCCTTCCTAAGGTAGTCTAGCAACTAACATCGGTAATTCCGCCCGCCATTTGATCACCGTGCCGATTTTGTCTGTGAGTACCGTACCTTACACTACACCTACCATACAGGTTAGTTCGGTAGTGCCCGTGGACATGGCGAATACACCGCTGCGCTACCAATAACCTAGTGCGCATTGACCGATATCTCTACCAAGTACAGATACCAAGCATAAATTTCATGCGTCCACACCAAATCACCATCATCACCTCAATTCCCGATCTTTAGTTCGTTCAGGGGGGGAGGGGTTGCAGCCAGACCGCCTTTTTTTTTTCTCTTTAGCGTACAGGATGAGAGGGGAAAAGTTCATCAGGCTTGTGGAATTACAGGTTAGCCCGGCGCCGCCGGCCGCAACGGATTCGAGCCCCTGGCCGGATCCCTCGAGATACCCCACGATACAGGGATCATCGCAGATCACCGGGGGACTACCCGGAATAAAGTGGATACGGAAATCGGTCACTTGCGCGACCGACCCAGGCTTTGGTTTCTGCACTACTCTGGTATTGATGGGTGCAGGCGAGAAAGAAGAAATGAAGAACGGGAACCAAAAAAAAAGAAAGATATCTAGGAAGGAAGGAAGAAAGAAAGAAAGAAAGAAAGAAAGGTATAGAAGATTTACTTGATGACCCCCAAGTTTCTCAGGATGACGACAAAACGAAGCAACAGGGGGAAAGCGTGGCAGTTGAAACACCAGCGAGTCGTTGTGGGGGAAGGGGCTTGATCCTGACAATGTGCGCGTGAGACTTTTCCACACGCGCACACACCGAAAAAAGTGGATTTTCCTTCTCTGTTCTGATGAAAGTGTCAAACTGTTGCACCGTGCACACGTCTACCAATCTTGTCAAATAGCAGCAGGAGTGTCGGGAGGTGACCATGAACGTATTCTTTGGACAACGGTCTACACTGTGCATACGGAGTAGAGTACGTGTAGTGTATGAATGTAGTTATGTATATTGTATGTACATGTACACGCGCAGCCGGGGATCTGCGCTCGGTGCTGCCAAAAACCATGCTCAATGTCCGTTGTGGTGGGTCGAGAACGTGCATCAGACACCCCCTTCCATCTCTTTTTTTGTCCCTTCGGCGCGCATCTGTGGGGTTCCCGTTGGCAAACTCTGCTCCGCGCGACAACACGGCGGTCGTGGCAGTTGGTTGGGGGGAAGGGGGAGTGGGGTTCAGGTTTTTTCTGGCTGCTTTTCTAGCGACCTTCTGGCGTGCGTTAGTCTGCTCTCTTCCCCACCCGTGGCCCGTGTTCGGCTTTTTCTGGACTTCTTCGGCTGCTTGTCCCAATTCTGCATCGTCGCTCGTCGATCACTCTCGTCCATGCTCTCCCGTCAGCGTCCGCGTCCGCCATTTCGACCATTCCCCACCCCAACCCACCCTTTCCTTTTGCCTGTCGGTCAATCACGTCGATCAGTTTCCAAGGGTTGGTTAGCCGCTCCTGCCAAGACTCGATGCATGCCGCCCATCTCATTCTGAATTTGGAACCGTTTGGCGAGGGCGAAAGCAGGGGACTTTCGGTCTGCCGGAGAGCAAATGCAGGACGCACGTCGATCAGCGATCAGCGCGGCGCCCCGCGCGCGCGCGAGCCACCCCTTTTTTTTTCTTTTTTTTTTTCCCTTTCTTCCCCTCTGCTCTCGAGTAACTAATCCGTTCAGCGCAATGGCGTGGCAATTTCGGGGGTGCTGGTTCCGGTTGCTGGCGCTGCTGATGTCATGATTTCCATTCCGGACTACCTTCCGACAAGGCGAGAAGCGATGGCCCGCTTGGCAAAGTCAAAAATGTCGGGGGCGCTCGCGCGTGGGCCGCTTTTAATAGAAACGGCAAGTCTTTCGGCGCCGTCTTACAGGATACAATATGTACATTCTCCTGTAGCTTACACTACGCAGCCCACTATACTTCGGTTCTTGTACAGGACGCAGTGAAAGTCGAACACAGACACACAGGCGCATAGACTCGTGTACTACGGTGGCTCGGGTGGTAGACGGATTACACTACACAGTAGTTGCTCTGGTTAATAGCTAGCTTAGTCTCTGGCCGAAGTGGGGGGCCAGAAGAAGGTGGGGGGAGACGTCATTTGGGATTTTGGTTAGGATCATGGATGTTTCGTATATACATCTCCGAAGTTCGAGACCGCAGCGGCCGGAGATTGGGGATATGCGACTTGTCAGATTGCAAATCGTTTTCTGCTCCTTTTATTTCCACCCCTTCTCTTCCTCCCGCTTCGAGAGGACAACGGAATGATGTACCCAGAAGGCCCATGATGGGAGCGAATATCGCACGTGGACACGATCAAACCCCTCCGCTGTGCCTTCGCCTGCCTTTCTCGCCTTGCTTGCCTCACTATTGGTCTACGGATTACAGGTGGCTGCCTGTGGCGCGGCGTGGTTAATGACTCGTGCAGCGGCCGACGCGAGGTCAAAACCAGGATTTGCGCATAAATTTGCGCGTGCTACGTATAGTTATAGGAACCGAGCACCGGAAGCTTGACTGGCCATAGTTAGTAGGTGTATTGCTCCCCACGGCACGCTGCACTAGTGTATGTAAGTTACAGAGGTATGTACTGTACATGCTGCGTATACGACTGCGTTTGGCGAGTCCAATGTTTTGCAATAGTCACTGTCTACGACGCGACCGTACCTACCCATTGGTAAATAAACCCACACCGGTCGGACGGCCAGATCGATCGTTTCACCGATCGCCGCAGGCCTAGACCCGGCATACCGTCACCACCGGCACATCGCCGCCCAGTTTCCCAGGAAGCCATTACTAGGACCTGTACCTTGAATTACAGAGTAGGGCAGAGTAGCGGAAGATACTTTTAGAGGACATAAGATGCGACTAGTAGGTATCCCAAGGTATTTAGTGCACTACATCGTGATAGCGTACATACAACTTTCGTATAGCTTGCAGAGAGCTGCGAGTATCACTAACACTTCGATGCAACGGTATTCCTGGATCGCAAGGCAAAGTCATGAGCTACATCACTATATACAGTAACGTACGCCAGATATTGGTTAGTGCCGTGACGCAAGCTTTACTCGATGGGAGTAGTGTACTTGTAGAGGCAGTAGGTGTACTAGTAGTACAATACGGGAAGTTTGTTAACTGTGACTACTAAGTGCCTGCTTTCCCACCAAGCTCAACGACCAGAGATCACAAGCAAAAAGCGGGTGGGGCTTTGAGCGGACCGACCGACCGGCGGAGCAGTCCGAACGGCTCAGGGCCAAGTGCCTGAAGCTCTAATTACTGTGCCTAGTGCTTCGTGGGAAATGTGATGCGAATCCAAGATGAGCAGAAGGCGCGCTCCCGCCCCGCCGGGTTCCGCATCCTTTTGAGCATTCCCCGGGTGATCGTCATTGGAATCATCCGCATCCGATGTGCTTCGCTGGGAGCCGTGGCAGAAGCTGAAACGATGGCGTTCTGCGTGGCGCCGAAAGGGCCCCCTCCCTCCCCCTCCTCCTCTTCCCCCCTTCTCCCCGGAAAGATCAGGGCGCTACGCTAGCCTGAAGCTAGTTAACGACAAACAAGCACGGAGCGCACGTACCACCTACTAACTAAACCCGCTCCCGTACCCATGTCCCCGGGTCATTTGCTAAACCCATTTCTCGCCATTTTCGCTCACTACTACACTACACTACACTAGCGGGATCCCACGAATCCAACAAAGGTAGTCGCCGATCGCACGACTCGTCACCCCGGCCGGGGGAGGAGAACAGGGGAAAGGCCTGTTAGTGGCTAGATCTTTCTTATTCTTTTTCTCCTGCTTATTTTTTCCCTCATTTTCTCCCTCCCTCCCTCCCTCCCCCCTCCGCTTTGTCTCGGCCTCGCCAGAAAGGTTCAGTTAACTGCTCTGACAAATGGTAGTTAGTAAAGTCACTAATTTCGTCTCCTGTATGCATGTCTCAGACTTGGTTAGATATATGCCCTTTGTGTCTTGCTCAAGCCGGACAGGGAAAGGCGCTAGGCAACCGCTACTAGGTCACTAGGCCCTATACATATGTACTATACACTACACTAGTGCACGGAGGTAAGTCCGACGTTCTTGCCTTCCAATGGCTGCAGAGGATGGAAGTGCGGCAACTTATTGCCAGGCAAGCGAACAATCGGCCCCTAAGCAAAACTCTTCCCTAGTTTCCCCTCTTCCTCCCCGGCTTTCCCCGTCCTCCAACCACCAGTCTCAATATGTGATGTGATAAGGATAAAAATAGGTCCTGTGGGATATGACATGTGGCATGTGGGAAAATGAAATTACTGTGTAACTACCTGTACACTAGGTCGCACCGCAGCCGGGAAGAAGACACACTCGACCCCCGAAAGCATGCACATACTATGTACTCTACAGAGTACACTGATAGTATACTCTCTATGTACAAGTACTACTAGTACTATTCCGTAATCTGTGCTTCGTTCACCACACTCCACTCGACTACAACATATGCCAAGTCGGATGCAAATAAAACCGACCGACGGTCTAGCAACGTCGCCGATCGGATGGAGATTCTTGGATTCGGATTTCATTTGTCAGTCTGTCTGATTTCCCGATCCCGACGAGGCTGATCGGCAGCCTTGCGCCTGATCGATACAAGTTTCGTGTCCACGTAATGTACCCGGATGAATCCGTACACTATTGGAAGATGTCGGACTTTAGAGAAGATTGTTTGGGGGGGGGGGGGGAATTGTCATGTCGTTAGGTAAGCGATCGGATGGTGAGTTAACGTTTTCTGTACGGATACACTTTCTTCCTTGTTTTCCCCCTCTCCCCCCCTAGGGCTCGAACCTTAAAAGGGAGGCCAACGTTGCTTAGACAGGGTTGGCGTTTCAGAGACGCCGCGCCAGAGCCCCGACGAGCCGGGTCGGCCGGCTGCCGAGTGAAGGGCAACAGGGGGTGCCTGGTCAACATTACCAAATAGACTACACTGTACTGTTTGCTGGCCCGTGCTTGCACACTAGTGTAAGCTCAGGTAGTGTAAATAACAGGGTTAGGGTAAGTAACTAACGTTAACAAAGCAGCAAGTTTTTCCGGGGCCCGAGTCTGCACGGTGCAGGAACCTCGCTCAAAAGAAGCCGAGATTGCAGTAGTGTAATCCGTACGTGTTGTAATCTGTACCTACACTGGTGCATTTGCATACCTGCTTGTATTCTCTGTGGGTAGCTTCTCCAGAGCACGCCCACAGTAGAGGTTCGCCAGCCAACTTAACAGCACGACTTGCAAAATTGTTAACTGGGTATGCAGGTACATTTTCGCAGTGGCTCACTTGCTTTGGCGAGAGAAGAGAAAAAAAAAAGTCTGGAAGGGAAAGGCGTTTCTCGCGAAAGCATAGTTAGTGCTCTGCACCATAAAGAGGAACACGCAACTCGTCTGAATATACGGATTACAAAGAGAGCTTGAACGGATGGCAAATGGAGCTCGCAAGCTAAACCTGCCTTGTAGCGGCTGCGAAGACCTGCTGCTGTCACTTAATCCTCTGGCCAAAAGACCCCTTCCAACCGCAGCAGCGGCAAGAACAGACACCAGGGGATCTCGACAGCGTCCCCGGAAGCATCTGCTAGTGTTCCGTGGTGAGGTGCAATTTGGAGAGAGACTTTGACATCAAAACGTCAGAGCCCTGCCTCATAAATCTCGGTAGTTAGTCTCTAACCAACCAGGGGATGTGCAAGTTCCTTGCCCAGCCGGCCGTCCCGTCTAGTGTAGCAAACAGCAAAGACTACGGATTACAAGTCCCATGCCGTACTAAGCATTTTCCGCCAGTGTTTGGTATATGAAACGCCCTATGGCTAAGAAGCTTAAGAACGATGATCAACGGGCCTCAAAACTCGGGTGAACGGTACCGAGCACTCCCCCCCCCCTTTTTGCTGCGGCACGGGACGGAAGCTCCTCGACTGGCCTCATTCAACCTCAGACCGTGCACGAGTTAGTAAGTTGACAGGGGACTGTGCCGATAGTTATTCCGTACTCCCGCTACTTGTCCCCCGTATACTGTCGTTGTGCAGATCTGCGGTATGGAGTGGTCACTGCGTGGCCATGGAAAGCAAAGTCATGTGGAAAGACCATGATGGCCGATTTCGCCGCGGGCAGAGCCGCTCATCACGCCTTGCTCAAGTCACATTTATCGACTGTACTTTGAGGACTCAATGGCCGAGAGGGGGGGGGGGGGGGAAATCGAACAAATAGGACAAGAGAAGAAAAGAAAAGAAAAGGATGAAAGAAACAGACGTGAAGCGAGTAGAAAGAGCTTGTTCTGGCCAGGCTCCTCACCACGGAACACCTCTGTTCATAGGTAGCTAACCTGCCCATCACGTAATTCTCGGTTCTTGGGAGGTGGAAACGCCAGTCGGACCACACTCACAACAGCCACTCAAAGCAGTGGTCAGTTTAGAAAAGCATCTACCGTTTTGCTGTTTGTTTCCCCTGTCATGCTAGGTACACTGAGCCCTTACTGTACTTCATAGTCTGGGGCAGGCACTTTCATGAAAGCAATCTGCCCGTGGCAAAAGTAGATTCTGACAGTAGGGTCTCGGAGCGCGCCTGGAAACCGAGGGGTCAAGCTCTCCAACGTGATGGGACCAGCTGCTCACAATATATTCAGTTGATACTGGCTACATAGGCCTACGCTGTCGGCACCCAAGCGTGCTCAGTGTGTAAACAACTCCCCCTCTTCTTAATAGCAAGAGATCAGGGCGACAGAGAGGGTGGGTGCACTCGGTGGTACACAATGTCAAGCGACGCAATACAACCCACAGAAGATTGAAGATGGGTAATTGGGTGTTAGTCCTTGGTTCGCTCTGGTTCTTATCTCATCGAACTGGTCAAACACAAAGAGGACGGAAGCATCTAATCCCCAGGCTTTGGGCATCTCCGCCGCCTCCAGCAGCACCGTTGAAGTGCCACTCTACCCTGGCTGTTACGGTTCCGGGCATTGGCACTGACAAGTGCGCCATTTCCACTCTTTTGGTCCATGTCCGACCGGCTATCGTAAGCTTCATTAGTAGTTCGGTTCGTCATTCCAGTACAGAGTCTCGTGGAATATCCTAACGCGTCTGTCAGCCCCTCTAAACCGTGATGAGCCATTGGGTGAGAGAGAAAGAGGAAACTCACTCCGGGCCGGTGGCATAAAAGTCCCACCCGAACTTGATACGAATGAACTGCTGCAGGTGACTGGCCACCTTGATGGCGCCTACATCAGTCGGGTGCCACAGTGGCCCAATGTCGTTGTGTTGCATGATGCCTGTCGTGTTGAAGTAGTGGACAAAGGGCTTTGCCCGCTTTCCGGTTCTTGATGTCTCCTTGGTGACGCCGTCGTAAATAATTGGGTTGCGGAGGTAGTCGTCCGAGTTGAACCTGTCCATGTGGTAAGCCGAGCTAACGTTGCTTGCGAGGTGCGCAGAATCTACCCACCACTGAACCATGTCGTAGATGTCCTTGACCCAGCCATCTGGCGCATTGGGGAGGTAGGTGTTCCCGCTCTGGTAGAATCCGAGCCAGAGAGACTGCAGCAATGCCATGTAAGAGACTACGCTATGTGGGCTGCAAAAGACTTATACAGTCGAGAACCCACCATGACTATGACCTGAGCCTTCGGCCACTTGCCGTAGATGCCCTCAATGATCTTTGTCAACGCATCGATGTAGGCCTCTGTCGAAACATTGTTCGCCTCATTCCTGTCGTTCGTGCCGATGTTGATGACGACAATGTCTGCAGCTGGGTGTTTCGCAAAGTCCCAGGGCTCTGGGTCGTCTGTGTCATGATGTGTGAGAGTCGTCGCAGCGTCAGGAGGCTCGCGGAGCTGACTGACCGCCATGTATCACCGAAGCACGATAGCTCGTATCGGAAGTATAAAACCACTGGTGTACCTGTCCACGAGGATTTCCCCAACAATCCTGGTCTGCGGCGCAAATTCCGGGATACGCAGTCACCGTGAACTCGGTGTTGCCCAGGCCAGCTCCCAGGCCGCTTCCTGTCGTCAGCATCATATGCTGCGCACGAGCAGATCAGGACAAACATACTAGGCCCAACTCGACAACCCTTCGTACGTCGTGTACATTCCCGCGGCGAGGCTATCGCCAATTACCTCGATCCGGCGGCCAAAATCCGGGATCTTGACCAGCTTCTCCCCGGCGGCAACGTGAACGGAGTCGATTTGCACGCCGTATGCCCAATTCGACACCCGCATCTCAAACGTCCACGGGTTGATTGGCCCTGTCTCATTTGAACCCGGCGTTTCTGGGCTCACGAGGAGGTGAGTAGCCCCTGCTGTAATGTTGGTGAACATCCAGTCGAGCCCTCCAATGCGATAGCCGACGAGAACGCCATTATCCGTCAGGTTGCCAAAGGTGATGGCTACTGTCTTTCCGGTATAGCCAAACTTGATACCGGGGGCTCTACCAGTGCGGTGATTAGCTTCCCGAATCTAACGGGCCTTTACGGGGGTTTCGACTCACGACCACCAGGAGACATGTTTCGAGTCCCACCGCCCTTTGTACGAGATCTCGGCGGCATTGGCCGGGTACGTCGTAAACGAGTAGTCTGCCGGATCAATTCGAGTATCTGGGAAACTGGTCTCTCTTACTTGGCCATTCTGAAGAATGGTTGAAGATACTTGTGCGGCTAGGTTTAGGCCGAGGATGGTCAGGCTCGAAAACGACACCATGTTTTGCGACCGAGTCAAGGGCAGCTGGCCCGCCTCTTGAGCAGCATCATGTTCGGCAACACACGATATTTATACGCGCTTTCCCCCCCACATTGCATCGGCTGTTCATTGATGGAAATATGCGAACGGAAGCAAATCGTAGGAGAATGCGGGGCTTGGAGTGGGAGCGCGGGATATCGGAGCCGTGCTCGATTTCGAAGCCTTTCTCCGTCCGTGATGGCGGCCGAGAGAACTGGCACGGCTAGGTACCTGAGCCATACGTCTCCTCGGGAGCGAAGCGAGAATTGATTGCGAACTTTGCCATCCCCAATTCCGGCAAGAGCCCAGCTCACTTGCTACCCACGCGAGAACAAATTAGTTGTCCCCATTCCACCGGCGGACTGTACTGCAGGAGCACCTGCCTACCGCGGTCAAGGAGCATTTTGGAAGCGACATCCGACTCAGGGTCGGGCCTTAGGCTTACACAGGAATGCGGCGGGACCCGTATGCACGATGAAGAAGATCCGGAAGGCACACCTTTTACCGGGCGGAGGGGGCCTCTCCGGGACTCCACAAGTTGGTTGGCAAGTCTTCCCTAACTGCATCAGAAATTCTGTAGGCCAAGAACAAGGCCACGGCCTCCGTGTGTGTATGCATTTGCCCCAAACCCCGGGTACTCGACCTGAGTTCATCTATCGACATGCCTTCCAGCTTGAGCAACCCAGCCCTACAACACTGCGTTTCGTGACGTCGGGTGCGGCACTACGAACCGGGTTCCATTTTCGTTCCGCCCAGCCGGATACACGCACCTTGTCTTCCGATGGCGGCTCGGTTTGTGCTAAAGGTTGTGAGAGGCATTGGCGGCCGCAGTGATTGCGACTGGAAGCCGAAAGCGTACTCAGAGGCGGCATGTGGCGACCCGATATCTTTGAGCATCACCATCACAATGGCGCGGTTCCGCTTCGATTTTACACTTTATTCCGTATCCCTGTCGAACCTTTTGTGTGGGACTCGGTTGCCAAGTCTACGCGGTGGCCAATAAGGGAAACCAGATGCAACTTTGCGATGTCCATGATCAGCTCAACTGGCCATTCTCTCACGACTACTCACAGTCCAGAGTACACATCTCCCCAGAGGAAATTGGTGCATTATCACCGAGCTCATGTCACGATCGTCGAGCACAGCCCTCTCCGTTCTTCATCGTATTGCTAGGACGGACGGACCTGTCGAACCTTGCGCGTGCTTCTAAACTAAAACTGCAGATTTCTTACTAGTCGGTCGATCTGGGTTATCCTTTTGGCGCATCCCAGAAGTGGTGGGCTCTTCGAGCATCCCGCTGTCACCTGATGCGTTGCACTCCCGCGTGGGGAAAAGGCGGTAATAAGCAACCAACCCCCAGCAGTCATCGCGAAGTCCCGGTTTTGAACAGCCAGCCGAACTAGTGCTCCACCAAAAGCTGAGAGTGTCTCGGAGGCAAAGGGGAGCTGTCCCCGACCAAGGACGACCGAGATATCTTTCTCCACATAAGAATTGCTGTCGCGACAGTTTACGGAATACGGACGGTACAGTGGGACACGGCGCAACACATGAATGACACGGCCAGTCGGGCAGCATTTTTGGATGCGTATCACAAGAGGGGGAAAAGGAATCCGGAACGGCCAGGCATCGCTGCGATCGCTCCTCGCGGACGCTCCCCGAATTTGCCCTCTGCTCGACCCTCATCCAAGCGTTTCTATCGTCGAACCTATCGTCGAATGAAAACCCGCACAGCACCCTCACGATTGCCCGTCGGCCAAGCTGTTATGGCATCGATGCAGTGATCACACTGCGAGCGGAACAATGATGCTGCACGAGCCCAAGACGTCGCCGACGCTCCAGCTTTCGGTGTCGCATTCCCCTCCGCCAGCAACCGGGCACCGGGTCACTGGGTGCAGCCACCGCATACCCCGTAGTCTTCTTGTCACCACTTTACAGGCGTCATATCGTTTGGTGCTTCCGAGTCCGGGAGGGCGCAAGGTTGACCACCGTGTGGGTGCGGACATTGGCGGCGCCGCGTAGGCATCAGGAGCACGCTGTACTGTCATAGCAGCCTGTACCCCCGCATCCCGGGTTCAGGGACTCTGGAGAAACCTGGACGCCAGCCTGCAGTCCTCTCGCGTAGCTCGGTGACCCGGCAGGTATATCCAATCGAGAGCGGCAACTTCGCCTCGCTGCGCTGCACGGACAATATCATCTCCTAGCCACCTATCCGGGACCGGAGCTTCGGCTCTTGGTGTCACAGCAGCCATGTCGTCGCAACAACCGGCTCCGGATGCGAATGCCGTGCCAGAAACGCAACTGGGCTTGACAGAAGATCAGATTGAACTCTTGCGACATGGGCAGCAAGCTGTGGCCGCGGCAGGTGGCGGGTCGACCTCGTCACGCGCGGCAAGCCGCGCTTCGTCGCAAGGGCTGCTACTGATGGATACCTCGTCATTAACCGCCCTGGGCCACCACTTCGACCGTGTCATGCAGTCGATACAGCAGCGGCTCGAGTACCTGATGGAGCAGTCTCAAATCGTGACACTGAGCGTCTACGACCACGCTGGAAACCTTATCGACAATGCTGACGCCGAGATTGCGCGGTACCACGACATCATGGCCCAGATTGACGAGCTCGAACTGGACTTTGACCGCATTGCTCAGATTCGCGAGATTGTCCGGGGGTTTCGCCAGAGGGCCGAGGAGTTGGAACGCGAGCTGGAGCGGTCCGGCAGCGGTAGCAGCTCGAGGCGGCCGGGGGGGTCGTCCCGCCGCAGCCATGGTCATTCCAGCAGTACCGGGAAACGTCGGTCCTGATAGGGCGCGCCAATGGCGAGATAAATCACGCCACCTAGGACTGTGGAAGATGCAGAGCTATGGCACCTGGGAAGGCTGGAAGAGCAGCATTGGCTCGGCAGCCGTGAGCTCCTCGATATTATGCGTCGTTGGATGCTCCGCAACTGGAAGAGAAAGAGAAGCGCCCATGTTCACGCTGGTATACTATCCTAATCACACCATTCACACAGGGAAATAGGGAAGAAGAGGGGGGTGAAAATGCGTGGGAAACCCCATCGCGAAAGTCCACAGGCCCGCGGCTTGGCCACAGCGGGAATCAACAGGACCGCTAACTCTCCGTCTAGTCCCGCTCCTGACGAATGACGAAGAACAAAGAAACTAAGCTATGTGACGAGGGAGGGAAGATCATCATAGCTTTTTTATTGAGCGGTTTGCATTCGACTTTCACGACGGCGTCCCAAGAAGACAGGATGGGCCTCGCGGCCGAATCAAGACGGGAAAAAACAGGTCTCGCGGCCTCATGAATCTTCATTTCTTTTCCATTTGAGTTCTCTCTCCCGATCAGATGTACGGTTTGCTTTGATCTTTCGGCGGTGGTTGTTTACCTCTGGTTTCTCTTTTGGTCCGCAAAAAAAGTATGACTGATTTTACGCTGTTATGAGAGGTGGCATGGCTCCATCTTTTCCTGCTCTTCTGTATACCCCATCTCTGATATGTTCTCTCTCCAGGCCCTCTTCTGCTCAGTTTATGAGATTTGGGTTCATTTCTCTCGCGTCTTTCACGAACTAGCACTGCATGCTTGAGAGCGACAGGATGTCCGACGTACGATGTACGACGCAAGAACACGGGACTGGTTGGTATGACAGCTGTTTACTAAATTTTGACGGGTGTATATAGCATAGAATCTGAATGAATATGATTGCTAGCATGGTTGGCGCAGACTTTGCGATGCCCGAGAGCGATGATGACAGTTACAACAACATTTCGAGAGCCCCATCTGGCAATTCAAGATATCAAGCCCGATTGTCCATTCGTTGCATTATTACCTAGTTTTCCGGATCCAAATTACCGAGGTCTTTTCTTTCATAACCATAACTCCCTTGCTCAACTCCCTTGCTCAAATGCGAGATGCCCAAGTTGACAGAAAACAGCCTTTCCTATTCGACCCCCTTTCGGATTCCACCATTCCGGACAAAGACATGACGATGACGGTTCCGTCCTGCCTGCCTCACGAGCCGTCCATCGCTCCGTCGGAGAGGACGATGACCCTGTTCCCCTCCTTCATCCGCCGCCGGAACCGGCCGGCGGCGCCGTCGCGCACGCGCTGCTCGGCATCGAGCATCTCCTTGGCCTGCGCCGCGAGCTCCTTGATGTCGTGCTTGACGCTCTTGGTGAGGATGGCGCTCCAGCCGTTGTGCGGCTTGCACTTCTTCTTGGCGCACATGTAAGGGAAGTCCGGATCGCTGCCGGGCATGGAGCTGGCGCCGGCGGCGGCGACTGCGTTGATCGGGATCGAGTCGGCGGCGGCTCCGTTGACCGCGGCGGTGCCGTTGGTGGTACCGTTGGTGGTGGTGGTGGTGGTCGTCGTCGTCGTCGTCATCGTCGTCGTGGCGGTGGTGCCGAACTTGGACAGGGCGGCCTCGCCCTCCGGGGTCTGGAGGAACATGGCGAACTGGCGGGTAGCGCCGACGGTGTCGAGCCGCGAGTCGTAGCCGCACAGGTCCTTGGCGGTGCCCTTGCCGGCGGCGATGGCCGCCTCGCGCTGCTTCAGGGCCATCTCGATCAGCTGGAGCATCTTCTTGCAGAGGACGATCTCCTCGCCGAGCTGGTAGCGGGCCGTGGCGGACGCGGTGAGGAACTCCTGCTCCTCGGGCGTGAGCGCGCGCGAGGAGGCGGGCAGGTCCCAGAAGTTGGACGGCGTGGAGAACGGCGGGGTGCCGAGGCGCCAGGGGCGGGCGGGCGGGTGGGCGTCTCCCGTGTCCGTGTCGTCTGGCGAGGAGGACGTGCGGGAGGCGTCGAGCAGGCCCATGAACTCCTCCTGGGTCAGCTCGTCGGCGTCCGAGCCGGATTTGGTTCGCGGCAGGGTGGCGATGAGCTGCTCCCACCAGGCCTGGCAGTGCTCGGACGAGCAAAAGATGCTGGGACGGGCCGAGTCGTAGATGCGCGCCGGATTGTTGCAGCCGGCAAGCGAGCACATCTTCTTGTAGCGCGTCGAGTACCGGCCGCCGTCGGTGCAGTTCGGACAGATGTACTTTTGCACCAGGTTCTCGCCCGTGTGCTTGTCCATGCCGATGCACTCGCCGTGGAACCAGTCCTCGCACCGGTCGCAGGCGATCATGAAGCGGTGATCGTCGGGGCCGCGGCAGAGGCAGTAGGGCCCGTTGTCGGACTCGCTCGAGTTGCCGCCGTCGCCGCCGGCCTGCCTTGCCGTGGCATCCGTCTTCGCCTTTTTGGTTCCGCCGCCCTTGGTCTTCTTGGCGCCGCCGGGACGCCCGCGTTTCGAAGGGCCCTTGACGGCGGCAGCGGTGCCCTTCTTCTTTTTGGTGTTGGTGTTGGTGTTGTTATTGTTATTGTTATTGTTGTTGTTGTTATTGTTGTTGCTGGGAGCGACACTCTTGGACGCTGTGCCGGCCGCGCCCCCCCCGGCGGCGCCGCCATCGTTGTTGTCGTTGTTGTCGTTGTTGTCGCCCATCTCGTGGTCGTTGCCATCGGCAGCACCCGGCGGAGCCTGAGTGTTGTCGGAACGAGACATGTCGGGCAACGAATGGCCAGGCTCTCCTTCAGCCACCGGTTCTTGCTTGATTGGCTGAGGATCCTGCTGCTGCTGCTCGTCGCTGGCGGATGCCATTTTGGGAGTAAAGAAGGAGGACGAGAAGGCCATCATCCATGCGAGATTCGGGCCGGCACCAGCTGTTTTGTGAATCTCCAGACCCACATGGTAAGGCCCAGGCTTGGTCAAACAGGCATCACAGTCGCACAGCTGCCTTTGAACTGATGGATTAAACGCCTCGTAAGTTTCACGCCGTCGTGATTCTGTGAGGCTCACGAGGGAAGTGTGAGTTGAATAGAAGCATAATCCGTAATCCGTACTATTCCCGCGACTGTCCCACATTCTCCTTGGCATGCACTTAAGCGGGTCTCGACCGATAAGCTGATAACTGCGGAGGAAACACACACAAGTGGCGCATGCGGGAGGCGCCAATCAGGAGATTTTAACAACCCGAGCTTCGGCTTCCATTGAAGCCTGTACGTCGCCGAAGCCGAAGAGGAAGCTTCCCGTTCGCTGAACACGACCGGACCTGCTGTCCTACAACTCGACGACCAAACACGCCTTACACCAACGATGTCGCAGCCAGCAGCGGCGGCACGCGCCGCTCTCAGTACCGCTTCGAGAGCAGCACGGCGACAGTGCGCCCGCCCAATGTCGACAGTGCGAAGAAGCCTACCGGCGAAGCGACCGACAGCTCCGAGCCCTGCCAGATCTCAGCTGCAGTCCTTCCCCTGCCAGCCGACGGGGCAGCGGAGGTTTTTCAAGACAGTGGACGAGGCGAAGAGCCGGTACAGATCCGGGGTATGCAACTGCGCGTAATTGCGCTCTGCTGGTCGATTGCGCGGCGCTCTGGCTAACCTGTTGGGGTGCAGCCCTTCTCATGGAAGGCCGGGCTCCTCTTCGTCATCACGGCCGCCGGCCTCGTGTGGTATTTCGAGAGCGAAAAGGAGCGGATGCAACGGAAGCGGATCGCCGAGTCGACCAAGGGCGTGGGCAAGCCCAAGGTGGGCGGGCCGTTCGAGCTGATCGACCAGAACGGCAACAGGTTCACGGACGGAGACTTGAAGGGGCGTTATTCTCTGGTACGTCGTGTGCGGCAAGACGGCGAGGCGCCCGTACGGTTCCCATGCTGACGTCTTGCTCTACGCCAGGTATACTTCGGCTTCACCCACTGCCCCGACATCTGCCCCGATGAGCTGGACAAGATGGCGCGCATGTTCGACCTGGTCGAGGAGAAGCGCCCCGGCTTCTTGACACCCGTCTTTGTTACTTGTGACCCGGCGCGCGATGGCCCCAAGGAGCTGAAGGAGTATCTTGTCGAGTTTCACCCCAAGTTTATCGGCCTGACGGGCACATATGAGCAGATCAAGGCCATGTGCAAGGCGTACCGCGTCTACTTCAGCACACCGAGCAACGTCAAACCCGGCCAAGACTACCTGGTCGACCACAGCATCTACTTCTACCTGATGGATCCGGATGGTGACTTTGTCGAGGCACTTGGACGGCAGCACTCGCCAGAGCAGGGCGCCAAGATTATTCTGGACCACATGAAAGACTGGAAGGGAACAGTCAGGATGAACTGAGGCCAGGAGGCCAATGACTGTATTAGAATTGTATCATACATGCCCACTTGTTCGATTAGTCCTTGGAAAAGAGCGCACTTTTACGGACTATTTTGTCCCTGCAGTGCTGTGTACTCCGTAGTCATGTACTAATTTACCGTTCACGCGTGATGCTGTGAGAGAGACTGGGGAGTTTTGCATCTCCAAACTACGTAGTAAGCTGAAAACGAATTTGGTAGGTTATCCCGCACGTGCGTCCCAGACGCCCGGTACCTTGAATCCGATACGGCAGCTCAGGAGTGGTACTCATGCCAAATCTAGGAGACAGGGTCCAATGGCATTGCACAATAACTAACTACAGGAGCACACATACGTCATGCCGTCAAGGAAAGCACGAGCCAACCTTCCGTCATATGCACTTCACCTCGGCCCAGATACAAAAACAAGGGCAAGGGAGTGAACAAGGGATGTGGGTCCAGACCCGCCAATGTAACGGCCCACCGCTTCCCCACCGAGCCCACGAGATCAGTTTCCCGACCGATAGCCTGCCATTTTCGAGCAAAAAAAAAAAAAAAAAAAAAGACCAAATTTCTTCTCGTGCTGTAGCTTACCTTTGATGTGAAAACTTTTGGTCTCGTCTTATCTTCCTAACAGACCAGTCTCATCCAGTGCCACCCTAAGGTACTAGCTACGAAGTACACGGGCACACCGGTAAACGCTTATCTCCTCTTCCTTGCGAGAACCGACCGCGCGGGGAAGAGCGAATACTAGTGACTTGGGCATCGAAACGTCCAACCTGCCCTGGGTACATTAGTAGTTTCTGAAGATTCCTTATCATTGTCGCGCGCACTGCATTTCGAGGCGCACGCGAAAAGAAAGGACCATCCTGCATCGCACCCTCGTTTCACTCCGCTGTCCGAGCCCATCTGGTACCATGCCTGCACCCTCCCCAGGGAATTCAACCCAGCCAAGGCGCTCCGCCCTCAAAGCCGACGGCGAGGCCGAGCGGGTGTCCCCTCTCAGCGCTCCCGTCAAAGGTTTGTACACACATCTCGAATTGTTTCAAAACTTTCCCTCCCACCCCGGCCGAGCATGACAGCATCTCGACGAAGCGTATCATCTGCCCAGTCCCGCCGCGGCACCCTGAGATACGCTAACTCTTATCGGTCAGGGAGCACAAGCGCTTCGCCTGCCCAAGTGGGAGCTTGCTCGTCCTGCCATTTCCCTCTCCCCTCCCCCCCCCCCCCGGGGGAGGGACCATCCCTTCTTCAACCCCTCTTTTCTTGTTTCGTGGTCGGAGCGCACTTGTGTTAATACATGGCAGCTGTTCAGATCGCTGAGCCCGCGCCCTCGCCTGCTTCTCCCGATGACCTGCAGGTGAAGAAGCAATTCTCGGCCGGTGTCGCTGCGAAGCGACTCAGCGGACGCCCCCCTCTGCCCGCCACCCCTTCGCGGCCTTCTACCCTCAGCCAAGCCAGCTCGGAAGGTGGCCAGAACTCGGCAGTCGCAACCTCTTCTGCCGCCTCCGCAGAAGAAGTCCAGACCCAGCAGCCTCATGCTCATCACCGACACAGGCCCGATATGGTGACCGAACGGCTCCTGTCCCAGGTGGCAGAGTGGCTCGAGCGGGAGAAGGTCAAACAAGCCAACAAGAGGTCCCGGCGGTCCCGCGTACGGGGAAAGACAGCGCACGACGATGTCAGCATTCCGGTTCCCGAACCGGGGAGGCCCCGCGCCGATTCCATCGAGTCCGACTCGAGCGAGGTGTCACTGGACCGTCTGCAGAGGATCTTGGACGAGAGCATGGCCGCCCTGGGCCTTGGTTCCCTCACGCAACCTCTGCCGCGTTTGGGACGGAGACACCGAAAGAGATCGAGCAGGAACCTCGCCCGGGCCGCGTCGTCCGACACCGAGTGGCTCGACGACGACGTTGTGGTGCCCAGCTGCGATGCCTTCCTGGACAATTCAAAGACTCTTGCCTACAGCGGCGGCAAAGCCAGTGCCGAAGACGGGGCCTCCGTCTCGGGCCGGAAGGAGGAGAAAGAGCGACAGCACTGGATCACCTTCAAAAACGAGATAATCCGTCTGGCGCATACTCTGCGCCTCAAGGGCTGGAGGCGCGTCCCGCTAGACAGCGGCGAAACCATCTCGGTCGAGCGCCTTAGTGGCGCGCTGACCAATGCCGTCTACGTGGTGTCGCCGCCCCCGGAGTCCCTACTGCCCCGGGAACCCGGCAAGAAGCAGCCGGGAAAGGTGTTGCTGAGGGTCTACGGGCCCCAAGTGGATCACTTGATCGACCGGGAGAACGAGCTGGGAGTGCTCAGACGGCTTGCTCGGAAGAAGATCGGCCCCCGGCTGCTAGGCACGTTTCTCAACGGCAGGTTCGAGCAGTACTTGAATGCCACGGCGCTGACCCCGGGCAGTATGCGCGAAGCGGACACGTCCAGGCAGATTGCCAAGCGTATGCGGGAGCTGCATGACGGCGTTGAGCTGCTCGAGGAAGAGAAGGACCAAGGGCCGGCGGTGTGGAAGAACTGGGACAAGTGGCTTGGTCAAGTCGAAAAGACGGTTTTGTTCCTCGATAGACGGACCCTCTCCCATTCCCAGAACCCATCAAACGGCGCGTCGAAATCGCCGGGTTTCGTTTGTGGTGTGCAGTGGCCCGTCTTCAAGGCGCTCGTAGAGAAATATCGCCGATACGTTGATGCCTACTACGGCGATCCTAAGAAGATACGCGACAGGCTTGTCTTTGCCCATAATGATGTAAGCCGTCTCCCTTCCCTTCCTTCCCTTCCTTCCTTTCCACTTCCTTCAACTACTAATCTGGGACGCTAACCCAACCCCCCCCCCCCCCCCGGCCCCGGGGGGCCGGCGCGCGCGCTCACCAACTACAGACACAATACGGTAACATCCTCCGCGTCCGGCCCGACGACCAAAAATCCCCGCTGCTCCAGCCGGCCAACGAACACAAACAGCTGGTTGTGATCGACTTTGAGTACGCCGCAGCCAACGTGCCGGGTCTAGAGTTTGCGAACCACTTTACCGAGTGGGCCTACAACTACCACGACGCCGTCCGGCCCTACGCCTGCGACACGTCGCGGTACCCGACCCCGGAGCAGCAGCGGCGCTTCATCAGAGCCTACGTGGACCACCGCCCGCAGTATTCCCACACCGACTCCCCGGCTGCTTCTGCCGGCGCCGCGGCCGGCTCCGCTCCCTCGCCGTCTGCCGGCAACGGCCTGCACGCCGTGCCGTCGACGAGCTCGATCGTCGAGTTCATGTTGGACGCTCGCGCCCCCGCGGGCGGGTGGAAGGAGGAGGAGCGCAAGAGGGAAGAGGAGGCCGAGGCCAAGGTGAAGGCGCTCCTAGAGGAGACGAGGCTGTGGCGGACCGCCAATAGCGCGCAGTGGGTCGCCTGGGGGATCGTGCAGGCCAAGATCCCAGGGCTGGATGCGGCTGGCGGGGCGAAAAAGCCAGGGAAGGAGGAGGAGGCGGCGGCGGCGGGCGCCAATGGAGAGACGGAGAGCGAGGACGATGCCGAGGACGAGTTCGACTACCTCGCCTACGCGCAGGAGAGGGCCTTCTTCTTCTTGGGAGACTGCGTCTTGAAGGGACTGGTCAAGCCCGAGGAGCTCGGAGATGAGGTCCGGGGAAAGCTCAAGTTCGTCGAGTATTGAAAGCCGCGCGGCGACGGTTGATATGTCTTCATGGACAAACCGCAGACCGAAACGGAGCCGAAGTTTTTTCTGGCTTGGTCATTGTGGTGAGATGCGAAGAGGAGGGAGAGAGAGAGGAGAGAAGGGTGGCAGACAGAACAGGCCGAGCCCACCCAACGGTTGGACGGATGGGTTGTAACCAAGTGGAAGATATGTCACTCATTGTACGTAGGATGTCGATGTTAGTGATATGCACTAACTTTTGAAGAATTCTCGTGAGCGGCCGTGGTCTGAATGTACGGAAGAGTACAGGTTCGGGATGATGCGGGCTCCTGGTCTTCGCAACACCATGCCGGCCAGGCGCAAGCCTACCAATGCTAATGTGTTTCTCCCTGGCTCAGGTGCGGCTCGTTCGCATATATCAAGGCCGAATATCTCATCAACTACGGCGGCCGGTCCTCGGGTGCTCTGGGGGATCGCAAAGCGGCCGTCCCTCCTACGGCCGTGCGGGGCTTTCTTTGTGTACATACCTCCTTTGGAGTTTCATAAGTGCCACTCAGAGACATGGTGAAGAGTTGGCAGGGAAGAATCCATCGAATCTCAAGATTCCCGGGACATGCCCCGTCTGAGCGGTAAGCCTCCTTTCCCTTTCGTTCCATCTTCAATCAGATGAGATTCACAAAGTCCAGTCATTAGTCGATAATGTGACAATTTGGACGACGTTTTCAGCTTAATTAGCGAGTAGATTGGTCATGAAGATAGTAATCCGCACATCCTTTGCAGGTAACGTAACAGGTGGTTGTTCTTGAGGTTTCACGGAAATCAAAACATTTACGAGAGCGGGACTGGGAACTCCCTTATCTGAGGGCTGAAGAGTTAAAAAATTCCACGAAAAAAAAAAGAAAGCAGCATTTGTGACTGCTTTCTGATGCATGATGTAGGTCGCCAAAGCCGGTTCTTTTCATATTCTTTTGCGGTTAAATTAATTATGGCCCCATCATTTGGAGGTTCAGCCCTGCCAGGGACGGCATATCCAAGGCGAGGAGAGCAGGGGTCATGGTGGTCCGGGCTCCAGGCACCGGTTCAGAGTCCCCACTGCACTTGTTCTTGGCAACAGCCCCACCCCCGCCAACTTTCGCACACTTCAATACCTTGCACATCAGGCGCTCGCTGGAAGTACTGATGAGTGACCGAGATGCATGCCTTGGATGTTTGCGCGGGCAGAAAGGCACCACAGTGCCGAAACAAAATCGCGCACAATGGCTCTTGAAAATTGAGCGTTGCGAAGCACCTGGCAGTGTGTTGTCAGCTAGCGTGTCGTTTTCGTTATTTTTTTTATGGAGAGGGAACCGGCACAAGTTCAACGAGAGAAAACCGGTGGCTGGTAGCCCAACCACCGACTCTTTTATCTCCTGCCCAACCTCACACAAATCCGCCCGTGAACTATTCTACTCCTTGTTTTTGGGCACGATGCATTGTTTTCCTGCATCGTCAATGCATCATCGATTCCTGTTCTGAGGTTTGGATGGGCAATTGACCGCGCAGCTCCTGTTCGTGTGGTGCCTGTCGCCGGCTCCTCGCACTCCGAAGCATGAACTCCGACTCGCACTCGCAAAACCATCGCAACTCACGCAATTCACACAGCTTCAACTCGGAAGAACATGTGGAGCAGCCTCGTACGTGTATGATGCCCATCATCTGATATTAGCGCCGCTTTGCTCATGGCTGTGTGATAGGAACGCATCTGCAGCCTTCGCCCGACGTGAGACTGGGACAGGATTCTCCGTCAACCGTTGATCCATCTGCGCGGCACTTGCAAACGCAGACGACACATCAAACAGCCGCCCCTTACAATCAGTCTTTTCCGGCCATTTTGCCAGACGACATCTTCACCCCCGCCACCGTTGCCCGATCGTACGGGCCTCCCGTCATCATTGAGGGCCCCTACCGCCGCGTCCCAGAGATTCCCCCTTTGGCTCCGTACGAACGGTCAGACTGGTCGACGTCAATGAACCCCGCTATGGCGACCGATTTCCGGGATGAGCTCGCCCGGCTCGACGGCGTCATCACCCCGGGCGTCGACAACACGCCCTTCATCCACTACGCCATCGAGGCTCTCAGCCGAGACCGGGACACTGGCTTCTCGGCTGCCAACTCGGGCAGCCAAAGCTCTTCATCCGGGCCTGCCTTCGCACCACCACCACCGGGGCATGGTCCTCAGGGACATGGCCCTCAGTCCTACCAGCCCCAACCACCACCACAACAGCAACCCCCTCCGGCTTCCGATCCTCTATTGTCCCCCCCTCCGGAGGCCCATCCCCATGCCGAGACCGCGCCGCCAGACACGCGGCCGCAGCCACTCACGCGTCCATTCATGCCCGGGCCGCAGGAATCTGCCCACTCGCTTGCCGAGAGCCTCCTGAAGAAGGGCTCTCGCCCGGCCCAGCCTCACGCATGGCGGCCCGTCGAACAAGACGAGCTTCTTGTCACCGGAAGCCACGTGCCACTGCCGACCTTCAGACCATGGCCGCTGCGGACTCCGGCACTACTTGTCTTTATGCTCCTCTGCCTCCTCATGATTGCGGCTCTGATCCTGAGCGCTGTCTATTCTCAGCTTCACCAAGGCCTGCTAGAATGGGACTCGCTCTACGGCGGACGGTACTTCCTCTTCCGCATTTTCCCACAGCTAATAGCCGCTCCGATGCTTCTATATGCGCAGTACATGGTTACAACCATGTCCCGCATGATCCCCTTTGTGCGACTGGCGTCCAAGTCGGCCGAAGAGAGGGAAGGCGCCCTGTTCCAGGAGCTCTACCCCTCGTTCCTCTGGCCGCGCTTGGCCGGGCCGTGGAATGTCTGGGTTCCCGTTTTCGTCACCTGGCTGGCGAACTTCACCATCCCGCTGCAGAGCTCGCTGTTCACCGTCATCCTCGTGGAGCGGAGGTGGGTTTGGGCAACCGTCCAGGGCGTCGCCTGGACCCTCGTCGCGCTATACCTCGCCCTGCTAGCCTCGACCGCGATCGCCTGGCGGTATTGGTCCGGTCTGGAGAGCACCGGCGTCATCTGGGACCCCCGCTCCGTAGCCGACATCGCCGCCCTCGTCTCCGAGACCAACACGGCCGACGACTACCGCGGTACCCAGTTGGCCCGGAGCCGCGACGGTATCCGCTTCGCTCTGCGCCGCCGCACCACCGACAGGCTGTGCTACTGGACCTGGAAAGACGGCCGCCACGGCCTCTGGTACGCGCTCGGCAACCCCATGGAAGATGCCGACCCCCTCCTGCCCATCCCGGACCCGGCGACCGCACAGCGAATGCAACGCCACGACGAGAAACATCCCGACCACCACCCTTACCACAACCATGATCCCGAGGCCTCCAACGGCGCCTCCCGCCACCAATACGAATACCTCCCCCTCCCGCTACGCACCTCCCCGCTTCTCTGGGCAACCATCACAGCGACCGTCCTCGTCATCGCCATCTTCGTCGTCACTTTCCTCCCCTCCACCCGCCTGGAGAAGGGATTCCCCCCGAGGCTGCGCACCGGCCCGCGCGGGGGCGCCTTCTCCCCGGCCGACTTTCTCTTCGCCTTCCTGCCCTCCCTCCTCGGCACGCTCGTCTTCCTCGCCTATCGGATCTTCGACAAGCACCTGCGCATCCTGCAGCCCTGGGCCGCCATGTCTTCCTTGTCCTCGTCCTCGTCAACGACGACGACAAACCCGCCGTTCGGCGGCGCGCCCGCCGAGGCGAGCGTCCTCGCCGACTACGCGGCCTGCGCGCCGGGCCAGGCGACGGCGAGGGCGCTGCGCAACGGCCACTGGCGCGTCGCCGGCGTGTCCCTGCTCGCCGACCTCTTCGTCCTCATCCCCGTGCTGGCGGGCGGCTCGTTCATGGCCGTCACGCCCCGAGGGCGCGCGGGGGCCGGCGAGGAGGAAGGGGGGTGGGGCGAGGTGCGCATGTTCGCCAACCAGGTCGCGTACGGCATCCTGCTCGGCCTGCTGGCGCTCTACGTCGCCGGGCTCGCGGTCCTGCTCCCGGCCCGGCAGGCGTTCCGCATGCCGCACGGCGTCACCTGCCTGGCCGAGATCGTCGGGTACCTGGTCAACTCCGAGATCAGGGAGGAGCCCGCGTTCAAGCGGTGCGTGAGCCGGCGGGAGATGGCGGGCAAGCTGGGCGCCGGCGGAGACGCGCCGGCCGGCATGCAGACCCGGTGGGTGTTCGGTTTCGGCGACGGCGACGGCGACGGCGACGGCGGCGTGGGCAACGGAGAGTTGGGAGTGAGGAGGGTGAGGAGGTTTACCGAAAAGCGGAGGGTGAGGAAGAGCCAGATTCGTCGGCCGTTTCTGTGAGCTGGCCCGGGAAAAGGGGGCCACGGACGGGGGCGGAGCTTATTATGATGGGAAACGATACCAAAGGTGGTGGCACCTTGGAAAAAGATCACTCTCGTCTGGCTTTATCTCTACCCCTTTATTTCGTGTTTCTCTTTTGATTTTTTTCTTTTTTTCTTCTCTTTTTCCTCATCCTTTTCTATGCATGGGCCGGCGCCGAGTTGTTGGGTGACGAGTTATGGATGATCATGATGAATCCGGTTGGTGTTTGTCCAACCAAACTTGTTCTAGAATAATCTATCATGACAGGGCTATATAGGGGGTTTGTGACGACTTAACCAGAATGACTACGACTGTGTATGTATGTATGCGTATCGGAGATGGTGGGTTTGCAGGCTGTAGCAGAAATGGAACTGGGTTCTGTAGTACAGTACATACGGATCACGTACAGCCAGACTCTCCACAATAATTATACTACACCAAGGGAGTATATTATATTCCCTTCAACCCAATTTGCTGCTCGTTCAGAGTCACCTAAGCAGGCTGTATGCATTCCCGAGTAATCCGTACCTGAAAAACCTTGGTAAGACATGAATCACACACATCATTTACTGCATCATCTGTCTTGGGATACCCATGCCGGCGAGTGTGTGGGAGTGCCAGACTCTTGGTGGACTGAGACTTGAGCATAACTCAGGGGCCACCGTCGGATAGATTGATGGGCCGGCGGACATTCTTTACAGTAATTAGTTGCATTAATAGCCAACTTCCTGACGCGTATCTTGTCGCGAAACGAGTGAGTCGCGTCTGGGTCAGCGAAAGGCGAGCGAAATAAGTGAGAAACCGCGTTTGGATATCGAAAGCCGCAGCTGGAACAATATCATTTTTGCCAACCGAGGCTCCTCCAAGTGAAAGTGAATTCCATAACCTTTTCCCACCACCACTCTCTCCCAAGCAGCAGCCCATAACTCAGACCCAGGGCTGATCCAGAGGGGACCAAAACCCCAACCCCCTTCCCCCCCCAAAAAAAAAATCACTAGATTTTAAAACACAATATATCATATCCCAACCATCTATCATCCTAATATCATCATCTGGTCATAGCCATATTGCATTGTCTTTCCCCACACCCCTCCAGCCGACACCATTGCCCTGCATTTAGCCGACCCTGGGCAGACCCGCAAGAGTAGAGGAAAGAAGAAGAAAAAAATAAACCCCCTGTTGGAGAACGGGAGTAGAAGAGAAAGTGGGAAGAAAATAAAGGACTTTCCCAACTAGCGGTTGCCCGCCTCTTGATAAACAGAAAGACAGAGGAAGGACCAACCCACCAAGCAGCAGAGAATAGGAACAATCGGTAAAAGGTCAAGGTAGAAGAAGTGGAGGAAGGAAAGGAAGTCAAGGATATATAGAGATATTAGAACGGAATAGGAAAACACGGCCGAGTCAATCTCCTCCTTTTCTCCTTAGGATCCTCATCCAGAGGGAATCTACCCTCCTCCTCCCCGCCTTTTGTCCCCCGTACCTCTCAACCCCTCCTTCCGGGCTAGCGCTACCCCTCGGCAGATCCATGCTCACAACTCCTCTCGACGCCGCGGCCTTGACGGCTGCAGTCGTGCCGCCCTTCCTGTACCCTGCCGCCGCATTCAGCTTCCAAGCTATGCCGATCCTCGCGCTGCCGCCATCGCTACTATCGCTGCCCTTGCTCTTGGCCGCAGAAGCTGACGTGGTTGGCCCCTCATCGCTCACGCTTCGCTTATGATCCGGACGTTGCCCGACTCTCTTCTCCCGCCCGACGGGACTTGGTTTATGATGACGGTGGTGATGGTGGTGACTGTGGTGAACTAGCCCTTGCATGAAACGGCGGGCCAAGTTCCTGGTGGACTCGGTAATGCTGGATGGCCGATCGTCCTCCCCGCCGTCTTCGTCGTCCGAGTCTGTTTCGAAGACGGAAATGTGCGGTGGCGAAGAAGAACGTTCCGTGGGCAAGGGCGGGAGCGGCCGGTCGTAGTAGATACCGGCACGGACCAGCGGTCTGCTGTTGGTGAAGTGGTTTCGAGGCTGATTTTGGCGTTGAGTGTTGGCTAGGTTCGGGAGTGGTGGTGAAGATTGACCTGAAATCTCTGATAGCGAAATGTTGCGGTGGTTGTTGCGTGGAGGAGAGTAATTCCTCACTTCGAAGGAGGAGAAGTTGGGGCTCTCCGAGGAGGACCTGGTCGAAGGTGATCCTGGTGGAGTTGGCCCGGGACTCCGGAGTAGCAGAGGTATTGAATCCAACGAGCTCGCCGCGCTGGAACCCGCATGCCTTGAGCAGGATGTTGTGGCCCTTGAGGAGCCCGGTGTTGGTGTTACTGTTGCGTTGTTCTTCCCGCTGGTGATGGCGGCCCGGGATCGTGGGGGAGATGGGAAGTCGTAATAGAGCGGCGAGGTCTCCAGCCCTGGTGGTTGCCCATCTAAACATGTTTGCAGTCGCGCGGGACTGCGCTTCGGAGAAGGGTCGGTCGAAGGAAACAGAGAATAGCAGGCTTTTTGAGGAGTCCTTGGGGACTGGAGCACTTGATCCTGGCACGATGTAGCCACAAGCCGAGTTGCCTCGTCGGTCTGGCTCCCCGAGTCCACCGGGCTACGCGTTGTTGGAGAGGACTCTCCACGTGCCAGCGTAGGGCCTCGGGCTGTGACCTCGCGAGACCCAGCAGAGTCGATGAGCGCCGGATGGTTCGATTTTACCCTCTGCTCTCCCCTCGCATGCCAGGAGTCCCATGAGTTGGCTTCCAATGTCCGAAATTGAGGGTCGTCCTCTACCGAGAAATCAGAACCGTGGTCTTCCACCAGCTGTGGCGGAGAGGAGTCGGACCCCTGAGAGTTCCGAGCGGTCAAGTGCTTCTTTGGATAATAGTGAACAAAGTCTGAACGGGGATATGAGAAGTTGGTTATGTGCTGTCTCGAAATGGAATGACATGGTCTTTCGTCAGCATCCTGGAAGTTGTCCGGCATAGGCGGCTTCATTAGCCACATGTTGATTGACACTCGATCCAAGGATGGAGATGAGCAGAAATAGAAGATGAAGCTGTTCGCTCCTCAAAATGGCCGCTAAGTAGCAATGATCTAGCCAGTCGATAAAAAGTGAAGGAAGCAGGTAAACCTCGTAAACAGGTCAACATGCCCGTGGAGTTGGAAGCATCAAATGTTATATGCCCGTGCTTCATGGGTCCTGTATACGTATATACCGAGCCCCAGGAACTCGACAAGGAAGGCTAACGGACGGGAGATTGGTCAGAACGCGCCCACTTGCACGATTTGTGATTGGAGGAGAAGGGGGGGGGAAGTAGGTGAAGAAGACACACATGTAGACTAATGCGAGGGATGCGGTGGGCAATCGAGGAATGCCTTGAAACCCCCCATATGCCAGTACAGTAATGTGCTGATAAGCAGGGAGAGTTGGCACACGCACATTTCTCCAAGCACTCGGAGGGGTACGCCATTGCATTGCTTTGCCCACTTCTTAGGTGGGCCGGATTCAGCGAAGTGCAGCAGGGGCGCGTCAAAACGCGTCCTGAGATTGAGTCTGGCCTTGGCCATTGTCCGTGACCGATGCGTATGACGTAGTAAGAACGAGCGCCAGGCCGCCGAAGAAGCAAACTGTTGGATATCCCCGGAAGTATAGCCGGGTCGCCAGTCTAGCAAGCGTAGCGATGCGTTGCTTATTGGGCGGGCAAGGCTCAGAAAAGAAAACTTGCTACTTTGGTGTGCTATATGTATTGATTGATAGGGTTCGCAGAGTGACGGAGTAAAAGGAGTACGGATTACCAAAAGTAACGATCCCATATCAGGCGGAAAGCTGGAAGTCGAGGGCTGAGAAGCGCAACTTCCCTACAAGCCCCTCCCATTTTTACGGCCATAGGGCAAGTGCTAACAGCCATATGAAGTTGGTCCATATACGAAGCAAGGGCTCAAAGACCCCTCTTTCCCTTTCTAGACTGGGGCCGAAGCTAGCCAAAACCAGCCTGTCCAAGACAGGCTGCAGTGAAGCGCATCCATCACTCTCTGATTCCGTTGTTCGATCTTTCAATCTCTAGTCGGAAAGTGGACCGCAGGAAATGGATAAAGGTGGGCCTAACACCCACTACGAGCATGGATAGCCAAGACATTCCGCAGTCGTGTCCAAGGCATCCCAGATTCAATACCCGGCTCTGGCACCAGAGGCGTCTCCAATTGCTTTTTGTGGGCTGCTGTCTCGAACCATCCTTGCCTCCTCGTTTGTCGATCTCCCGGTGCTCCACAGATGCCAAGTTTTGCCAAGCAAAGAGATCGACCCAATCGGAATCCGCTCGCGCCATGCAACAGCGATTTCAGAACTGCCTTGAACAGGATTCGAGACCAGGAAAGCCGTTCGCCATCATTCCATTGGGGATGACCTTGTTACACTCGCATGAGGAATGCGCAGAAAGTTGCGGGGTATACGCACAGCAAGATCGGTGTATGTCAAGCTGCTACAGCTCAAGTTTGCTACTTGCCGCCGTTCAGGTTGCTTGCTACGATTCTTTTAACTAAAGGGGGCTCCTGGTTGTTCGTTCCTGTGTTGGGCGGAATCAACAAGGAGACAAGAAGCATTGGTAGAGTAAACGTCGGACCCGTGAGAGTTTGTGTGCGTTCTTGTTACGGCTCGTGATTTCACGAGGTTTCGTACCCCACCGATGCAGAGATCGGAACATGCCGTAGAGCTCGACCAGGTCCTCTCTATCCGGAAGGGGCGGACTTAAAACCTGCAACTGCCAGAACTACATGCCATTGTTTCCACAGCAGGCATATAAGTACCTAAAATACCTCGCCCTCCAATCTGGTACCTGCAGGCACCAGGTGGAGTGTATGTGTAAATACTAGGTACTGTGTGTCTGGGTGCTTGTAGATCTGGGCCTCAACTGCCAACTGAAGTCCTGTTTGGGAGATGTTGCAGTTTCTCGTTCCCAAACTGGCAATCCACAATTTGACTTTTGTTCTCCCACCGCATCCCCACTTACTACTGCAGCGCAACTAAATTACCCTGGTATTTCCTGCTTCTTCCTACCTTTTCTTGTTTCTTCCCCTGACTTCTTCAATTCCTCACTAGCAACAGTTCGAGGGTTGACACCGCACTCAGGGTGGGCAAAGGGCTACAAGTACTCCGTACACATACTCACTGGATCTACGGAGAAGCCAACAGCAATGCACAACGACGACAATGTTCCAAGGAAACAGAATACTGAAAGGCCACGGCTATGAGTCACGGCACGGCCCCGATTACCGCCCACATACCTGTTGAGACGCAACGCCAGCCTTATAACTGGCCAAACGGTTTCGTATGATGGATGTCCCTGGTATTGGTGCGCGAGCATGAGATCGTCACATATGGGTCCTGGCTGCTCTCAAACCCAACATGGGCTCCGCAAAACGCTAGTGCTGCAACCCCAGCAAAGAGCGCCATTGCACTGTATAAGAGGGTGCTATGCTACCGTCGACACATCCATCTCAACGGTCCGGATGTCCCACCGGTCTGATCTGGTACCTGCGGCAATGTAACAATTCCCTGTGCAGTATTCAGCGAGTGAAACCTGCTCCGCAGGCCCCGAGACCGGAAACTACGCCCTGACTGCCACGCCCTGACTGCCACGCCCTCCATAGTGTAGTCACCTACCCTATGGCTGCTTGTGTGGTTGAGTTCAGAGCACGTACGCCTCTAGGAGGATGTCGCCTTTAACCTCGCGGATTTGGGAGCTACGCAACTTCGATATTCACATACCAAACATACCCTTGTTTTCTAAGGCGGAACGGTTCCTCGATTCTGTAGTCGCCCAGTACCTACTATGGTCTGGAGACGGATGTCCGCAAGCACGACCTAGAGCCGTCACAGCCACCTGCCCCTCCGCCTCCGCGAAAAGTTGATGGAAACGGAGTGGACTGGGGGCCAGGCCACACACGGTTTGTCGCCGGAACTTCGAGCATTTTTTGGTGGCTTGATATTGTGCTAAACTGGCATGGAGCCGGGATAGTACGCACCAAGTCTCGCTCAAACGTCTGGTTAGGCGTGGGACCAATCGGTCTCCATACCCATCGCCCCAAACATGACGGAGCCCAGAGGCTGGTTGAGCGGATACAGCGTTGGTGTCGAGGCTGTGGCCATGACCAGCCTGGCCTCTGCTGCCTTTAAAGCGTCGCCAAGCGAGTAATTCACGTCTTCGTAGTTGGCAGACAGACAGGGCAACCTAGGAAGATGGTGACAAGCAAGCCAGCAGGGCTCAAAGACAGTGATGGCCCGACACACTAGGGGAACATATCTCCTCTCATTCTTCTCATACGACTGAGCCTGGAGGGACATAGAGCCTGAGATCTCCACCATGACAGGAAAGTCCACGAAGAAGGCAAGCTTTACGTGACTTCAGGCGCCAAGGTTCAAGAGGAGTATAAGGTGAGGTCTCGAGGTCTGAGTGCTACTGGCTTCGGCTTGTATGACTGAGATGAGGTGCTACCATCTGAGATTTTCACTAGCACTTGTCACCTTGGACAATCCGGCCGTCATACATTAAGTTTCAATGTTTTCCAGCCATGGATAGCCACTCAAGCACTTGGCCGGAAAGCTCTGACTCTTGGACAGCCTACAAAGGAAATCATCAAGGGTTCATCTTAGGAAACTGGGTATTCGTAACCTACTCTCAACTTGCGAGGTATGGCCTCTGCTCACGCAGGCACGGTTATTAGCAGATCCGCTCTAGAACCATAAGGTATGCGGCTGTTTGCTGACTCTTTGAAATCGGGCAGCGAGTTTCAAAAAGACACAAGAGGCCCCAACCAGGAATTATTCTCCCTTCCTCGGACATGGTGTCGCTTTAATCCAGGAGCAACGTCCACTGTCGAGCAAGAAGAGGGGTTATATCAAGCGTCTCTATGTTACATACATTGGGATATCTCCCCTGTGTGTTGTTGTCAGTATGCAACAGCTTCCTACTGTCTCGTTGTAAGCCTTTTCCTTTAATTTTCTTTTATTTTCTTAACCGTTTTTTTATTTCTTTTCTCCTTTGGAATGACCTATCGTTCTCGCGCTACCTACCTCTGCAGCTAACAGCCGTTGGCCAAACTCAGCACCAGAGACCATGTCCGCGGTACCTCGTACAACACTCTTCGAATGGCCGGAGCTGATCAGCCCCATCCATGAAATATTTAGAATAAAAACAATGTCGAGTATCGCGTACCTGCCATGTACGGAGCTCTCTCTACCGGGACATCCATACGGCCGATCCCGTCGCCGCATTGGGTCCTGCCGTGAAGAGCAACTCCGGGAGGGCAAGGGAGAGTGTGTGATTCGCCGGGACGCACAGATCAGACTGTCTTTGCCCATTGGGGATGAACAGCGCATATCCTTCGGCCACTTGCCTGACACTTTAGCTGGACGCAAGACTGCAACATTAGTAAAACGCATCCGAGCATCGCATTGTGATCGCGGGCCTGCAACCCCTTTGCTCACGCTGCTGCTGTTTGTGGTAAGAGAACCCTTCAACTCCCACCAAGCTGACTATTTCGCCGAGTGATCATCATTGGGCCGGCAAGGTGAGTGCAATGCCAGGCCAGAATCAAGAACAGATTGGATTTCTGGTAGCGTTGAACCCTTGAGTCATTGAAGCCGCGAGGTATGTGCAGAGCGAACAGGGCAGGAGCAAAAGAGGGTGTTGAAGGCCCCTGCCGGAACCGCCCTATCGGGAAGGCTGGGATCTCAATCCAAGCTGCGATTGGTGCAAAGGGACCCATTGTTTCGTCACTCCTGTATGTACGTCCGTACTGCCAACTCAGAGCTTTCCCCTCCTCTTAGTCACCCAACCCCTCTATTTTTTTCAATGGACGAGATTTTCGGGGTCCGTAAGAGCAATTGGGCGCTCAGCTACGAGATTGGCGAGGGAGCTTGGCAAGGAGTATCTTTGACAAGCCGCTGTGAAGCTACCCAGGTGCCCGCAGATTCCTGACGTGAAAGGGCCTGCGTGGGAGCGACGCTGATTCTGCGTGGACTCGTGGACTTGGATACCTTCAAGATGGAATGCGCAAGGAAAGCACAGGAACTAGATGATCCGAACTCCAGCGAGCTGCTCATGCATAGAGGGCCTAGTATACCCTATTATACCCTATAGTCTTTCTTTTTATACCGGGCGGGTGGTGCGATCCGTCCTGAAGGCAGGCCATCTGTGACCGCACTCCGTAGCGGCCCCCCCCCCCCCCCCCCAAAAAAAAAAAAAAAAAAACCCACCTCCCTTCCCCCCTCCTCCAACACCAAATAGACTGTTAGGAGAACTACTGTTTCCCCTCGGTGTTCAGACCGCTTGACAGCAAAAGCAGAGATCGGAGACGGAGGAAGCTTAAAGCATTCATCCGCGACCTTTGTGTCCCTATCAGAAGATACTTAGCTCAGCTGAGCCGATCTAGGCCCGTGCACCAGTTAGCGCTTCATCCCCTGCCAAGTTGCTTTTGTTGTCGGCAAGTGCCAGAAGAGCTCAGCTCTCTTGACCGATCTTTCAAATTCGCCAGTCGCCCAATTTCAACGGCTCTAGCAACCTGTTGAGCTTCGGCCGGATTGAACCCTCGTTTTGCGCCATTGGAACTCGAGTATGCCCTGCGCCAGCAGCCAGGCACTCTATTTCCACAGTCATTCGTTTTAAGCATCGCGGCGGCGTCTTGTCGTGCTGCCGGGATAGCGGTAAGTGACAGTTCCAGGCTCGTCCGCGAGAGAGGTCTGGCGGGCAAGCCAGCGAAGAAGCATCGCGAGACCAAAAAAACAACAAGAGGTCCTGACAAACCTCCCGACAGCTTCACTCTCTCTTGTCGCAGGATCCGACACAGCCAGGCGCTAGATGCTTTGAGATGCCCAAGCAGTCACTCCTTTTGTATTAAATCGCATTTTTGGCGCTGCCCGACCACCGACCTACCAGCAAGCGCTTAATGATTTGGCCAAGTCACTCTTGGTCCCTTTTGCCAGCCACGCACTTTTTCGAGTCCCGCCTCCCGCATTTCCGCACAGCGCCCAATCACTGCAACCTCACAAGCTTGCTCTTGCAAGCTTGTCGACGGCCCCTGTGCTGTGCCCGAGAGCAGGCCTCTTCGCCCCATTCTTCCGTTCAGTCCCGTCACCACCCAATCCTTGCTTCTCCGAAGAGGAAATCACGGGGGCATCCCTCCTTTAAACACCAACCCCAGCATTTTCCAGGGTAAGTTGTGTTCGGCTGCCCCCCCCCGCTGCGAGGAGCATCCCCGCACACAACTGTGCCCACCGCCAGTATCTGACCCTGAGTTGTTTCCACACAACAGCAACCGGACTTTAGCAGCAGCAAATCCACGTCACCACTGCGCGTGGTGACTGTTCGCCTTGTCGACCACACCAGCGTTCGCTGGTGCTTTGGGAGACCTTGCTGCTGGCAGTCAAGAAGTGTCGTCCCCTCGTACCTCCAGCGAGTTTCACGGAAGCCCCATTCCCCCCCTCCAACAGCGCCAGCAACGGACGCTTCCTCGCCGACAAGGCTCGTTGACCCCCCGACAAGAAGACAGATCGCCCACTCCATCTTCCCACCGCACCCTCCGCCGAACTTCTCGCTTCTCAGCCAGTCCCAGTCCAAGCCCCCGCCCGCCCGATCCCGCACCGCGTCGAGTCCACCTCGAAGCCGCTACCCTTGGCATCACTCTGCGGCCCCTCTTCTCGACCCTCGGTGGAGCTGCGCGAACTGGACCGGCCGAGCAAGTCTTCCAATCCTTCCGGCGGCAACTCTCCCAGGAGTTGAGCGACGATCCCGAAGAAGCGTCGACTGTTCAACCGTCCTCGTTCAACCCGGTCCCACAAACCCCTCTCCAGACAAGACCCAAGCCCCATCCGGCCGTCCGACTCTCCAAGCACACCAAGAGCGCTATCCTCTGGGCCCTCGAAGAAGCCCTTCGAAAACCCCATCCTTTCACTCCGGACCCCGTGGAGGAGAACGCTTCGATGGCGGATCTTCTGGCCGGCACCAGCGGCCCTGCCACAACCAATGGCCACGCTACCTCGTCTTCCCGTCCGACTGCGCCTCCAGCCCAGACCGGATCGCCACAACAAGTTATCCGCGGTCCCCGCATGATCATGCGCGAGCGGGCAGAGCGTGAGGCCCGGCAGCGAGCGGAGCGAGAGCAGATGGAGCGCGCCCGCGCCGAGGAGGAGGCTCGGTTGCTCGAAGAGACACAACGCCGGGCGGCAGAACAGAGATCACACGTTGCTGGCGCTGTTTCGGGCGGCGACATAGGCGCAGACCCGGCGACTCAACGCCGGCAACAGCGTGCGCAGGAGGCCCAGGCATCTTCGCGAGTCCCTGCCGGTATGCCTTCGGCTTCCACGCAGCAACCCTCGGCAACTGTACCGCCTTTACGCCCAACGAGAGTCCCGGAGACAGCTCAGACACCGCAGAACTTTAGCAGTTCTGCACCCCAGCCCGGTGTCAACGCCCCAGCACCTGCGCCGGCGGCGGGCGAGTCGTCCACCCAAGGCGCAGGTCCCGCCGGAGGAGGCACTACCCGTATCAAGAACACCTTCCCCCACGCCTTCGAGCGGTGGGAGGCTCTCTCGGCCCATTGGGAAGGCATGACGAGTTTCTGGCTGCGGCGACTCCAGGAAAACACAGACGAGGCCGGGCGCAACCCGATAAGCACACAGCTTTCGCGGCAGGTTGCCGATCTCTCGGCCGCCGGCGCTAACCTCTTTCATGCCGTTGTCGAGCTGCAGAGGCTCCGCGCCAGTTCCGAGCGCAAATTCCAAAGGTGGTTCTTCGAGACCCGTGCCGAGCTGGAGCGGCACCAGGAGGTCAACGCGATGCTGGAGGCTCAAATGGAACAAGAGCGACAGGCCAGGGCCGACGCCGTCCGCAAGGCTGCGCAGCACGAAGCCGAGAATGTGAAGCTCCAGAAGATGGTGGCCGAAATGCGGCGAGAATTGCTCATCTCCAAGGAGGAGGCTCGTCGCGCCTGGGAGGAGCTTGGCCGCCGCGAACAAGAAGAGCGCGACCGGACAGTCTCGCTTCAGCAAGGTCACCCGACCATTGTCGGCGGAGTGCAAGTCGTACCCATGACCCAAAATATCCCGGGTCGCACTGCAAGCCGGCACAACCGATCGGGCAGCCAGGCTGCCGACACGTCGGATTACATGGCCGGCCAAACGAGTCAATATCCTCCCGCAGCTTCGCCCTCGCACGGCGCACCGCAGTCGCCGGCCCCGACGGGCGATCCGAGCGCGAGATACTACCAGCCGGGCGAAGCCAGCGGTCAGGAAGCCGGCGACTACGGTGCGGGCTCGGAGGCGGGATACAGTGAGGGCGAATATATGGTCGATTCGAGGGGAAATTATCTGAGAGATGAGCACGGCAACAAGATCCCCTTCCACAGCCCCTCCACTTCGCCGAGCAGGGGCAGACGGCCGGATGCCGCCGCTGAGGACTACGAGAGCCCGGCCTCGCAGGTGCCCACAAGCTACCCCCCCTCTAGTTCTCACTGGGCTAGTCAGCACGCCGGCGTAGGCGACTACACGGGCCAGGGCTTTGCCGCGCCTGGCTGGGAGACCATGCCCCGTCACCACCACCCCACCCGGCTGAGCGACGTGATAGAGGAGGATGAGCGCAGCCGCACATCAATGAGCCATGCAAGTCGCGCCTGAGCCTTGCTCATCTTGTATGCTTGCGTGCGTGGGTGCGTGCATGCGTGCGTGTCCTGCAAGATCGAGTATGGCGAAAGACGATCAAACATTGCACCTACCAAACTGGCGCGATGACAATACGACAGGGGATCATTGGATTGCGGCTTGCGGCTCGTCGACTCGGCCATGTATCTCTCTATCGGCGGATCTCGGCTTTCCCCGGATGCACACTGTGTTGCATAGCATCTCATCTTCAGCAGGCGGCTTGTTGTGTGTTCAGCATGAGCATTTGTTTCTTTTTCGGCATTTGGCGTCTGCGGCCAGATTGGCAAAGCAGCAAGACCCTTTCTCGCCCTGTTGACCATGGATCCTCCGTCAGCTTCGTCCGAAAACACTTCCGCCATGGTAACCTTCCGCCCAGCCGATCTGAGGCAGCTCGGTCTCTTCATCGTCATTGTTCGGTGTACGACGTTTCCTGAATACCGGTAAATGATACAGAGGACCGACAATGGAGGACGACATCTTTGCGAATACGACTTCGGCATCTACACTGCATATTGCGATTTTCTCTCGAGTCCGCGTTTCAAGTTCTTAAGCTGGTTTCTGCGCGGCGTTCGCTTAGGAGAAGCAAGAGATTGGCTTGGAGATTGCATGCATCATATCATCTTCTTTCTCACATTTCTTTTAATCGCCTTTTCTCTTCTGGTCCGTTGCATCTGAGGTCTGCTGCTGGCATCAAGCTCGCTCTTTTCTTGGGCGAAGCTTCATGTGAGACCCGACAGAAGATCAGGAGGGAAAAGGCAAAAGTTCGACATCGGAAGTTATGGGGGTGTTTGGGTGGCCATGATGGTAAAGAACAGAACGCCTTGTTTCACGAATCGGAACGGAATAGACGACATCAGCACGGCATGGCATGTCCTACCTTTTTTTTTTACTTGTTCGGAACGCCACGATTAGGCGGATCCCGGTTCCTATTCGATCGACCACCTCTCTCCTGGATGGCAGGTTTGTTACTCTGTCTCCATGGTGAGGCGTTGCACAGCGGTGGTGAAGAGTCGGAAGTGGAGGACATAATCGTAATGTGGAGGACGGGGCCGTCGTGGATGTGTGGTTCGTGATGAGCAGCAACGTCGAGTCATGGGATGTCGGGGGAGGGAACAACACTTTATCCCTTCCCCGGAGTACAACCTAGAAGCCGGAGCGGGAGGGATCCGGGCCGCATTTTTGTACTTGTAGTGAACTTGATGGGAGATGGAATGAATGGGACGATTTTGGCATGTTATGCGCGCTCCAAGTTTAGAACCCCTAGAAGCCGGGTTCTTGTGATGTTCCACTTCCGTAAAATTGTTGCAGCTTGCCGAAGTTATCTCAAACCCGCTCGCTCTGGGTTTTTTTGTCTGGTGCTCTCGGTGCTGATGGGAAGATACCTACTGCTCACAGCCGCTTACATGCCCCAGCGGTGATTTTAATTGATTGACAATAACGTTATCTATCTCCTTACTGTACGGCGGCAGTTGGTTCGGAAACCTATCCGTACAGTAAAGCCAGGTGGGGCGGGACCCTAGACGTCCCTGTACGGATTACTCCGTACTGTGTATGTAAACTTGGTCTCCACCGCAAGCTTCGCCTGGCAACTTCGAGTCGGGCAAACAAATGGCAGTCAACAACCTGGGCTCCAACTCTTCTCATTCGTTACTGAACCCATTGATTCTGATTGAATTATTACTTTCCTTACATCAGGATAATTAATACAGGCAATTGGGCTAACCTAATCTCTTTAACACAACTTTCGAACGCCGCTCGTGAAATATACGGCTTGGGGGAATCGAACGGGAAGTTCCATTCCCCAACAGAGCGCGTAAAAGCAAACCGCCAGAAATCTCGTTCGACATGGCGGGCGTTGCGGCTCCCATTTACAGGTATGTCTAACCTGGCGAACATTCTAGAGAATACCTCCATGGTTGTCACTTTCGGGGCTGTCTGGTCGAGCCAAAACCCACCGATGCCGGCGCGGTCAGTGTTTTTTTTTTTTTTTTTTTTTTTTTAAAAAAAAAAAAAAAAAAAAAAAAGACACAATCAGCCATGCAACGCGATCGCGGAAGTCGGAGCCTCTTTCGCTAACTCATGTCAGGAACTCCCTCCGGGGGTTGGGGACAACCGCACTACCAACACGTTGTGCTGCACGTCCCATCTCTCCCCGAGTAATGGGGGGGTTGAGGTGCGCATCGTGCCTGAGCTCTGCTGCGGGCACGAGACGGCCTCTGACTGCTGCTCAGCTGCCGCCGACAAGGACCCGGGTTGTTGTCGGGCGGGCGAGAGGGTTCAGGACCGACGTCAAGGTTGGAGGTTCGGGTCTGGAGCCGCCTCCCTTTGCGTTTGCTTTTGAGTGAGCTTTTTTTGCTTTCCAGCCTCGTCAATTTCCGGTATCAGGTCATCTCGCCCGACTGACCTGCGGAACAGCATCGACGGCGTCTTGCTCCACGTCGCCAAGCCGATTCCAGGGGCTGCTGAGGTGCTCCGGTTCCTGAACGACTACAACATCCCGTTTATATTGCTCACCAACGGCGGCGGCAAGCACGAAAGGGACCGTGTCCGCGATCTCAGCGAGAAACTGGGCGTCCAGCTGTCTACAGACAACTTTGTCCAGTCTCACACGCCCTTCCAGGAGCTTCTCGAAGGGCCGGACAGCCTGCGGGACAAGACGGTCCTGGTGACGGGGTCCGACTACGAGAAGTGCCGTGCCATCTTCAAGGAGTACGCAGCCCTGCCCCCCTCCGCTGAGCGCCACCTGATATAACATATGTATATATATATATATATACATATATATACGTCCACGTCGGACGCGTCATACTGATTCTGAGTTCTCCACAAACGCACCTGCAGATACGGTTTCCAAAATGTCGTGACTCCAGCCGACATTTTCGCCGCAGACCCGACCATCTTCCCCTTCCAGTCCGCTTCCTCGTACCCCCACCCGAGCCAGCCCCTCCCCAAGCCGCTCTACAACAAGCCGACCATCGACCGGGCATCCCTCCCCTCACATCTCAAGATCGACGCCATCTTCGTCCTCAACGACCCCCGCGACTGGGCGCTCGACACCCAGATCATCACGGACCTCCTGCTCTCCCACGCCGGCTATCTGGGGACCTACTCCCCGCTCAACGGCAAGGGCAACGGCGACAACGGCGGCGGCTGGCAGCAGGACGGGCAGCCGCGGCTCTACTTCAGCAACGCCGACCTGCTGTGGAGCGCGGCCTACCACCTGCCGCGGCTGGGCCAGGGCGCGTTCCAGGCCGCGCTGGCGGGGCTCTGGCGGCGCATCACGGGCGGCGCCGCCGAGCTGCGGCGCACCAGCATCGGCAAGCCCTTCGCCGAGACGTACCGCTTCGCCGAGCGCGTCCTGGCCGCCCACAGGCGCGGGGTCCTGCGCGCCATGGGCCATCATGTCCTCCACTACCACCACCACCAGCACCGACAGGATCCTCCCGCTGATCTCGCTCCCGATGGTGGCGGCAGCGGCAGCGGCAGCGGCGGCGGCGACGAGGGCGGGGAGGTGGCGTTGCGGCGGGTGTACATGATCGGGGACAACCCGGAGAGCGACATCGCGGGTGCCAACGGGTACGCCAGCCCGGAGGGGACCGAGTGGGTGCCGGTGCTGGTCCGGACGGGCGTCTGGAGCGAGGGGAGGGGGGGTAAGCTGGAGGGGCGGTTCGAGCCGAGGACGGTGGCGGACGACGTGACGGCGGCGGTGAGGTGGGCGCTGAGGAGGGAAGGATGGCACCGTTGTGTGACGGAGGACGGGGAGCTACGGTGATGGGGAGCTTTGTTTTCTTTTGTTGGTGGGGGGGCTTTTGAGGGGTTAGATTACCCTTTCAGTGCGGTTTAGCGCATAGGATAGATATGGCGTTCGGAAGTTCTTTCCGTACCCTCCATTACCCTCCATCAGGATGTCGATGGTAGTCTCCGGGGTGCAGCATTGGATATGGCGGACCAGGTGCCCCCCCCCCCACCCCCCCAAAAGGGAAGAGGGTTGATCCTGAGAGTGCTTGAATCTACACAGTTATCCCATGTACTGACTTGTACGGCTACCTAGAAAACACTTTTTGTCAGGATACACTCGGGGAATGCATCGTTTGTGTCGAGAAGAGAAGTTGTTAGTCTGGGGAAGACGCCGGCCTCGCAGTCACTTGAGCTGTACTTCAGGTCCTCGAATCCCAACAATCTCATTGGCTTGGTGGTCTAGTGGTATGATTCTCGCTTAGGGTAAACCCTACAGCTCCAGCTGCGAGAGGTCCCGGGTTCGATCCCCGGCCAAGCCCCATCAACTCAACTTGCCTTTCGTTTTGCTGTTTTTCTCCTTAATTTTTGCCTCCATTCCTTCCTTTTTGTTAGATCTGGAGACTTGGTGGAATTTACTCCCCTACCACCTACCTCCCATTGCCCAATGGCGGAAATGGCCTAGTTTCTTTTTGCACTATTCGTACACTTCCGAGCGGTGGTGGACCGAGCATTATCCCGCGGAGAACCCGCGGACTTTAAGCCAGAAGAAAGTCTTGGCATACAAGCTGAGATCGTCAGTTCTGTCCGCGTTCTTTTGTGTTCTTTGAACTCGGTCTCTTTTGAGTGGGAGGTATATGCAGGTATTGGCATCGTCCATACAATCTGTATATTGCCATCCACTCCAGACTGGCGACAGACTGTGGCTCGGCTAAGGCTTGGCTGTCTTTTACGAGACCACGATGGCAGCAACCTCAAAAAGAACCAGAAAGAGTCCCGGGATGATATGACAAGGGCACAAAAAAAACAAAAAAAAGAAAAAAAAAAAAAAAACAAGCTTTTCGTGTCTCCGGCAATCCAATCTGCTGTGGTAGCGGGATAATATATTGTAAATAGCCGGGAGCTGTGCCAATCTAATGCGCTGCTATTTTCGCAGCGACGTCTACCATCCGGCGCTACTTGGCAAGCGCCCGCGGCCGGGAACCTGGGACACCGCCGGCCTCGATAGTAGTTAAACGTTTTAAGGGTGCACGCAGGCTGCGATCTCGAGCTTGTTGGCTGCAGATTGTCCAAGAGGCCGGGACCAGGTCGTACGTAGTGTACTAGGCGCAGATGAACCAGACTCGGAATGCACTCCGTAGTGTGCGGAATAGTGCACACCGACCAGAGAAACCACGGTCCGGATTCGCGTGGTGTAGACAGACAGAGAGGCTTCGCAGGATCGGTTCGCTCTCCCATCCAGGTTCCCAGTCCCTCCCCACTCCGGCTCAGCGTTGAGTACCTTAACGTTATTAGTGAAATCAGTTCTGGGAAGTAGGCCTAGCATGGAAACCCGCGGCTCTCCGATCAGACCATTCCCAAAGGCCAAGAGCAAAAGCACCGAGAAGGGTTGAAGGAGTCTGGATGGATGGTGTGAACGACAAGAGCTACTAGCGTGTCAAGCCGCAAAGGCTCGGTAAAATCCTGGGCCCTCCATTCGTCCAGTCTCCCATCGGTGTCACAGCCGGCGGTTTGGTTGCATATCCCCGATCTTGAGTCTCGGTGTCTGTATCCAGGACGACCCGGGCTCGACACGCACACAACTCGGACGCAGAGCTCAAACGGGAGAGGCGCGGGAGTGGGATGAGGGGTTTGGCCTGACCTGACCGGCTCGATGAGGAAACCGGGATTACCAACACGGTGCCCGCACCTGTTCTTCGTTTCATTTTATTTTCCAGCGAACCGACCTCCCCTTTGAGATCTTCTCGAGTCCTGGGCTTGTGGATGTCCTGTGGTGCGTCCGCGATCGGGCGACTTGACATCGCGAAGCTTGCACCTCTCCAAACAAAATGTCTCGACGAATACCGCAAAGAAGGAGAGGCCGAGTCAGCTCCGTTACTGGACTCGAAAGTCGCCGTCCACCAAAACGATTTGGCTTCGGCATTTGGTGCTCCGGAACGCAGACCTTGGCGCAGCCAAACGGAGCGTTCCAAGCCGCGGACCATTCATTATCAAAGTAGTAGGGCGAATGACGCCAGTTCTTGGAGCCCCACAAGCCTTGCAATTCCTGTAGCTCCCGTCATCCTTGGCCTCTTCCTGCATAATCTGGATTTGATTCTTGCTGGGAGTCCTCCTGCTGCCATGGCTGAAACTGCCTTCCCACGCAAAGATGGTGCGCATTGGAAGAGGACGACATACTGCGCAGAGTACTTCGTACGGAACGCAGTCGGATTGCTGATGACTCGGTCTGCAACGAAACGGGGCTGCAGTACACTCGTTGACGGCAGGAGATAAGCGAGCCGAGTGCACTACTACGGATACACTACGGCTTTACACTCGGTACTCGTATCAAACAAGGACGGAGCACGCTACTTGTGACTCTTGATAAGCTGTTGGCGTAGTTACAGCGCAACGGCCCCGCACTATTGGCCAAGTCGTTCCATGGCATGCGGCGGTTCCACTTCAGCCGCTGATGGCAACCTTAGCACCGAAAGTTGCAAGTGGTGCGTTTTTTTCCTGGAATGGGGTAGTTACCGTTTTTCCGACTGCCGTTCTTCGGACCTCCAGCAGCCATGGGATGGAAGCAGACCCCAAGAACAACTCCCGCCGAATTATGGTAACCCCTTGCTCAATCAGATTTCTCCGTCTTGTGGATGCAGTTTGGGCTTCCTTCTTCTTCCTTGAGAGAGGAGCCAGAGACTGCCTGTTCAGTCGTATCGGCATATCGTACCGGTGTTATTGGATCAAGAATGAACGGATCGCGTGCTGTGCCCCAGACCGTGGTTGCGGGCCAGTCCCCGCTTCAATCAATCCTTGTCAAATCCATCGGGAGCTCGACCCATTGCCCAGCATCAAACCAATTTAGGCAGGTCAGCAGATTAACGTTGCTGGGCCTTGCATCTCCCGCGATACTCGCCGGCTGGCTGGCGTGCTCCTTCCAGTAATCACGCCCCTCCCCGGCTTATCCCACATGTTCCCCAGGCGTGGTGGCCCCCTCCCCCTTCCCTGCGACTGCCCACTAATTCGAGAGACGGTTATCTGGTAGCCCCCAGCAGCGAGCCACCACAGGGTCGCCCAGCGCCGCCCTCCGGTCCTCCCAAAGTCGCAAGCGGGCCTTGGATCCCTTTCCACTGAACTAACTTTCCCTCGCTTG
>NW_027192563.1:1050634-1119952 GCF_042370625.1 Thermothelomyces heterothallicus | reverse complement strand
TTGGAATTCTTTGCATACCGGTTCTCGCCAACCCCAAGCCCCGCTCAGCGATCTGCGCCGAGCGCGCGACAAGCCATGTTCACGCTCGCTCAACATTACCCGCCCCTGTCGTAACTGCACTTTGTGCTTTGTGTGCCTATATTGATTGCCTCGATCCCCTCCGATTGCGCCTTTTCCCTCTTTTTTTCATTTTTTTTTTATATTTTTGATATTTTCATTCCTCTTATTCGCTCACCCGAGGAGCGCACCTAGAAGAAGATCGGACGAACGAAGGCGAACGGTTTGCGGCGACGATTGGAACGGTCCCGACAAAAAGCCGACAGGAAGGGCACTGTTGGGCCGAATCGCTCTCGCCCTGCCTCGTCGCGGCGAAACGCACGAGCGGGCTCGGCCTCGCACGGCTGGGGAAGAAGATAGAGAGCGGGAGAGATGGCGTCGCGACTCATCCGGTCCCTCCGGCGGCGGCGGGAGGATGACGTGAAGCCGGACATGGAGGGATCGGTGGTGGGATCGGTTGAAGGGGGGCCCACGGGCTTCGCGTCGCTCAAGCAGTTCGAAAAGATGCACCGCTTCGACCCGAATCTACCCTTGGACGAGCTGGAGGAGGTCGACAACGCGCTGCAGACGGCCAATCTCGAGAAGGGGGCCGAGATTGAACAGATCCTGGCCGAGGATAACTCGCCATACCCAGAAGTGAGATCACTTGAGACTTGCAGATTGAAGACGTGAGAAGGAAGACGTGCGTGTGCGAGTGTTGCTAACCAACCGCCGCCCTCTTGCCATCCAGGTACGAGCCTCGGTCCGGAATTTCGACGTCGATATGCCTGTCAATACGATACGTGCCTGGACCATTGGCCTGCTCCTGTGCACGATTGGGTCCGCAGTCAACATGATACTGTCGCTCAGGAATCCCAGCATCTCCCTCACGACCTTTGTCATTCAGCTGATCGCGTACCCTTTGGGCCTTGCCTGGGACTTGATCTTCCCTGATCGAGTCTTCAATCTCTGGGGCCTCAAGTTCAACCTCAAGCCGGGGCCATTCAACTTTAAAGAGCACGTCATCATCGTGGTCATGTCGAATGTAGGTCTTATGTTGTTCCAGGTTCACGTCAGAAAAACGAGTCGCTGACTGTTTGCTCTCTTTTCTTCCTCTCTCCTAGGCTGCGTATGGCGGTGGTGCGCTCTACGCCTCCGATGTGATTATCGCTCAGCGCATCTGGTACCACCAGAACTTTGGTTGGTTATGGCAGCTCCTGTTCGGCATCACGACGCTCTGCACGGGCTATGGGTTGGCCGGACTGGCGAGGAGGTTCCTGGTCTGGCCTGCCGCCATGATTTGGCCGACCGATCTCGTCAACTGTGCCCTATTCTACACCCTACACGACCACTCTCCGACCGATCCGACACGGACCAACGGCTGGTCCATCAGCCGCTACAAGTGGTTCATGCTCGTCTTCTTCGGGTCGTTTTTGTGGTATTGGTTCCCCGGTTACCTGTTCCAGGGGCTCTCGTGGTTCTGCTGGCTCACCTGGATCTGGCCCGACAATGTCATTGTCAACCAGCTGTTTGGGGGCTACAGCGGCTACGGCCTGTTTCCCATCACTTTTGTGAGCAGTGACGCGTTTGGCACCCCTGATCCCAAAGACCCTGCTAACTTTATCATCAGGATTGGAGTATCATCTCCGCCTATGTCATGTCCCCGCTCATCCCGCCCTTCCACGCCATCGCAAACGTCGTGGGAGGCGTCACCGTCTTCTTCGTCATCATCTCGATCGGCATCCATTACTCGGGCATGTGGTACTCGGCTTACCTGCCGGTCCAGAACTCGCACGCCTACGACAACACCGGCAATCTCTACAATGTCTCGGCGATCCTTAACGACAAGATGCAGTTCGACGAGGCCAAGTACCATGCTTACTCGCCCCTATATCTCCCCACTCAGTTCGCCCTTGCCTATGGCCTCTCTTTCGCCGCCCTCGCCGCCGTCATCACCCACGTCGCTCTGTACCACGGCCGCGAGATTTGGACGCAGTGGAAGCTGGCTCGGTCGCAAGAGGACGACGTCCACATGCGGCTGATGAAGAAGTACCGCGACGCCGAGGACTGGTGGTACGCTCTGTTGTTCGTCATCATGCTCGGCCTTTCGTTCGCCGTCGTCTGCGCGTGGGACACCAACTTTCCCTGGTGGGCTTACGTCGTCTGCGTCCTGATCCCGCTGGTGTGGACGATCCCGATCGGCATCGTGCAGGCCATCACCAATATCCAGCTTGGCCTCAACGTTCTTACCGAGTACATCGTCGGCTACATGCTCCCCGGCCGCCCCCTCGCCATGATGATGTTCAAGAACTACGGCTATCTCTGCATGTCGCAGGCGCTCTACTTCGTCCAGGACCTCAAGCTCGGCCACTACATGAAGGTCCCCCCGCGCGTCATGTTCTGGTCCCAGCTGGTTGCGTCCATCTGGTCGGCCGTCGTCCAGATTGCCGTCATGAACTGGGCGCTCGAGACCATTCCCGACGTCTGCTCCGAGACCCAGGTGCACCAGTGGAACTGTCCCAGCGCCCGCGTCTTCTACACGGCCTCGATCATCTGGGGCGCCATCGGCCCCCGCCGCATGTTCTCCCACGGCGCCCTCTACAGCTCGCTGCAGTGGTTCTGGCTCGTCGGCGCCCTCGCCCCCGTGGCGACGTGGTTCCTCGCTCGCCGCTACCGCCGCGGCATCTGGCGCTACGTCAACATGCCCCTCATCTTTGGCGGTTCGGGCATGCTGCCGCCCGCCACCGTCTTCATCTACTACTGCTGGGGCATCGTCGGCACCGTCTTCAACTTCTTCATCCGCCGCCGCCGCACCGGCTGGTGGCTGCACTACAACTACGTCACGTCGTCGGCCCTCGACTGCGGCCTGATCGTCTCGACCCTCGTCATCTTCTTTGCGCTCTACCTCAGCGGCACCGAGGCGCCCAATTGGTTCGGCAACAGGGCCGCGCTGAGCACCATGGACATGCTCAACAAGGCGGTGCAGAGCCCCGTCCCGCCTGGGGAGACGTTTGGGCCAAAGACGTGGGTTTGAAGAGAGGGTCTTAACAGATTCTCTTTTCAATAGAAATGCTCTTGTTCCTTGTTCTTTGTTCTTTTTTTTTTCTGGTAATGCGATGACGGAGTGGGACGGAGTCTAGGAGTTTTCTCTATCTTTTGGGATGGGATCTAGCATGGTGGTATCTCTTTGTTTGTCTTTTTTTTTTGTTCCTTTTCGTATTCTGTTATGTTCCTCGGGTATTCACTTTATGAATGGTTCCTAGCCCTTGGACTGGAGAGGGGGCCACCCGTCGTTTTCCGGGAGAAGAAGAAGTGCTCTTTTCTTTCCGGCGACCGGGCGGATCGTATCAGCGGCGGTGTTGGGAGTTTCGCGTCAACAGCGTTCAGTCGGGTATCTTCTTGATGGCAGGGCTATGCCCTCGGCTTCAAACTGTATGTCCCGGCTTGATTGGAACGGCAGGTGGACAAAGCTAGCGTGGATATTGAGTTGAATGTGGGATGAATGATGGTTGGATGAACGTCATCTAATGCTCTCCCCACCCGACTACCCATTGGTGGGGTGTCATTAGACGTTAGGCTGGGGTGGTGGTGGTGGTGGTGGTTGTCGTCAACAATGGTGTACTTTCAATGGTAATGAGAAAGTGCTCTCTTCCTTCGTTGCTTAGTATCGCTCCTCGAGGCCTGGTCCGGATCTGCAGCGGATGTATTGTGGTTGAACCGGCAAGTACGGATTATATATGCACTTATCCTCACGAGTCCTTCTTCAGCACGAAAAGACCATATGCTCCGAAAACCACTGACGACGCGGGTGTTGATGTCACGAAAACCAGAACCTGGATGGGGTCTCCGCATGCCGCCGGAGAACCAGCTCAGATACTCTTATGTATGTATGCACATACATACATATATATATGTGCCGCGCAATCCAAATTCATGGCACCTCATCACTTCAAACCCCCCCCCCCCCCCGGGCCGGGGTGGGTTTATATGGCCTCGCTGGGAGGAGTAAAAAGAGGAGAAAAACATATATATATGATATATATGAACAGGAAGCAATGTGAAGAGAGGAGAGAGAGAAGAACAAGTGTATCCCTTCTTCCTCACCCGACCCGCTCTCCCTTCGCCGCATCCCGATTCGCCCTCCAGACGCCCTCGCCGCCCTCAAACTCCTCGCGCTTCCACACCTCCACGCGCGCCTTGCACTCCTCGAGCGCCTCCTCGCCGGCGCGCCAGGCGGCCTGCCGATGGGGCGCCGACACGGCGATGAGGATGCTCTCCTCGCCGACGGGCACCACGCCGAGGCGGTGGACCATGGCGATGCCCTTGAGCCCGTGCTTGGCCCGCAGCGCGGCGGCAATGTCCAGCATGGTGCGCAGCGCGAGCGGCGCGTACGCCGTGTACTGGAGCTCCCTGACCGGCTTGTTGTCGAACGAGTCCCGGGTCGTGCCTGCAGCCGACTCGAGTCGCAAGTCGTGCGTGTTGGTCGGGTCTGTCCTGTCTGATTCCAAGGAGACCAAGAGGGAAAGGGGGGGAAGGGGGGAGGAAGGGGGAGGAGAAAGGGGGAAGCAGGAAGAGAATGAGGGGAAGGGGGGGGGAGGGGTTGAGGCGGACCTGCAAAGAGGACGATGGCGCCTGCTTGTGGGGAGCGCACGCGATCGATGACGGATTGGATATTGAGCGGCGAAGAGGTCAGGGCGACGTAGCAGCCCTCCCCGGAGAGGGAGGAGACTTGGGTCTGCGGGGTGTCGGTGGTTGTGGTGGCCATGGTCGGTGCAGGTATGGTCGCTTCGCTCAGTCCAACCTGAGCCAACGAACGATCGGGTCGGGTCCGCGGTTGTTGGAGTGGTTTAGAAATGACCGTGAGGGACCTCAGGCTACCTATAACTTGATACTCCAAGGCGCCTTGGCCTGCACCTGGAGAGGTTGACAAGCTGGCACTTGGCTGTGTTGTCACAAATGCCTGCGGGCGGGACCTCGTCCGTGGAGAAGGGTTTAGGTCCGCCTTTGCTAGTGCGAGAGACTAAATCACGAAGCTGTGATTCTGAGATAACGGAGGTGTTCCGGCAGTCTATTACCGGTTATAAGGTGTAGAGGCACACCTAGCGAATGTGCGCGAGCGCAAGGAACGTGGAACGGGGGGGGTGAGTGATTGCAAGCAAATCTTGGAACTAAGCGGCTGCGAATAGGGAACTTGGCGTGTATTCCTGCGTCCTTTTTTTTTTCTTTTCTTTTCGTTTTTCCCTTTGTTTGCTTCTCGAAATTTTGAAGCACCAGGCAGAGTTCCCTAACAGGCAGTCCGATCGTTACTTTCCTTCTTCATCTTCACAGCTCCCACTTCAACCGTCGTTCACACAGCAAGTTGTCAAGAGCGATCCACTCCATTACCGTTATCGGAACCAAGCATATCACACTGTAATTGATTGGGCCCCCGGCAGAACTTCGGCAGTCGCCGTCAATGCTGGCGGGTGGCGGGCATCCCACCTAACGGACTTGACAAAGTGAGCTTCAGTACCGCCTGTATCCACATCCAAGTCCTCGATCCTCTTTTGTCTTTCGAACCCTTCGGTTGCAATTTGCAGCCCGATTTCCTGTGCGCAGCTGCAGGTTTACTTAGAGGGAAGGCGGATCGCATCCGCAAGACCGCTCTCTTACCGATTTCGCCGCTCCCTCTCCTCCGGTCCTCCGCGATCGCCAGCAATGTACCGAAGCGGACATCGTTCGGCGTCGCGCGATGGCGCCAGCTACCGCGATCGCCGCAGTCGCAGCCCCTATGCCCGCCGCTTCGACGACAGAGACGGCGACTACCGGCGGTCGAGGAAGGGTACTATAGCCCGCGCGATGAACCTTGGCGATGGCATTGCTTGAGTGCTTTCGATTGTCTGTCGGTCGAGCTGGAATTGGCTAACTTTGCGCTCTCCTCCCCCTCGCTGCCACCAAAAGATCCTCCAGATCCTCCAAGGGACTTGAACTACGATGACGGCGACGGTACGGACGACGACCACCGTGGGACCGGGCGGAACCGCTACCGTGCACCAAGAGACCGGTATTACGAGAACGACGACCCCGCTCGAGCGTAGGTCCAACCTCTACCTCCTCTTCTCCTCTGTTGCTCTCGGCATTTTCAAGTACTAACCATGAGACGTCTGCAGAGGCCACGTGGATCAGCATCCTTTTCGGGGTTCTGGCGGGTATCGGAGCTCCGTATCTGATCATCGTGCCTCTGGTCAACATCATGATAGACGTCACCTAGATCGCCGACGTTTAGGTGACTCAGGGCGTGCTATTGTCCTAAACGGCCTTCCTGAGGATGCCACCGAGCGAGATATTCTCTACGGTCTCGACTATATTACTAGGGACCGCCACTTCTCGAGCGATAAGGTGAGAATCGCTCGGGTTCGTAACGACCACAACGGTTAGCACCACCGGCCTGCCACGCCACAACACCCTTCAATTGCTCACTCTTACAGGCGGTCGCTCTGCCCTTGTCGAGTTTCATCGCCGATCGGACGCCGAATACTTCTATGACCGATACTACCCCGACGTCTCCTTCCCCCTGGAACATTCCCGCGGCATCGATTCTGAGCCCATCACAGCGGGAGTCACCATTCCAGACAACGGAGACGATATGGACTCGGCGCGTGACTCACGCAGGGACGACGATGGTTGGCAATGCGTCAAGGTAAGCACCCCTCACCCCTTCAACCCCTCGCGCCCTCCGCAAAGTGTCCCTGGAAGAGGCTAAACAATCAAAAGTGTGGCATTGTCAACTACCCCCACCGAGCTCTCTGTTTCAAATGTAAAGCCGAACGACCTGGTAAGCGGTTCTGCGGCCTTATCCCCGTCGTCTGCTCTACTTGCTAACCCGAGCAGAAGATGATTATGGCGATTCTTATGGCGATTCCGGCCCCGTCTTAACCGGTGAAACGGACGAGTGTCCGCAGCAGACTCCGTCTCAATATGTCGTCGTCCGGGACCTGGAAGGATCCGTTACCGAGGAGGTTCTCGCCAAAGGTGTCATGAAGCTGTTTGTCGAAAATTCGGAGCCCGCAAAAGAAGCCCCCAGCTCCACCAATAAGCTCAAATCGACAGCTCCCACAAACAGCACGGCTGGCCTCGGGGCGAAGCCTGGCTCGCTTCGTCGCGTTTTCCTAATGCGTGACCGCAAGACGAACCAGTCCTGGAGGTACGGGTTCGCCGAGTTTGCGACTGTCGAAGACGCCATAGCCGCCATTGCGAAGTTCCGGGCGTCTCCGAGATTTACGATCGCTTCCAAACCCGTCGTGGTAGCTTTCATCCATACTGGCGTCTTCATTCCTGCCTTTGACACTCCGGCAACCGAGAATCCGGAGTACTCGTTCACTCCCATCTACAATCCGGCCGTGCGCGTCAAGTACTGGGATGAACGGGCTTACCCCAGCGTCCGAGTCGTATCGACCGACCCGCTCCCGAGCGCGCCGGCCCCCGACCGCACTGCTGGCAGCGACGACGGCACCAAGTCCCGGCCTTCAAAGAAAGTGAAGACCGCCAAGGAGTCAGCCCCCGTCGCCAAGGTATCCATGATACCTCAGGTGCAGCTGTGGGCCAAGGCGTCGGCCCAGTTGCACGGCTCCAAACCGGTCACCGACGCTGCGTCGCCCTCCTCCCGAGAGCTCGAAGAGGTCAAGCTGGCTGTGACCCGTGGTGCTTCCGGCGAGGCCGAGGAAACTCAGCAAGACGGGCCGGTTACCCCGCAATGGGCTGATCGGTATCTCTCCTATGCCGACTGGGACGCCCTGGCCTGTCTTGCCTGCGGCTGGGAGCCGCCCACCCAGGCGGAGATTGATGAGCGCGGCTGGCCCCAGACCAGGGCCGACCTCCTCATAGAACATGAGGGGCGCGCCCACCAATTCTTTGGTGACGAGCAGGCCAAGGAAAAAGCCGCGGCGGCTCTCGCCGCTCTGGGTAGGGAGCCTCGCCAGGTTCTTCGCCGCACCCCGCGGCTCAAGTCTGAGCGCCTGCCCGTCTACAAGTCCTACGCTGACCTCGATCGTTTGCGCTGCGTCCTCTGCAAACGCATATTCAAGGAGGCCAGGCTGGTCTGGCTGCACGAGCAGCAGAGCGAGTTACACAAGCGCATGCTAGCCGACCCGCAGAATCGCGCGCGCGCAGCGGACGAGTTCAAGCGGATGGGCAAGAAGATGCGCATCGTCGAACCTGACGCCGAGTTCAAGCGGCTTTGGGAACTGCAGCGCGCTCGCTTCGCGCAGCCGCAGTACCGCGATCGGGCGCTCGAGCGACGGAGGGCGTTTGGCCAGCCGAAGCAACCCGTGGCCGTGCCGTCAACCGCCGCCTCCGTTCCGGAGAAACGCAAGGAGCCCGCCGCCGCAACGGCGGACAGCGACACCAAAGACCAACAGCCCGCTGCCAAGAAGTCCAAGGGCGCCGGCATGCTGGCCAAGATGGGCTGGACCCAGGGCGCAGGGCTCGGCGCCGAGGGTGCCGGCAGGACCGAGGCCATCTCGACCGAGGTGTATGCCCCTGGCGTGGGCCTGGGTGCCGAGGGTGGTAAGCTGGGCGATGCGAGCGAGGAGGCAGCGAGGAAGACGCGGGGCGATTTTGCATCATTTGTGCAAAAGACAAAGGAGAGGGCCAGGGAGCGGTTCGAGAAGATGTGATGTTCTCTCATTACTGCTCCTCTCTGTCTCTCTCTCTCTCTCCGCGATACCATGTATAACTAAACCCTCCTCGACAGGGGAAAAACGACTTTTTTTTTGGCTGGTTTTTATACGGCGGGTTCAGGCGGTGCATCAGGTATCATATACCCCGTAGCCCGAGGGCTTGATCATTCATGTAGATGTCTTGCAATTATACGGAGGCTGTCTATGAGCGCCTGTTATGTTTGGAACACTCGAAGCTTGCGGGTCAAGGCTGCAACCACTTGTAATGTCTTGGACGTCACTACGTGCCTTCTGAGTTTGATGGCACGTATGATTCTACGTTGGATCATTGGTACCAAGCAGGGTGTCGAAAGTTACCTGGCTCGAGCAATAACTACTTTCGTGCTCTTCGAGACCACAACTTGTCTTGGCAGAATCGGAGCCTGGCTTCCTATTCCTGACTACTCCCAACAGAGGTGCGAGAAAGAGAAGCGAGATTATCACTATCACGACGAGACACCGGCGTAATTGAATTTCCTAGGCAGACGGGGGTTGTTTACTCTTGTTTTGAGTCCTCCGCGTCTCACGCGATATATCTGTCATCTTATGCTGGTTATAGCAGCGCCCACAAGTCTGATACGAGTGACATTCCTAAGGAGCCTCGAACAACTTCAAGTAATCAGTCGCCAGAGGGGTTGAGTTGATCACATCTCCTTCCACCAGAGGTTTTGGCCCTGCCGATCTTCTTTGATGGATGGAACCCCCTTCTTCCCTTCCTTCTGAATAGGTGACTGGCCAACCTTCAGCCACACTGGCCGCTTCGAGTTTCTTGGGGAAGCTTTCGGAAGTGATCTTCCCCATGATACTCGGAGAGTTAAGACAGAGGAACGTGCGCTTGTCTGCGGCCTGTGTGTCTCGGGGGCGAGTGTGAGACAAGAGTGTGAGACAGAGTTGTTTGTGGAGCAACTTGGGGGGGGGGGGAATGACATCACGGCGTAGGTCATCCTGGTTGGGAATCAGCATAGAAGATGCTGGCTTTGATCTTGTTACATTTTGCAGTGCTCTAGAGACCATATCTGCCCAGTAGAGCTCCAATTTTTTTTTTTTTTTTTTTTGGTAATTGGTAGCCAGCTGAATCGATATCCTCGTTATCTGAACGGTGGAGTCCAGTCCAGCCCCATGGCATGCTGAGCGACGGCACAATAGGGGAACTGGCCGTTTCTATCTCGTTAGATGAATTATGTAGAAAGACAGAGCTGGTACATTCATGCATGTTGTTTAAAATAAAGCATATGGACGGGCGGGCAAACATCAGACTGCTATGAGTGCGCCCCCTAAGAGGATATACAGAGCCGTCACCGCAGCAACACCGACCAGTTCCCCGAGCAGGCCCGTTCTGACCGCCGTGAAAGCTCCGGCAGCCGCATTCTGCTCGGAGCCGGGCCGGGAGCTCCCGCCCGGGCCTCCGTAACCCGGGTGGCCATTGGCGGTGGCTGTCGGGGTAAAGGTCGTCTGCTGCGCCTCGACGCCCATCAGGCCGCTCGGGAGGCCACCACCGATCACCGTGCGCGTGCCCGCGTCGGCGCCCGCGCCCTCGCCTCTCTCGGAGGCGCCGTCGTCGTCGTCGGCGGCGGCGGTGAGCTCCACGATGGTGTTCGTGCTGCTGCTGCTGCTGTTGAGGTTGGCCTGGGCCAGGCCGATCTGGTAGTGCGACAGGTCGTAGACGACGTAGGCGGAGCGGAGAAAGGTGTCGCCCAGGAGGGTGAAGTTGGCCTCGCTCTGGCTGGAGGAGGCGGCGAAGCGGGTGGTCGACTGGATGCCGAAGACGCACCACCTCCTTTCGGTAGCGGGGGGGACTTTGTCGTCATCATCATCATCATCGTCGTCGTCGTCGTCGTCTTCGACTTCGTTGTTGTTCTTGCTGTTGGATTGGGGGTAGGTTGGCGGGAGGATATCGAGGATCAGATCGCCCAGCGGGACGGTGATGCTCGTTGTTGGGGTGAAGGTGAAGGTCAGGTGGAAGTCCGGATCGGTCCGGAGCAGGGGGTGGGAGCAGTCGATCAGGGTCATCTGGAGCCGGTCGTCGTAGAAGGTGTCGAGGGCCGTGTTGATGGGGTCGGCCAGCTCGTTGGGGAGGTAGGAGAGGGTGGTGCCCGAGTCGAGGACGGCCGGAGCGGGGTGGTTGAGGATGGCGGTCGGGATGGTGTGCCGGGAGCCGTTGGCGTAGGTAAGGGAGACGGAGGTGAAGTTGACTTCGAAGGAGGAGTAGTCGCGACCGCCTGGAGGCTTTTGCAGCGGGAGGACCCCGAGCGGGCCGATGAACTTGTCGGTGTCAATGCCGCCAAAGAGGAGGGTGCCCGAGTCGGCGCGCCGATCGTTGAGGTAGAGGGAGAAGGCTTTGCTCTTGATCAGGCCCTGGCTGTACATCTCGTCGATGATGTTGGGATACTTGGTGGATGCACGTTCGCTGATGTTGAAGCCAAGACCCAGGATGCCGGTGCCCCTGACGGCCTTGGTCACGCACGCCATCTGTAGCGAGCGGACGGTGACACCGCCGATGGTGAAGTGGTCGGTGATGTAGTCCCCCGAGGCGGTGCCGCCGTCGAGGTAGGTGATTTTGAACCCGGCCTCCTTCACCATCTTCTTGGACGAGCTCTTGGAAGGGTCGTAGGTGTCGGTACATGGCATGCCGTAGAAATCCTGCAGGGCCGGGCTGATACAGAGATCTGCCTCGTGGCTCAGCACCCAGGCGTCGCTGCTCCCCGTGTCTAGCAGCATCGTCAAGTTCTGTGGGGGGGTTCCGACCTGGACCTGCACGTAATAGCCGCCACCTGCGATGTTGTTGATGAGTCTCTCCGAGTACGTCTCCCGCCGGGTCAACGGAGGGAAGGAAAGGGGGGTGCGGTTGCCCGGAAGGCTTCTGCTAACGCTGAACTCGACAACATTTTTAGACGAGGAACCAGGAGCCAGAGCTAGCAGTATGGCGGATGAGGGCTTCATTTTTGGGGCTCGCCGGGAGCCGGTGCTTCTTGATGTCGTAGGCGGAGTGTCAAGACGGGGTCAACCTGTTCAGATTCCTTGTCTTCCGCCGTGGCCATGCCTCCGACCATTCGTTAGAGTGGCAGACTCGTTGGAAAGCGGAAGTTGGCGAGACGACAGAGAAGCGTAAAAACATGGTGGAGGCGGCGCTTGCTTGTGTAATTATGGTCAAGGGTCGGGTTTCCTAACCTCGAGGCCCGACTGTTATGGATGCCGAACCGTGAACGCCAAAAGGGGGAGAGGGGCACAAGGAGGAGTGAACGTTGATTTCCGGCACACCTTTCTGGACGAAGTCGCTCGCGGGTTTGTGAGCCCAGGCGAAAAAAAAAAATCACGGCCGGACGGGACCGCCCCCTCCCTTTCCCCTTGCTGGACTGGACGGAGATGCCATTTTATCCTCCCCGACTCCTGCTCCTTGGCGGTTTGGATCTTGTTGGGAGTAGCTTCTCGGCACGGTCTTGGGAGCGAGCAGAAATGTAAGAGTGACTCCAGGCGGGGCTTGGCGCCCAGACAGATCAGCGCTGTTGGGCGACGGCGGCGGTGGTGCCAAGTTGGTTCCGAGCCGCCGACAGCGTTCGTGGGCGCCGAGCTGATTCCAAAGGGGAGGCCCGTAGACGCACCGAGACTGCGCCCTTGGGTGGACGGAGGTGTTAGTGTATGGAGTACGGAGCAGCGTACTAACTATGTATGTACATCCGTATGCTGGTTTGGCCGAGCTCCCAACCACGCCCCCGGCATGGTGCCAAGACCGCGCAGCTCCTGTTGTGTCTGGGCGGGGCGAGCATTTCCAAGGAGCGGTCTAACTACTTTGCATGTTGACAATTTGGACGCACTGTACTCCGTACATACCTATGCATGCACGGATCCGTATGTGCAGTACAGAGCCGTGGGAGCGTAGTCAGGTGTGCGGGATACGTACGGGCGTACGGAGTAGAATCGAGGGGATTCTCACACCGGCGAACAGGACGCTGGTTCGCTAATCTTGGTACCGTACCCAGGGTCCCAGGGCCAACGAAGTTGTACGGACGTACAGTAGCAGCAACCAACCGCCGGCTGAGACTTGAGAGAGTCGGCGCCGAGACGGCCCAGCCAGTCGGATTGCTTCGGCAACAAGCGGACACCGCGCCGCTGTCGACTGCCGAACACGTTGGCTTGATCCTCCGGCCCCACGATCTCACGAGGACACCGAAATGGCCCTTCTGTTCCAGTCGCTTCCTCGTCGTGGGTTGCGGCGCGCGAGGTTCTCTCCGCAGGAGCGCGCAATCCGATACACTACGAGACTCCTTTTGAGGAAGGCTCGTTAAATTCATCTGAGAGCTTCCGAGATCCCTCGACCACTTTAACAGGGTCTCAAGTTCTCAAGTGATGCCCACAGTACAAGTCCTTGTGACTGCACGCTTGCACTGAGCCCTTGTGCGACCACCGTGTGCAGTAATCCGTAGTTAAATTGAATGACTTGTCGTGCGATGACGAGAGAGCCTCTCCAATGCTTCTTTCCTTTTCCTTGTTGTTCTGATCTGTTTTCCTTTCTCTTTGGAAATAGAGGACTCGGAACGACTTCCGGCATACAAAGGGGTTCACCCAGGTTGTTCGCGCAGTATTCGGTACATCCTAACGATTTTGTCGAGGTGTTCTCGGCTGATGGCAGGATGACGGGAGAAGATGGGGAAAAAAAAAAAAAAAGAAAAAAACTGGCGTCACCGGTAGGGAACCAGTACGGAGTACGGAGCACTCGACGCTCCAGCTGCTGACCGCGACTTTCGAAGTGCTCCAGACCGTTGCCCGCTAGTTAGTGGAGTGTAGTGTAAGGATTGTTGAAGATTATCCATACACTGAGCAGGGCTGACGGCGTAGCAACTACGGATTACTTGGTGCTAACTCAGTCGCGCAGGATCGGCAGGGATGGGCGGGGCCAAAGAACCGCAATCGGCGGCAAGAGCCGTCCTTGGAGCACTTGGGCTCAGTGAGAGTCGGGCTGCCCCACCGGGCTTTCGTCGGCATCGGATGATTTCGAACGATCCAAATGTCAGAGCAGATCAATCACAATCCATCTACTTAGTAATAATGTACAGTGGAGGAGGTGGTCGAGACAGGAAGAGCAAGAACGCAAGAGAATGCACGAGAATGATTTAACATAAAATCCTACACTCTCAAGTACAGAGTGTGGAGGTTACGCGCAGACATAGGCACATCTACTTATGCATGTAACAATCCGGTTCGGGCAATATTAGGTACAGTACTGCGTAGTAATAAGTGTACGGATATCGGTCAGAAGACACAGAGCTGGGACCGACAGTTCAATGGCTTTCCCCAGAATGCTCCGTACTAACGAACGGTAACAAGCACGCGGAGATGTCAAGCTCGGCGCTAAATGGACCGAGCGAAACCTGGAGTTTGGTAAGGTGAGTAGATTCTCAGGGAGCTACACGCCTGCTATGTACTATTCCTACTACCTTACTTATACCGTACCGAAGTAGAGATATAGCTACAAACTGACTCGAAATTCTTGGTTCTTCGCTGCCGCACTATTATACACTTCTGCGATTAACATTTGCCCGGTGCAAAGCTTGGAGCCAACAATGTGTGCCCGGCAACTGAGGGGCTACGGGGCCGTGCTCTGTAATCCGCATGTAACTATCGATAATACGCATAGGTGAAACCCGCGCTCTATTAGGTTACTTCATGCAATATGCGCAAAAGCTGCTCGATACATTACCTCACCTACAGACCGCCGGCTTTAAGACGAAAATAGTTTGAAGCACGAGTTGCACTACACGCTATAGTTGCCCGAGGTCTCAGGTAGCTAGGCACCTAGCTGGCTACCTAAGTAAAGTACCTCCCTATACACACGCGAATGTGAGCAGCAAAAGTTGTCGGGTTCCACGCCCCCACATGCTGCAAAGCGGACCGAAGGTGGCCGGGGTTCATGCAGCATCGAACTGGCAGTGACGACCCGCTGCGCGATGAGGAGGCGTTTGGCCTGATAGTTTCCCGTGCATCTTTTTGGCCTGATTCCTGCCCGGGTAGCGATTTACGCAGAAGAGCCACGGGGCCACCCCAAAGTCTCAACCCTGCATTTGGGCCGGCCGGAACTCCGCAACTCCAGTTCCCCGGCCATCCATCCCACCACGATTCCCGGTCCTTTTCTCAAGTCAAGCCACCGTCGACTGCAGCTGCATTGCATAGTCTCGAGCTAATTCAACTATACGGGGTACCTACTCCCCGTATCGGAGAGCGTGCACGCGGGTGCTGCAGACAGGAGGAGCACGGAGAGCCCCGATAGAACCTGAGCCAACCGACGACGGGGAGAGGCTCTGGCTCCGCCGCTTGCAGAGCTCTCTCTGTCTCCCACTCTCGCTTCCTGCTTCCTTCCGGATATCGAGATCATCGAGATCATCGAGCGCACAGCCGCGAGAACATGCAGGTGCGCGCTGCCACGACCCCGCGGCTGCCGATTCGAGCCTCGACCCGCTTCTAGCGCCAGCGGCTCGCACCGAGAGAGAGAGAGAGAGAGAGAGAGAGAGAGAGAGATCACGATGCATCCCTCCATTCTAGACACCAGCATCATCGACTTGCTCGAGGCCGACCCGCGACCGTCCCTGATCGTCGCCCTGACCCCTCACCCGCCCACCGTCGTCTACACGAACCCGGCGTTCGCAGCCTATTCGTCCCTCCTGGACCTGATCACCGCCAAGGGCGACGATTCCGGGCCGCTGTGGGAATGGATTACCGGGGGAACGTATAGCCCGACGCAGCCGCGTTCGGAGGCCCCGCCAAACGGCAGCCGGGCGCCCGCCGCGTCCTTCTCCTATTCCAACATCTACTGGACCCGATCGGTCGTCCATGAGCAGATGGTGGTCGTGGGTGCAAACGAGCAGGTCCCGCCGTCTCAGCCGCGCGACCTGCTGCTGCCGAGGCGCATCGTGCCCGTGGAGAATGAAGCGGGAACCGCGGCGGCCGAGACCTCTGCCCCTTCCATCCCGGTTCTCGATGTTGAATCCCGTCCCAAGTCCACCCCGGCCGCATTGCCGGTCAACCCAAAGGAGCGGCCGGAGAGGCCGCCCTCCCGGGCAGAGGCCGTGCAGTCCGTCGGCCGGACGATATCCGAGCCCACGTGGATATTGCCCGACACCACCACCCCAGGTATGTTTTGTCTGCAGATGCCGACGGCCGTTCTGAGGCGAAGACAGCAAAGCAACTGACCTCCCATACCAGAGCAACGCCCGTTCCTCGACGACATCAACAGCGTGGACTGGGCGCAGACGCCGCTCGGCCCCATGCGGACCTGGCACCGCAAGCTTGACGAGACCATCAACCAAATCCTCGTCGACAGCCGGCCCATCGCCGTCTACTGGGGCCCGTCCTACACCACTGTGTACAACGAAGCCTTCAGCAAGCTCTGCGGGTCAAAGCACCCTTCCATGCTGGGCATGCCGGTTCAGGAAGCGTGGGCCGAGGCGGGCCAGCGCCTAAGGGAAACCATGCGCGCCATCTCCCCGAACACGAAGGGCGCCGTCGAAGATGAGTGGCGATTCTTTGTCGAGAGAGAGTCCGAGGTTGAGGGTGGTGAACCCTGGCTCGAGGAGACGTATCTGAGGTGGTCCATGATTCCTATCGTGGAAAACAACCAGTGCCTTGGCTTCATGCACCCCGTCGCCGAGACAACGAGCGTGCGTCTCTGGGAAAGGCGCATGAAGATGCTCATTGAGCTTGGCGAGGTCCTGGTCACGGCAAGGGACGTTGAAAGCTACTGGGAGAAGGTGATCCAGGAGCTCGCCGCCGTCGAACCGCGCTACGATATTCCCTTGGCAATCCTGTACACGGTCCAGGACGACACGGAGACCACTGATGCTGCATCATCATCATTGTCATCATCATCATTATCCTCCTCCTCCTCCTCCTCCTCCTCCTTGTCCTCGTCCGCCGCTGGCCCCGCCAAGATATGCCGGCTTGCCGGCACTTTGGGCGTCCCAGAGAACCACCCAATAGCGCCCGAGACCATTAACCTGCGAGCCAACAGCGAGCCTCTTGCCTCCTCCTTCAGTCGCGCCATCGATGCGCCGCATCCCATTCTGCTGCAGACAAGCGACGGTACGCTTCCCCAAGAGCTCCTCGAGGGACTGCAGTGGCGAGGCTTTGGCGACGCCTGCCGAGCTGCCGTCATCTGCCCCATCCGACCGACCAAGGAAGAGAGCGTGATGGGATTCCTCCTCCTGGGCCTCAACCCTAGGCGTCCGTACGACAACGACTACCGCCAATACATTTCCCTCCTGAGCCAGAAGTTGGCCACCTCTCTGGCCTCCATTGTCCTGCTCGAGGAGGAGGCTCGGAGAGGCCGGAGTGCCGCCGAGCAGGCCGCGTTCGACCAGGCCATGCTCAAAGAAAAGCTCGAGGTGCAGACCAAGGAGGCCAATGAGTCGCTGCAGATGTTCGAGGCTGTCGCCGAGTTCGTCCCCGTCGGCATGAGCTTCGGCGATCCAGAGGGGAACATCACGTACGCCAACGATGCCTGGTACAAGATCACCGGGTACCCCGGGACCGGGCCGGTGGCCAACCACGGCTTCCTCTCCTGCGTCAAAGAGGAAGACCACGAGATCATCATCTCCGAGTACGAAAAGCTCAAGACCGTCCGCAACGTCGAGTTTGAGTTTCGCGTGAGGTGCCAGGACGACGCAGCCGAGGGAGGAGACCTCTCGCCGCCCCTGGCGCGCACGTCGCCGAGCTTCGAGAAGGAAGACATCGACCTCGTCTCGCTGGAGGCCGTGAAAGAACGCCACGTCTTGGCCAGCGCTAGGGCGGAGTATGCGGCCGACGGGAGTCTGGTGCGCGTGCTGACGTGCCTGACGGACGTCACCCCCCAGAAGAGGGTGGCCGGCGAGGCTCTGCGCCGCGCACAACAAGCCGAGAACCTCAAGCGCATGGCAGAGTTTGCCACCGTCGGCCTGTACGACATGGACCTCGACGGGCGCCTGCTCGGTGCCAACACCGTCTTCTTCGAGATGTGCGGCTTGCGCAAGGTCGACCCGGCCGTGGTCGACGTGAGGCCTTGGCAGAGCTGCGTGCACAAAGAGGACTTCTCCGTGCTCACCGAGAAGCTCGAGAAGATGGTGCGCGAGGACAAGGTGCAGAACGTCGAGGTCAGGCTCAACACCACCTGGACGGCCGACGACGGCTCGGGCCGCAAGGTTGTCGTGCCGCGGTGGGTCCAGGCGACCCTGCTCCCGGTCAAGACGCCCGAGGGGAAGATTCAGAGCTTTACCGGCTGCCTCAGCGACGTGTCGCTGCAGAAGTGGCAGTTGGATTGGGAAAAGGAGCGGAAAGAGGAAGCCATCGAGTCCAAGCGGCAGCAGGAGAACTTCATCGACATGACGTCGCACGAGATGCGGAACCCCCTGAGCGCCATCATCCACTGCGCGGACGCCATCACCGCGACGCTTTGCCGTGTCCAAGAGCTTCTCGACAGCAGTGGCATTGGCGGCGGCGGCGGTGACGTTCCCGATCTCGCCAGGAAGGAAGAGGCCGAGGCGCGCATGGGCGAGGCGAACGAGGATTGGGCGACCGAAGCCCGGGAACTTGTGGACAACTGCATCGACAACGCCGAGACCATCGTCACGTGCGCGCAACACCAGAAGCGCATCGTCGATGATATCCTGACAATGTCAAAGCTGGATTCGAGCCTGATCTCCATCACCAGGGTCATGGTTGACCCAATCAAGATGGTCAAGGAGGCCCTCAAGATGTTCGAGGTGGAAGCTCGGCGGGTCGACATCAACCTGAGCATGGTTGTCGACCCGTGCTACCACGAGCTCGGCATCAAGTACCTCGTTTTCGACCCGTCTCGTCTGAAGCAGGTCCTGATCAACCTGCTCACCAACGCGCTCAAGTTCACCAAGACCGGGCCGACCAGGAACGTCACGGTAGCCGTGAGCGCCAGCCTCACCGAGCCCACCGAGGCCACCAGCAAGGTATCCTTCATCCCGCGTTCCCAGGAGTCCCTGGGGGAGGAGATCCACGACCACCCGGTCCCCGTCGACCACGCCAATCCAGTGTTCCTGATGTTCGAGGTCGAAGACACGGGCGAGGGTCTGACGGAGGAGGAGAAGAAGAGTCTCTTCCAACGCTTCGTCCAAGCCTCGAGCCGCACCCACGTCAAGTACGGAGGTTCCGGTCTCGGCCTCTTCATCAGCCGAAGGCTGGCCGAGCTACAGCACGGCTCCATAGGTGTCAGCTCCGAACCGGGTGTCGGCAGCACCTTCGCCTTCTACATCGAGGCTTACCGGCCAACCGAGGATGCCCTGCGCGAGGCAGAGGCCAGCGGGACCCTTTCCGACCCAGCCGTATCGGACCTGCGAGCGGACGCCAGCTTGAGCAGAAGGGGAAGCAACAGGCGCGCCATCAGCACCAGCACGCTCACCAGCGAGTCTACCATCGCCATGCCAACCACCTCGGGCACCAGCCCTACCGCCACCGCGGCAGTGACCCCCACCAGCGAGACTGGTGGGAGCCCGACCCCAGTGGTGTCACCCGCACCGCAGATCACAGGTGTCTTGGTTGTTGAAGACAACCTCATCAACCAGCAGATCACCCGCCGCGGTCTGCTCAGCATGGGCTTCACCGTCGATGTCGCGAACCACGGCATCGAAGCCCTCGACAAGCTACGCCGAACGGACCGCTATCACCCTGCCACCTCTTCCTTGGCTTCCACCACTCCGGGAACGGGTGCGGGTGCGGGTGCGGGTGCGGGTGCGGGTGCGGAAGGATCTTCATTCCCCTTCCCCTCTAGCGCGAGCAGTCTGTCCTCCTCCACCACCACCACCACCTCCTTCTCCTCCTCCTTCTCCTCACCATTGCCACTGCCATCGCCGCCGCCACCAGCACCAGCATCATCTGCCCAGTCCATAGGCTTCGGCAATACCAGCAGCGCCCTGACGCCGCCCGCACAGCCTTTCCCACTGTCGATGATCCTGATGGACATTGAAATGCCCATCCAGGACGGGCTCACGTGCACCCGCAATATCAGGGAGCTGGAACGCGCGGGCAATATTGTCGGAGGGAGGATCCCCATCATTGCCGTCAGCGCCAACGCCAGGATGGAGCAGATCCTGGAGGCCAAGGAAGCCGGTTGTGACGATGTGCTGGTGAAGCCGTATCGCATGCCCGAGCTGCTGGAGAGGATGAAGACGGTGATGGGGAGAGTGGTTGGTTCCGAAGGTGAGAAGGCGCCGGAGCGTGAGAGCGCGGATACTCCTGCTAAAGGTGCTGCAGAAGGCCGGGGGGTTATCAAGATGGAGGGGCCGACGAAGGAGGAGGAGGAGATGGAGGAGGAGGGGGGAGATGGTATAGGGAAAGTGAATTGAGCGAGAGGAGAGGAACTGAATCGAAGAGGGAGGTAAGACGATGGAAAAGAAGACAAGAAAAAAAAAGGGATAAAAAGGTAAGAACGGGAGGCAAAAGAAAGAGAGAGGGGAGAGGATAGGTTGGTTCTGATGTTTTCCATTATGGGATTGGTCCAGTTTGGAGAACGGCAAGGTAAGTTTATCGGGGGAAGAAAATACAAAGACCAGGGAGACGAACCATGGCGCAAGCAATGATTCAAGGGCGGGAGCAACAAAGACTTTCTTTGGGATTTCATCGTCGGTGTTGATGAAGGGAAGGGTTGGCGCGGGACTACATAGCATTGCATGGTGATGGGTGTTTTGGCGGTCATGGATCCTTTCTTTTTTTTCTTTTTTTTTTCTTTGTTTTTTTCTATGCGCACCTTTGCTGCGTTGTATTCGGGGCTGGTCTCGCTCATCTACTCTGTTATGTGGGATGGAGATTGCGGATACCCTTTGCTTATGAAGTAGAAGTAGTATTTAAAATAACCTGCATTAACGTTAAGTGCTTTACATCCGACTGACGACAACCCTTCTTCTTGGTATGTGCTAAAGTTGATGAACCAGCCACATGTTAGCTAGCTGTAAGCCGTGGGTACTGTACGCGTATCGGCTCTGCGCATACAGCTGAGGCACCTCGGTGCGGGAAGCGTCTGTCTTTGCTGCGTCAAGCAAAATCTTTTACAGGAATACTCCCGTACTGTGTGCACAGGACAGATCAGCGCTCCGAGCCGCTCATTGCTATGCTCGCCACCCAATGCCGTGTAACTCCTGGGGCAGGAGGAGGTGAAGCCCGCCTGTGATCCCCAAGGCGACGAACATTTCCTCCCCATGTTTGCAAGCGTGCCGGAATGCATCCTGATACACTGTCATTTCGATGATCCGACACGGGAGTGGTTATGGGCCGTCTTCGGGACGCGGGATGCGGGATGCGGGATGCGGGATGACGACGAGCTTGTGCAAGCCCTAGGATCTGCTAGTCGATGCGCACAGGAGGACGTGGGATTCTCTTCTTTTCGATGTCATAATGTGTAGAGGAGTGTTGGGGGCGAGATGTACATAAGTGATGCGCTTCCTCCTCTTGTTTGTTGTTATCTTGGCTCTTTTTTTTTTTTTCTTCTTCTTTCTTTAGTTCTTATGATATAACTGTGCCACCTCACAAGACACATTCCCAGAAGATCAAGAAGAAGAAGAAGAAAAAAAAGAAGATGCCGGTGCTTCAGCGCGATACCTTGTTCAGGCTTGCTGGTGGGAACGAGCAGGATCGGGACCGGCTGATCGAAGCATACCAAGTGCTGGCGCGGGAGGCCAGAAAGGTGCGTGTCTGATGTCTCTGCTCGGCTCGTCTTCGTGGTTTCCGAGTTGTTTGAACGCTTTTGAGATCTCTGAAGGGCTGCTCGATGTGCTCTTGGTTCAAATATCAATGTTTCGATGCTCTTTTAGATTTTTTTTTTTTTCCTTTTTCCCGCTTCTTCTTCGAGAACTTGTCCACGGTGCTGCTGGACCACACCTTATATTCTCTCGCAAAGCTTTGGTGTCCTCCCAGCAGAAACTAACAATACCTTGCTCTCCACTAGGATGGGAAACCTTACATTGCTGAGTAATACCTCCTTGGCCTTTCGCTTTGTCTCGTTTGGGCCCTCCACGTCCATGGAGTAGGTAATGAGTGGTCAAAGAGGGTTGGCTGACCGGGCACAGCGTCGAGGTTCGACCGCTGCTAGATCACAAGGCCTCTCAGGGGTATACACTGAGGGCGCGGACGTCATTCGCCAGCGAGGAAGACATGCGATACTTTGACAGCGAGTGCCCCGCCCATAAGGCCCTCAAGGAGCGGGTGAGGAGCCTACGGAGTGTGCTGGCGCCGCCGCTCGTCCTGGTGACCGAGCTGAAAGAGTCGGTCTGAGAAGACACCGGAGGGAGGAGATGGGGGAGGGGGAGTGTATCGTCAGAAGTCCGGGAGGGTGGGCAACAACAGGATGCGGATTTGACCGCCAATGCTGAGAGAGCCTACACTGTTAGCTTGGAGAGAAAGGGCTCCGTCGAAGAGAACAGAGAAATGGTTACTATGCTGAGTCAGGATGCCAACTATATATACACCATACACGACTCGAAGAGTGAACCAAAAAAAAAAAAAAGAAAAAGAAAAAGAAAAAGAAAAAGAAAGAAACTTACACGCGTGGGTCACGCTATCGATCGGTTCTCTTGCCATCTTTCAAGCAGCCCTCCTGCCCCTGCCCCTGCCCCGTCATCTCGACTCTCGCCTTCAACCCCCGCAACCAGGCATCGAAGCCCCGCTCGACCTGCCTTCCGACGGTCAGCCGCACCACGGGGGCCAGCGGGCCGTAGAAGGTCTCCCAGCAGTAGTACTGCGTCCCGGGCGGGCGGCCGTCGCCGGCGACCTCGACAAACTCCTGCACGCGCTCGGAGCGGAGCATCGCGGCCGGCATGAGCAGGCTGTGGCGCTGCTTCCAGGCGATGCGCCAGCCCCTGCGGCGGCGGCCCCCTCCCGCAGCGGGGGGGGGGGGGGTTGGGGGGGAACAAGCCGTCCCGGGGGTCCTCCTCGTCGATGGGCTCCAGCACGCTGACCTCGAGGGCGGTCGGGCGGCCGGGCTTACCGTCGGGGCCCTCCGGGTCCAGGTGGACGTCAAAGGTGAATTGGGTGCCGAGCCGGAGGAACGTGTCTGGGCATGGCCCGTCGTCGCTGTTTCTCGCCGCCGCGGGCTGGGCGTCGATGGTGCATTTCCGGCAGAAGCGATTCCAGGCGGGGTCTTTGTCGGGAGAATGAAAAAAAATCATAGGTCAGCGCCAAGGGAAGAAGAGACAAGAAGGATGGATGGAGATGGGGCGAATGGGTGGGCTTTATGTATGTACATCCGTACTACTGTACGGTACAATACATACACTCTGACGCGGCCGTTACCACATCCAGACACTCTTTCGGCGTGGCAGCGATGCGGGAGGAGCATGAGACGCTGAAAGACCCGCCAAAACCATAAGTGATGGTGGGAATTGGCGGGCCCGTTACGGCGTGGGAGGATGGTTCGTCTGGCATGGTTCGGGTTGCTGACTGGTTGGCGAGGCTCGGGGCAGTCTGCGCGAGATTTCGTGTTGTGAGCCGGATCGGTCTTCGAGGCCAAGACGCCGGGAAGTAAGAGGTCTCAGCGCCCCAGGAACCCCCTGTTGTTAGTGCTGCCTGTACAGTGGGGCGAGGGTGGGAGAAGCCGCTGTGGACCTAGCGGCGTAAGATGCTGGGGGAAGCGGGTCACCCCGATTCCAGGGTGCCTTACCTTCCCGCGCAATTACCTAGCCTGTTCCCGATTACTGGCCGTTTTTAACTTGAACCGTACGTAAATCCGTACATACCTCAAATGCCCCAAAGATTGCGTTGCGGTGCGCTGCCACCGCCTCATCCAGCAACTCTTCCGGCAGCAGCGGCAGGGGAGACGGGCTGTCCAGCAGAGAAGAAGAGGAAGAGGACGATGAAGAAGAGAGGAAAGAGGCTGGAAGCCCCGAGTCCGGGAATGGCATCCGCCACGCCGATCCGCGCAAGGGACCTTGCCGAACACGATAGTATTCGTTTGCTGAGAGTCAGCAGCGGAGAGGAATGGCTGGAAGAATTTGTGGCTCTTGGAATCTACGCTATCCTTTGCTGCCTGCCGGAGGGTAGTGGAGTGTTGATGTTGCCACAGATGGTTTTGTTCCAAGATCCGCGCCTGTTCGCCGCAGGCTATCAGTACGCAAAAGTAACCAATGCCGTTTGGCTAGTGAAAGGGTCCAGTTGTGCTTGCCGGTATGGTATCGAAGCGAAGAAAGAAACGGAAAGAAACAAAAGAAAGCACAAGCATAAAATAAATGTCCATTGAAATACCCAAGCTCGGCGACAGACAGCTGTCCCGTCGGCCTTGTGTTCGATTCGAAGCGGGTATTATCTTTCGAGATATACAAAAGCCAGGTCGCCCACGATGACCTCGAAGCTCTGGGCCCCACAGGGCTCGGAAGTGTTTCTCGAACCTACTTGGCCTCCTCGGACTTTGGCTCTGCAGAAGCGGCCACAGGAGCGGCAGTAGCCGCAGCGTCATCGGCAGCCGCGCCAGCAGCCTGGCCGCCGGCCCCCACTGCCCGGTCAGGCTGCCACACGGCCTCGATGACGCTCATCCGACAGCCCTTGGCCCTCGTGACGCCCTAGAGAAACCGGCTGTCAGCATCGTCGAAATTGGCGGAGCAAGGGAGAGAGAGGTGTGGTGTGTGTTCCCGGGGTGGTGAGGGGAAGGAGGGTAGGGCATAGTAGGGAAAAAAAAAAAAAAACGAGGCGGCAAAGACGCGAACTCACCTTGAAGACGAAGCCGTCACTGGCGGCGGCAAACAGCTCCCTGAACTCGGCCTCGGTGCGCTCCTGGGCGTTGAGCAGGGCGAGCATGACGACGTCCATGCGGCGCATCACACTCTCGTCCCAGGCGTTCTCCTGCCCGGGCTCGCGCAGGCAGTGGTCGTTGATGATGATGCGCGCTCCGGGCTTGAGGGCGGGGATCAGGTTCTGGAGGATGCGCACCGCGTAGGGCGTGGAGTAGTTGTGGATGATCCAACGGAAGTAGTAGACTATTTTGTTTCATTTGTTAGCGTCCTGTTCCCACCCGTGTTGTTACTTTACCTTCTCAGAGACGGAAAGAAGACAACAGAAGAAGAAGGAGAAGAAGAAAGGGGGGGAAAAATGGGGAAGAGAAAAAAGAGGCAGAGAAGGCGTTAAAGGAGAGTGCGTACCATCTGCACCCTTGGTCGGCTGCTCGGTAAAGAAATCGTGCGCCATCAGGGTGATTCGCTCGGCGACCTGGGGATCGGCGGAGAGGGGTTTCGGCGCGCTGTCGACCGTCTTTGGCAGGTCCTGGACGACGAACTTCATGTTCCTGTACCTGGCGGCCAGGTCGACGCATATGAAGCCGTGCGAGCCGCCGACGTCGACAAAGGTGCCGCCCGCGGCGTCGAGGTCGCTGAAGTCGTAACCGCCCTTCTCGACGTCGACAAAGTAGGACGGCTCGTAGCCCTCGCCGCCCGTCAGGCTCGCCATGGCGCGGCCCATGCGGCGCGCCCGGTCCGGGTCCTTGCCGAACGTGGCAAACATGGGCTCCTTGTCGACCGTGTCAAAGGCGAACTGGAAGCCGGCCCGGGTCAGCGAGGTGGCTTCCGGGTAGGCCTTGAGGGCCTGCAGGACGTGTGCCGAGGCGGGGAAGATGTCCTCGCCGTTGAAACCAATCCAGGACTGCATGTTCTCGTCCTCGGCGAGGACGCGAGACGCCGCGGTGTGGGCGATGACCCCCGGACTAGGCTCCCGGAAGATGCCATTGGTCATGGCCAGACGGACCAGACGGGCGAGGTTGATGGGATCCAGGGGCGTCTTGGTCTGCAGTTCGGCAAGGGTGATGGTCGAGTCGATCGGAACGAGTTTGGCTAGGCTCCGGGGGTCAGCGGGCGCGCGGGAACCTGAAACGTGACGGTAACGGCATCGAGAACTACTTACCGAGCCCATAGTGGTTGACGGCAGTCAGCGCAAGAACGTCGAGGAACTGAGCAGGCCCGTCAGTTTCGGATCTTCCGTGGTGTTGGTCTTCCAAGGGCGTGTTCTGACCTCCCAGATGCCCCATCTGACGGCCTCGCGGGGCCCATGGGCCAGCAGGCTCAGCTCCTTGGCCGCGTGGATGATGTCCTGTCTGCTCTGCTGAACATCTGCAGGGAGCGGGGGGTAATCCGCCGGGGCGTCGGCGTCAAAGCTGGGCAGGGGCAGGTTCCTGGACCTCATGTACGCCTCCAGCTTCTCCGTAGCCTTGGTGATCTTCTTGGCAAGAGCAACCATCCGAGACGTCGACTGCTCCGTTGCAGTCTCAGCCTCGGGGGCAGAGGCTCCGCTTGCCTCGTCGTCTCGCTGCGGAAGAGACGCGGACGGGGCGGAGGAGGAACGCCGGTCCAGCTTCTTGGCCGCGGCATCGTCGCTCGACGGGGAGCTAGATCGGAAGAGGGAGCTCGGCTTCAACTTGCTCATCTTGAGAGCGTGTCACTTGTGCCACCTTCCGGTCAAATGAAGCAAGAGAATTGGGGCGTGCTGCCTTTGGGGAGAGGACGACCGAGAGCTCCGCTAGATTGGGTCATTGGATGGTCAGCACGTGGGATGCTACCCCAGAAAGCAAAACCGAAGCAATCAAGCAACCAAAACGTATGGCGATGGAAAGCCGGGGGGAGGGGGTGGTGGGTGTTACGCATCATTGTTGACGGGCTCCTGGTGAGGCCGTCGAAGAGAAACCCTCCCCCTTACCCACCTACCATAATGGCACTTGTTCGCAAAAAAAAAAGGAGTCCAAGTACAAGTAAGAGACGATGAGAAGGAAAGAAAGGGAGGAAGCAGTACCTGGCTTTGCCAATGGTTGATGCGGTGTGGTCTACGGGAATACTTCGTCCAAGACGATGTGTTTGCTCCGTCCGCCGTACGCTGTGCAAATAGTCCCTTGTCCCGATCCTGATTCTGAGGTAGGGTTGGCAGGTCTGGCGATTATCGGCAATTGATGCTGACTGACAGACGCCAGGGTCTGGTAATCGAATTGGCCAGAGTTTCCAGTTGCACGACAGTGGTCCTGCGGAGGTTAGCGGCTACACAGCAGAGAAAGAGAAGAGGGCAGGTGTGTGGAGAGCAAGTAGTGTACAGCCGGATAATGCTACTCAAATGAGAGACAGGGCGGCCCACACGACACGGCCAACCATGATCGACAGCGGGGAGAGACGGGAACATCACGGTGGACTGACAATGGGGTGTGGGGCGGTTACCTTGCACGAGTAAAGGAACCAGGTTGGCGGGTCGGTCCCTGAGTGTGCTCCGTCGTGTGAGAGAGTACGTATTCGATACTGCCGAGGTTGCGACAAGGTGAAGCGATTCCCGGTGCTATATCAAGGGCTCCCGATCGGGGCCGTTAGTGGTGGTGGTTGTTTCTTCCTTTGTTTCCTTTTTTTTTCCCGAAGTGGTGGAAGGGAACGGTGAAGGCCCAGCTAACGAGCCAGCCCCGTCACACTAACTTAGTGTATTCAGGGTACACTATGCTGGTGGCCCAGGAGACCGAGCCAGATTTGACTCTGTCGATCCCGGGCTCCATACACTAGTGTATCCTAAACTAGTGTATTTTGTACGTCAGCTCGGGGCTGAGGAGCTGGCTCATGCGCGCTATGTCCGTAATAGAGCACATCCTTGGTATGTATGCCTTCCGTAGTGTAGAGAATATATCAAACTACTGCCTGAGTATGAACATACGTAGATTAGCGTCTGCTACAGCGGCCGCCGACCGCAGATGTAGCCCAATTGGATGTGCCATTACTTGAAATCCGCACTTACCGAGTACCTACCTCGTCCGATGGACCGCGGTTCCAACGTTGGGGGAAGCGCCGCCATACCATTCCGGTCTGTGGCAGACGTCGATCACGATGCAGCGATGCAGCCACGGCAATGGAAAACGCCACGGACGAGCTCTTGATCCGCCAATCCAGCCGAGTCGGGTTTGCAGGAAAGGGAAGGAAACCGAAAGAGGGGCGGGTACAGTCCACTCAGGCAGCGTGCCGTGGAGTTGGGAAGCAGGGCAGGCGCTGCACAGGTCTCATCTGCGATGGTGGGTCGCGATTGGCTCAGCAGCAAGCCGAGACCAGCGAAGCGGTCACCTTGATACGCTACCCCACGGAAGGAACTCCGTAGTGCAGTAGCTAGCGCACGGGACATTTCGCTTAGACTACTATGTATGTACTGGACTGCACGGATTACGGAGTATAATGCTGATGATTGGCGCGGTGCGTGCCGAGCCCCCTCCTTTGCAGCGCGACATCGACTGCGGTGAGGAAGCTTAACCACATACACAGTACATCCCTGGTGAGATTGCTCAGCGGCTCTTGGGCTCTCGCGACACACACCCACACACACACAATCAATCACACACTCTCGGAATTGTATGCGAGGCCATTCCTGCTCGGCGGACAACCAGTTAGTGACAGCGCGCCGGTTTAACCCGCTATTAACCCGCTTTTCGTTCTTAAATCTGTGAGGAGACGAGATGATTGTCCAAGTGTTCTTCTATCTGCTGTTGCAGCATCCATCCGATCCATTCGGACGGCATCAACAATAGCAGTGGTATCATCATGCTTCGCAGGCATCACTCACGAGACGTCCTAGGAATGGATTCACCCGCCGCACACTGCGGCTCTCTCTCTCTCTCTCTCTCTCCTCCTCTTCCCCAGACCACCCTGCAACTAGTACCCCTTCGGCTTCTGCCCGTAGACGATGTGCAACGGCATGTAGGCCAGCATGGTGTTATCGTAGTACGCCTTCCTGACGTCGACCAGGAACAGCTCGACCTGCTCCCGCGTCCAGCCGCACCCCCTCGTCAGCGGGCCGAGCGCGATGGCCTGGATCCCGTCCATCAGGATGGTGCGCCAGTACAGCCCGACCGTCTTGAGCACCTTGTTCTTGGCCCAGGTCCCGATGGGGATCTGCAGCACCCGCTCCGTCACGTTGACGAAGCCGGCCTCTCGCATCATGTCCGCCAGCCGCCCGTTGGCCGCCGCGTGAAAGTCGACCCCCAGGTTGGTGAGCCCTTCCATGATGAGCGACCAGTACCGCGCCACCGGGTGGTCCGGCGGTATCGGCTTGGCGCGGTTGGCCGAGATGGGGTAGTGGTAGACCTCTTGCATCTCGAACCAGCCACCGGGGCGGAGGTGTCTGTTTGGAGGTTGGGAAGATGAGAAGTCAGCAAAGACGGTAATGAAAGAAAATCACAATAAGAACAAAAGTGGTGAAGGGAAGTAAGTAGGTGGGAAGGGGAACAGTACTCTAGACATCGGCGCATCAGCTTGGGCCAGTCTTTGATCGCCATGACTGTGTGGCGCGAGTGGACGTAGTCAAAGTAGTTGCGCGGGTGAAGCCAGCTAGAGATATGACCGTCGTGGTTAGTTACGCAGATACGGACGGCTGGGCGCAGCATGTTACACATACGGGCTCCTGCGAGTAGACTTGCGTCAGCAAACATTCGCGTTCGAGCGAGGGAAAACCCGGGAAGTACATACTCCACATCGTCCACGATGAACCGCACATTTGGTGGCACCCACTCGGGCTGGATGGGACTCAGGTCGACCCCGAGGATGCTTGCGGTCGGAAACTGGTCTCCCACTGGTTCGAAAGGGTGGTCAGTTCCGCACCATACGGGACTCTATCGTGCCATACGGGACTCTATCGTGACAGACACTGCATACTCTCGATCGCCCAGATGCCCGTCCCTGTCCCGATATCGAGGATCTGGTGCGGGTTGTCGCCGATGGGCGCAAAGTGCAACTGGCCACAAAGCATCTTGACCATGGCGTGCTTCATGTCTTCGCGCTGCTGCTCGACATCGTCATTCGGGAAGTTATAGCGTCCCTCGCGGAACCGGTGATAGCGGCGCCCGTTCTCGTAGATGTAGTCGCGCACGCTCTCGGCAAGCGACGTCGTCGCCGATGTGTTCATGTCCGTTCCGTAGCCATCGTCCGTGCCCAGATCGTCGCCATCGACAATGATGCTGCCTTCTTCCGCCTGTGCTGTGGCGGCTTCCTCCACATCCTCCTCTTCTTCATCTTCCCTCCGATCATCCGCGTCGTCCGCTCCATCGCCGCCGTTGTCCGCCGGCCTTGCTGAGGTTTGAGGAGGCTGGTGGGGACCGGAGAACATGTAAGGCGGCGAGAGGCTCCCCCGTGGTCCGGCAGGATAGCTGGGCACGGAGGTCGATGATGAGCAACCCTCAGAGAAAGCGCTGTCCGGCATGGAGAGGATAGAGGCGCTGTCGTTGGCTGTAGCGGACGCACGCCCGGTGACCGAGAAGGGAGGTTCGAGCGGCACGTTGCGCCAGCTACCGACATCGTCCGCGCTGCTCTGCGATGCGTGATCCGGGACGGGCCGTGGCGCTTCCGTCGTTGCAACCGGGAGTGCTGCCTGTGCGACGACGTCTGTTGGCGAAGGGGCGTCCGTCTCTGCGCGGCTGCGTTTCTTGGACTTGGTCTCGACAATGGGCGCCACTGGAGCGGCGGGCTGGTCTCGCGACTGTTCCATGATGCACCGGCTGGCTCGAGCCTCTACTTCCCAGATCCGGTCGAAGGAAATGCCGGGCCGAGAAGAGACGGTGGCCGTGGTAGGTTTATTATCGGGCTCCGGCGGTTACACAAACGGGTATACGACCGTCCTCACCGTCCAGCCGCAGATGCCGAATACACGCCTGACGTCTTTAGAGCCGACCGCTGGCCGCTTGGGGGAATCAGCTGCCACACGGAATCGGGGGCAGACTTTCGCAGCCCGCGGTTGACGAGCGCCGGTTGTGGAGATAGGCAGGTGGGGTGTGTATGTATTGTGTATGTGGTTGTATGTGCGTGTAGGTGTGTTGTTGTGTGTGTATTCGTGAATGTTACTGAACTTCGATTTCAAGAATTAGTCCCGGGTGAGGAGCGGGGTCTGTGACGGCGATTTGGGACGGACAAAGTCAGGTGCCGAAAGCTCAGGGGCTTCTGGAAAGCGCTCCTTGACCAAATTGACTTTTTGAATGCCACGACGTCGCTTAGATTAGTGTAGTTTACACATCGGGGGTGACGGACCATGGGGTTGATGGAGAGAACGCGGTGGCGCGGCGAGGAAGCTGGCCCTCTTGACAAGAGATTCGCCCCTAGAGTCCAACAAAACGCAAGTTCGACCCGTAGCGAGACTCGATGCTGAAGCCAGCCTATCAATCGACTGCGCAAGGGATTGAGTTAAGGCGCAACGGGGCGCGCCAGTAGAATGGGCGGGGCCTTGGCTCTTGTATGAAATAAGAGTTGGAGGTAGGTGTTTTGAGCAGCGGCTCTCGGTCTCCGCTCTCGAGTGTGGGGGGCAACGCTGCGAGGTAGCAATAATGCCCGCACTTCGTCCACACCTACCTATAAGTGCCTGCTAGTATCTTATTAACTACCTCCCTCCTTGTGCCGGCAAGGGGGAATGTTAAATATCCACCACTCTCTTCAAGGCAGGCTACTGGACGACAACTCGCAGGGCGGCGTCGGCTTTTGCTTTTGTTCCAGGCGGACCGACGGGTGTGGCAACGTTGCGGTGGTGGATCCCGGTCCCCGGACTTGTTCCCTGGCCAATCCGCTTAGAATCAGTGGGAAGTGCCCGTCTCATGACGGACAATGTGATCTCGATCACAAGAGAGGTCAAGGAGTGGAGCGAAGGGTGGCTGTTGTTGACTGCCCAGCCGAACTCCAATCTCAACTCCAAGAGTTATTCCTCGCCTCTTCGACTGGTCAGCGGAGAGTTGCTATGAGCTTCGGCAACCACTTGTAAGAACGGAACACTGAAACGACATCCACAGCGAGTGGCGAAGGCGTACGAGTGCCCTGGTTTGGAAATTTCAAATGTTTGCCGATAATGAAAACATGTCTCAAGTAGTTGTGAGTGTGAGAAGGTTTTAGGGACATGCATTCTGCTTACCCAAAGTTACACGTGTGATTGATTGAAGCTGCCGATAAAAGGTGAATGACGAGGTCCCAAAAAAGGAGGCAACGCTGTCTACCACGATCGGGGGCGAATACGGACCGTACTCAAGCTGGAAGTGGAAAATCCGTAATCCGTACTCGGTACTTGAAATGGTGGCTTGTGTAGTGTATGTGCCAGAAGCACCAGCCACACTCGTTGCAAGGTGGGATGTGGCTGTCATGGTATGGATGGAATTTGCAAAAGATTTGGGCTTAGCGCCGAGCCTTGCGCAGCAGGCAGGCAGACCAAACTGACGTGGGCTTGGCTGCGGGTGCGCTCCAGCTGCGGAACCTCGAGCTCCAGCACCAACGGTCCGTACGGAGTACATGTACGAACCGCTCGACCCAACAACAAACCATCTCGCCCTTTCGAGCTTGCGCCTCGCCGCGAAGTAGCCCCGCCGCGAAGTAGCCCCGCCGAACCAAAACAAGAAATAAAAAAAATTCAGCACGATTATCTCGGGCAACGGAAGGATAATTTCTCGCAATGGCGGACGCGGCGTTTAAGCCCGAGAGGGACTACTCGAAGGAGGCCGACACCCTGATTCCGGAGGCCGAGCAGCTCGCAAAGGTTCGGGAAGCGCTTTGACTGAGCTGCAGATCAGTAACTGATGCCCGTGGTAGACAGACATTCATGCCGCTATCGAAAAGCTCTCGATTCTCGAGAAGCAGACACGCCAGGTAATGCCCACGTTCCTGCCCCGCGCCGAACCGCATCTAACAGATTGGCGCACGACAAGGCATCCGATCTCGCATCAACATCACGGATCCTCGTCACCATCGTTACCATCTGCAAAAATGCCGGCGATTGGAGCCTGCTCAACGACCAGACCCTGGTGCTCTCCAAGAAGCATGGCCAGCTCAAACAGGCCATCACCAAGATGGTCCAGACCGTCATGGGCTTCCTAGAGCAGACACCGAACTTGGAGACCAAGCTATCCGTGATCGAGACTCTTCGTACGGTCACCGAGGGCAAGATCTTTGTCGAGGTTGAACGGGCTCGCGTGACCAAGATCCTTTCCGACATCAAGAAGAAGCAGGGTGATCTCAAGGGGGCTACAGACACGCTGTGCGAACTTCAGGTCGAGACCTTCGGCTCGATGGACCGCCGCGAGAAGGTCGAGTTCATCCTGGCTCAGGTGGGGCTTTGCATCGAGATTGGGGATTGGACACAAGCAGGCATCCTCAGCCGCAAGATCAGCACCAAGTACCTGGCGCGGAAACCCAAGAAGACGCCGGAGCAGCTTGAGAAAGAGAAGAAGGAGCGTGAGAAGAAGGGCAAGGTAGGGGAAGAGCCCGAGAAGGAGGAGGACGTCACAGATCTCAAGCTGCGTTACTACAGGCAGCAGATCCTGCTGGCCCAGCATGAGGGCAAGTACCTCGACGTGTGCAAGCACTACAGACAAGTGCTGGACACGGAGACGGTCGAGGAAGACCCAGAGAAGCTCCGCTTTGTAAGCGCGCCAAGTCGTCGCTGGGATCGGAAGGGCATCGCTAACCCTGTGATTAGGTGCTGCAGAGGATCATCTACTTCATCATCCTGGCGCCGCATGACAACGAGCAACACGATCTGCTCCACAGAATTCACAGGGATCCTCGGAACTCCATGGTCCCCGAAGATGCGGAGCTCCTCAAACTCTTTACCGTTCCCGAGCTCATGCGGTGGCCCGAGGTCGCGCGGGTCTTCGGTCCGCACCTGACAGAGACGGACGTCTTTGACGCGGAGCTGGGCGACTCGGACGACGAGAAGGCCTTTGAGCGGTGGCAGGACCTGCGCAAGCGCGTCATCGAGCATAACGTGCGCGTGATTGCCAAGTACTATACCCGCATCCGGATGGGCCGCCTCACCCAGCTGCTAGACCTGACCGAGGACGAGACGGAGAAGTACATCAGCGAGCTGGTGACGTCCAAGACGATCTACGCCAAGATCGACCGCCCCGCTCGCATCGTCAACTTCGCCAAGCCGCGCGATGCCGACGAGATCCTGAATGAATGGAGTTTCAACATGAAGAGCCTGCTCGGCCTGCTGGAACGCATTGACCATCTGATCACGAAGGAGGAGATGATGGCCAGGATTCAGCCCGGCGTCAAGACCAAGGGCAAAGAATCCAAGCGGGCCCGCTAAAGGGACCCGCGCCTATTAGCTTATGGTCACATAGACGACTGTACGAATAGACATGAACTGGGAAACCACGGTTCTCGATCCAGTGGACTGAGGATGTCGACGCAACGCTGGTGGGATGCTAGTGGCAATGACAGTACTCGCGGATTGTCGTCGACAGACGAGATGAACCCTCGAATATCTGCATGTTAAGGCAGGGCAATCGTCCCACTCACTCAAAATCTCCCCGTGTCTACAGTAAGAATCGAGAGCTGAGGCGAGATTCCGCAGCTGGCCTGAGCACCTCGCGCGGACGGTTCCTGCGCGGATATCTCCACGCATCGGAACTTAACGCCTACACATACGAGAATAGAGTACACACAATACAGCACAGTATGTGAACCGCCATCGCTCCGCGTCCGCACCCGACCACCACGCACTCTACAATGAAAATGCATGCGGGGGGGTACGTAATGGGACAAGACGCCCCAAGCCATGTCTCCAGAAGTGCTCAACCATCATCACCTAAGTGCCTACCCAAGTGAATGCAGGAAAGTGTCTCTTAGTGTAATTGCATGTACACACATGGACCTCCGCAGTCATCGTTCAGCACCTGGTCGAGCACGATCAAGATAGAATGATAACTAGGGGTAAGTAGCCTGTTTTAGGATCTCAAGGTAGCGCCAAGGCTTATTATTGTTCCTCTCCTTTCCCGCCCTCTAGAACCCATTCATTCCCGTTCTCCCTTCCCTTCTACTGCCTGGTGTCCCTCATCAGGTCCGACTTTTTAGCTTAGTGTTTTCCCCCTCTTGGTTCCAATCCTGAGAGATATAACCCACCCAAACAGCGGTCCGATCGTTGTGTGCGCTCGGGGGGGCAAGATACATCCTACTATAAAAAAGTGTCGAGAGCGTCTTGAGCACCTTTTTGTGCATACGCTTGTTCGATGGCGGTGCTTAAATGTTACTGAGGAGGGACATCCAAGCCATCCAATCAGGCCGGAGATGCCATCGTGGTTGTCACCCAAACAAGTCGTAATGAAAAGCTGTACACAATACAGCGTATGCATGTATGTATATAGGTATGGCGGTTGACTGTCTAGCAGACAAGCTCTTACTTCTTCTTCCCTCCCTTCCCTTTCTGCCCCTTTTGCCCACCTCCGCCACCACCACCCTTCCCGCCCCCCTTGCCGCCGGATCCACCACCGCCAGCTATACCGCCCGACGTCATGACCGTCACCTTGCTGACGGGGACAACATTGAAGGCCTCCTCCACCTTCAGACCCTTTATCAACGCCACCTCCCTGGGCCACATGCGCTCCACGTCGGCCGACTTCTCGTCCACGGCGCCTTTCTTGCCCGCGGCCAGCTTCCACCGCTCCACAATCTCCTTGATCGCCTTCCCCTTCTTGACCTGCCCCGGCTGCAACTTGACCTTGTACTTGACCTTGGCGAGCGCGTTCCACGGCGCGCACACGGGCACCACCTCGAGGATCTCATCCCCGGGCAGGGGGGTACCGACCAGCGCGTCCAGCGGACCGAACTCTATGGCCTCCGAGTCGTCGAGGCCGTCGACGCCGCCCCCCTCGAGCATCTGCCGGCGCATCTCCTCGTGCTCGGCAATCCGCTTCTTGGCGCGCTCCTGCGCCTGGCGGCGGCGTTCCGCAGCGGCAGCGGCCTCGGCTTCGCGCTTGGCGCGGGCGGCGGCCTCAGCCTCGGCCTTCTGTCGCGCTGCGGCTACACCGAGGAGCTCTTCCATCAGGGCGCGGTCTTCTTCGTCTTGGTATTTGTACTTGGTGGCCATCTTCTTGGCTTTGCCGCGCTGGCCGCGCTTGAGAGGCTGTTGTTTCTTTTGCGGCTGTTGGGACACGGTGGAGGGTGTTTCTGGGCGGGTGGAAGGTTTTGACTGCTCTGCTTCTGTTCCTGCTTTTTCTTCTGGCTCTGGCTCTGGCTCTGGTTCTGCCTCTGCTTCGGCTTCTGCCTCGGCGTCTGCCTCGGCGGTGTCGGGCTGGGCGTCCTGTTCCTCGGGTGCCGTACCAGCAGGAGCGTCTGCATTGACGTCGAGATGCGCCATCTCCTCGGTCGGCGGGCCGGGTTCCTCCTTGGTGCCTTGCTCGGAATCGGGCGTGGCCTCTTCTCCATTCGCCGCCCCCGATTGCAGAGGATTTGCCCTCGCGCGATTTTCCTCGTCTCCCTCTTCATCGCTGCTGTCTCCGAGGTCCCCTCTCTCAGATGTGGCATCGGCCTCAACTTCAGTGGCGACACTCACAGGCGCCGCGCCAGCCGTGCCAACATCGGCGTCATATAGTCTATGCTTGACATGCCTGGCCTTGCTCTCCTCGGAAACCTTGAACATCAACCCGAAGCCGAGCATGAGTAGCGCTGGCGGGAGAGGATTGCGCTTCCCCCGGACCATGAAGGAACCGACGGGAAGGTATTCGCCCGCGGGTGCCGACTTGGACACCTGATCGGCATTCACCCAGTATGCACCCATTGCCGCTTTCGAGTCCCAGGCGTTCGAGCAACACACAGACAGGCTGCCTGCCTGAGCGAGCGTTGAGGGTGGGATGGGGGCATCGGGCGTCTTCGGGTTGTTCTTGACGATGACAGTCGGCGCCCCGTGCATGTCTGCGTGGACATAGACGTCGCCTTTCCTCAGGTACCGCTTGTAGAGGATCTCGTTCTGCTGAGCATCACGCCCACCGAGGACGAGATAGCCGTCCGACGATATAAACCAGATGAACTTCTCGAACCATAGCTGCTTCCTAATGGGCTGAAGCACGGGCTTCTCCTGCTTCAGTCCTTTCTTGAGGTCCTCGGCGATTTTCTGTTCCGCATTCTTGAGCGCGATCTCGGACTGCTGAACAGTCTTTTGCTGTTTTTCGGCTGCTGTCCGCTTCTGCTCGTAGTATTCTCGCGCGTTGTTCCAAGGGGAAAGCTTGAGGTTAATGTCGATGGCGAGCCGCTTAGCAGGCCCCTTGGCCTTGTCTGGTACGCCATCGTCGGCTGCTTCTTCGTCGGTGTCGTAGTCAAAGTCCAACTTGTCCTCGGCCTCGCCTTCCTCCTCTTCCTCGCCGAGGAGCAGCGTAATCACGTTTTCATGCAGCCTCATTGGAAGCTGGATGATCTCGGCGACAGGGTTGTGCAATTTTTGCTCGCGCTCGACCAGTTTGTTGACGTCTACCCAATCCATGCCTTGCTGGAGTAGGCCATTGACCGCATCCATGGCTTCCTGAACCCGTTCGATGTTGGCCTCGATGGCCGCCGCCTTGCGTAGGTTCAGCATCTGCGCTTCTTGAAGGCCCTCGATTCGTTGCTCCTGATCCCGGCGCGCGGCTTCGAGTTTCCGCTTAGCCATGGCCTCGCGTTCTTGCAAGCGCGATTCGAGCTTCTGGCCCTCAAGCGAGGAGAAGAACTCGTCGACTGTCTTGTTGTAACCGTCGAAGCTCAGTACCTGGCAGCTAGGATCGTCCTCAAACTGCTTAGGTAGGAATGGCTGGAAGCCCTCATACAGCAAGTTGTGCGGCCTGCTGATCTGCGCATCCTCACCCTCCGCTGCCGGCTCTGGAGCGCGGGGGTTGGGCTTTGCGATGATGTAGCCCTTGGCGGTGGAGGAGCTGATGACATCGTCCAAGATTGAACGGGCTCGCTCCAGAGACTGAAGCAACGCGTCCAGAAGCGGCTCGTCCTCCAGGATCTCGGCCGGCTTAATGGCTGGATCGAAGTTTGCCAGGCGGAATGCATGGTCGATGAGAACTGGCGGCAGCTCGGTTATTGTTGTTACGAGACCTCGTCTGAGTTCGTCCGAAGTCTTTTTCTTTGCCTTCTTCGACTCGGCTTGCGCCAACGCGGTCCTCAGAGCATCGCGGAGTCGCTCTTTCGTCAAGGGTGGAACACCTCCAAAGTTCTGCCGGTTCTCCAACGTGTAGGTCAAGCCCACCTTCTGGGGTTCTTGCCCTTCTCCCTCGGGTACATTGCGTAGCAGGGCGAGGATCTTGAGTTCTGCATCTGTCAAGATGATATTGCCGCTGGCGAAGAACTCGAGGTAAAGCCGGTAAGCCCCATCGCTGAACTGGATTTCTATGATGCGGTCTGTGCCAATCTGGGAGACGCCCGTGACTCGGCGGGTCTTGAGGAACTTGCGCAGACGCGAGACGAACTGGCTTGGTGCGGGAGCTGCGGCACGGGCAAAATCGGTCAGATGGCAGCGGAAACCGGACTCGATGAGCAACTGCTGCCTGCTGTTTGGTTTCGCAAACTTGAGAAGGAGGATCTTGGAGTTGAGATCGTAGATGTTGGACAGGCGTAGAGAGACGAGTGCTTCGGCAAGCTCGTGCGAAATGACCTGGACCGCGGAAAGAGCGGCAAGTCAGCGCGGGGTTGAATCGGCGGTACATGGAATGGCAGCGGGCATACCTTGACATCTAGGGACGAGAATCTCTGCTTCATCTTGGGCGTGTCTGTAGCTTGGAGGCAGCCCACCGGCCTATGGTTCCGTTTCTCGTCGGCAGGTCTTGCGACGCTCAGAGCTTCGATGTCATGGCGGGGCAGCCTCAAGGCAGGTCGGCGTCCCAAAAGAGCAAGTGGGGTTTAGGGTGCCACTGGTTCCGAGACCCTGCGAGTCTGCGCGCAGTCCGCAGGACAGGTTGGACTCGCCTTCTCGATCATCATTCTTGTGTTTCGCTTGAGCCTCCTGTTTCATAGTTCATTATTCTCTTCATCTTCCTTCTCTCATTTTTTTTACCTCTCTCTCATTTTTTCTTCTCTGTATCAACGATCGCGGGACGTCCACACAGGAAACAGATTGTAATTTGAACGGTAAAAAAAAATCAAGACGAGGTCGGGGCCATTGTCGAGGAAGTCCGTCTCTGCAATCTGTGCAAGATGATTGACGAAAAGTGGTATGTCAAGGCAAAAGCCAAACCGCCGAGGCCAATGCCGATCGCAAGAGAGTACACTACTTTCAAAACTTCCATTGTGTTGAAAATCGTCCCTTGTTGGGGACTCTACGGGTGGCCTTCTGCAAACAATTCGAAGTGAGGAAGTGAGGTTGCGCTCCACCTGCAGCTGGTGCCGAGCGGTGACTGCGGCGTGGCATCCACCAAAATGCGGACAACACGACTGCGTAATCCATACGGATTACGGACGGACTCTGAACTCGGTTCCGACGTAGACACGAGGCATTCGATCAAAGAACCCTACGGAGTAGCCCCCCAAGCCAGCTCCAAGAGCCGGGAATCCTCATTCCAAGACACACTCCGCCTGGCAAGCGCTCCAGTCAGCTCTAACCTATCGTTTTCGAGCCGACAATTGGCGGTGTACTGTACTGTATGTACTGTGTACGGCGTGCAAATAGTGTCTTTCTTTGCACTCCCGCCGTCCCAGCAGACGCCGCAACAAGCTGGGCTTGCTGGAAGCCGAACAAAGGCCTGACAGAGCACAAACATAGTGGCAGTGTAGGAACTCTAACTGGGACAAAAACTACGGCCCGGCAGAAACGCTCCCCGCCCCGAAGCAAAGGCGAACGTCGAAAAGCAAGACCGGGACCACTCGTCCCAGGATTACGAAACACAGGGAAGAATGACAAGAGAAGAAATGATCCGTACTACTGCGTCGGGTAGCCACGAAGTTCCGGACCAAGTAACTAAACGCTCGCCCGCCAAAACAATTATCACCAATCAGCACCACATCGGCACAGAACAACCGGTTGCGGAACTGGCATGTGAACAACCGGCCCCGGGAGAGTGATCGGCTCGGGCAGGTGACCCAGACTCTTCCGCGCAGCAACTCGGCGTGTTGTTGACGGCAGTACTCCGTAGTTGCCATGACAACAGTCAATGGCGTGCTTCACAAGGTGGAGAGCCGAGAAAGCACCTCGGCATGTAGATAGTGTATCAAGCAGGAAGATGGGGGTTATTTTATCTCATTCGGATGCCTCGAAGCGAGAGCCGAGAGCCTTCACTGTCGCAACACGAGAGCTGTGGCGGCTCTGGCGCCGTTTGTTGACAATTCTGGCCTGATACGAGTGACAAGCGCTGGGACAGCGGCTGGGGTCTTTTGTTCGCGGCTTCAGCTCAATTCCCTGCTCAATCCTGGGCCGGTGCCGAACGGCCCAATCGCGAGCGCCCACGAAATCGGAGGTCGAGGAAAGGAGAAGGCTGGGCGAGACGCGGCGACAAGCTGTGGCAAAATGGCCAATTGAGGTTCTGGGTCGGCTGGTGATCAACCATGCATTTCCCAGCCCGCAGATTCTCTTTCTCTCTCGTGCAGTGGCGGCACCGGCAGCGGCGGCAGCAGCCAGGGGTTTGACCAACCTCTCCGCCCAGCCACCGATAGTAAAGATACTGCCTGCATATTCTCGGCTGCAGGAGTTCCAAGAGCTTTCGGTCTGGCCACCAGCTGTCACGTCACCCTCCACCTTTGGACGACGTTGCTGGAAAATTCGAAGCCTTCACTAAGATAACTATGCCGTAGCACTTGCAGCCCCGGAAGCTGCAAGTTGATTCTTGGAGGGCTCTCTCCACCACCAATAACGGGAGATCTGGCCCCGCACTTGAGGAGGCTGGAGTCTCGGATCGCCCACTTCGCGCGCCCTGGGCCCTGGGCCCTGGGGTGATGGGGCCGTTGCCGTGGTGGATGGCAGGAGGTTTTCAGCTCTCAAATGGGCGAATGGCTAGGTCGAAGTGGCTGGAAGCGACGGAACGGACAGGGGGAGGTTGGGGAAAATGCTCCGCAGGAAGAGCAGGGAGTGGGGAGCTGCGGTCGGCCCTGTGGAGGCCGTGCAGGACCAGCTAATCCAATTCGGGCCACAATAAACAAGACGGAGAGGGCCCCACATCATGTAAACAGACGCTCAGAAGCTCCTGCCGCACTGGGAGGGTTTCGAAGTCTGACGACTGCCAATGGACCCCAGCCATCGCGAGCACACAGCAATTCGCACGCTCCCATTGGGTTCCTCATCACGCAGTCGCTCTCCCCGCCAACCAGCGCCAGGTCCGGGAACAGCGGCGCAAATGCGTATTTGAGGGCGCCTCGCTCGAGCAACCTGTGCCCGACCTTCTCCTCCTCCTTCTGCACCTTGCATCTCGTCGCGTCCACTCGCAGGCAACCACACATCCTCCTCCTCTCCCAAAACCCCCCCGCTTTTTCTTTCCCTTGTTGGAATTCGATTGAAAAAGAAGACGGGTCCGTCTAGAGACCGCCTTCTCCCCTTTCTCTCGACTTCTTTCTAGGAAAAGAAGCAAGAGTCATTCTTCTTGTCCACCTTCTGGTTTACGGAAGGTCGAGGAGAAGATTGCCTCTGCCCCCCAAGTCGCCAACCTGGACTTTGAAGCACGTGTTCCGGTCCCTTTCAGTGTCTTCCCGTCCTCGTACAGGGAGTCCGAGACCGCCACCCAAACCCACTCCCACGAAGAGGTTGAGATCAAGCTCCCCCAGCTCGCCGGACGGGAAGGTCAACACTCTTCATTCCAAGCCCAAGCACATCTTCCTCCCAGCGGAGAGGGTCGCTTCAGAGAAGAAGAGGTCCGCATCACTCGTCAAGAGGAACATCACCGCCGTCCCGGCATCCGTGAAGAGTTCGTTCACCGCGAGGAGCGTCACCGGTAAGTTTAGTTTTTGTTTTGATCCATCCCCCATTGTCTTCCCCGCCTTTTTCTTTTTTTCTTCCCTTGCTCTCTTGCCCCTGTCTAGGCCCTTGCCAAGGCCGTCTTCACACACCCCTCCACCCCCCCCCCCCCAAGCTGAGGTGGGGTGGTGGTGGCCTGGGTTGACCAAGGGACGGTGAAGACTACTTGAGCCACTCAAACCCATGCATGACACAGGGTTTTCCTTTTTCTTTTCTCTTTCCCTTGAACTAACCAACCACTCCAACATCAGCCCTCAGCCAACCTACTCCGAGTCTCGCATCGAGTTCGATACTGAGCACCGCACTCACAACTCCGTCATTGACGTTGCTGAGAGCGAGTATCGTGCCCGTGTCCAGCCCAACTACCGCAAGGAAGCTTCCGTAGTCGGCACCACCGTCGACGGATCCCGCTTCAGCCACAGCCGCAAGGCCAGCAGCACCACCTCCACCCACACCGACGAGTACACCGTCGACCCCCCTAGCCACCGCCCCGTCTACAAGAAGGAGTCGGTTGAAGTCACCGGTACCACCGTTGACCCCCCTGCTCCTCGTTCGACCTACCACGAGCAGGTGAACATTGTTGAAGAGACCGTTGACGCTCGCCGTTACGCTCCTCAACCCAACAACAACAACAAGATGGGCTACTACGACGAGGACGGTAAGCATCTTCCTTCCCCTTTGATGTTGTTCCTTGCCCGTGACATGCATCGGTCGTATGCTTTCTTAGCCACACACAAGTGTTGTGACAAGTGACATGCTCACGCCGATATCAGGCCACTACCACTCTTTCCGCCATGGATTGCACAAGTTGGCTGACCGTATTGCGCATCCTGAAGGCCATGACCGCGTTGAGGTGAGCGAGGTTCGTGAGAGCCGCCGCACCCGCGCTCCGTCTTCGGAGGCGTACACGCCGAACACGGTCACCATTCCGTGCCACCACATCCGCCTCGGCGACATCCTGATCCTCCAGGGCCGCCCCTGCCAGGTCATCCGTATCTCGACCTCGGCTGCCACTGGCCAGCACCGCTATCTTGGTGTCGACCTCTTCACCAAGCAGCTCCATGAGGAGTCGTCGTTCGTCTCGAACCCTGCTCCCAGCGTCGTCGTCCAGACGATGCTTGGCCCTGTGTTCAAGCAGTACCGCGTCCTCGACATGCAGGACGGCCACATCGTCGCCATGACCGAGACGGGCGATGTCAAGCAGAACCTGCCCGTCATCGACCAGAGCAACCTCTGGGGCCGCCTCAAGCAGGCCTTCGAGACTGGCCGCGGCAGCGTCCGTGTCCTGGTCGTTTCTGACCACGGCAACGAGATGGCTGTTGACATGAAGGTCGTCCACGGCTCGCGCCTCTAAGTCAAGCCGGCAGGCTTTCCTGCAACCAAGCTTTGGGGCTACGTGTCGGGCGGCATTAGGTTTGCGTTTGATGCATCTGGTTACGGCGTGTATGTCATTTGAAGATTGAAAGCTGCGCCTTGGTCGACTCCTGGCGCCGGATGGATATACATGGTCCTCGCGAGGATATGAAGGTTTCATGTCGCTAGTTTCACGTGTATATGATGAATGTAATGGATGGATGTTTATGGCCAACTTTGCGATTGATATATCTTGAACCTTTTGTTGTGTGGTCGTGTGAGCGAACAGTGATCAAGTGAGAGTGAGGTATGCACCGTTTATCACAAGGTTGCCTTGATATCCCCACCTTCAAGGGCGTGGGGAGTCGGAAGTCCCTAGAGTAGCCTCTCTTGAATGATCTGAAACGCAACCTCTCCGAGCCACCACTACCACACCTAACTACGAAACAACCACTTTCCTATCCCAGGAAGCTCCAGCCCACCCGCTACCCTCCCCTCCCGCCATTCAGGTTGTACGCTCATCTCTCAACCTCATCATCGAGAGGTCTAATCCGGACACAATTAACAGTGCATCCTGACATAACTAACCATCATCACTCTAGTTCATTAGCCGTCCCGTCATCCCGTCCATTACATTCCCGGCTGTTGTACGCCAATCTTCCAAAATTATCGACATCGCTTTTTCCCCTGGATTCGTCGAAGCAAATATGGGCTCTAACCAGTCCACGCTTTCTGGGCCCTCTGCCGTTGCCAGTAGCCGGAAGGGAGCAGATTCCGAGCGACTTAGTGCCTTGCAAACTGAGAAGATGGGAGGATCAGAAGAGGATTAGGTCATTGTTAACCGCGAGAAGGCCGAGGAGGACGTCTACGCCCTGCTGCGATCTCGGCTGCCCGAAATTCTCCCAGTTTCGGTGGTGGCCGAATGGCAGGATGCGCCGCTCAAGGATCCCAAGAACAGGTCATCTATCAACGATACAGCTTTCACCAGCCGCGGAGAGAGCATGCGATTAACTGGCAACCTGGATTCGTTTGAGTTGTCGCAAGCCCACCTCTTCTACTGGGACAAGCTCGAGAAGAGCAACTGGTTCCTGGAACAGATCGATCATCTCGACCACAGACATGGGCCCGGACTCGCGCCTCGTGCAGACACTGCTACAGGAGCCCCTGAGCGACGGCGGACAGGTACGACCCTTTTATCTTGTTTTTTGTTTTGTTTTGCGTTTCCTCCGATGCTCTCCCGCAGCGCCGGCCTTGACTGACACCCATCGCCTTTTCCTTCTGCCTGCCCCTGAGTGGGACATGGTCTATAACCTGGTCGCCAAGTACGGCATCGTCCCCCAGGGCCTCTACCCCGACTCCTTCTCGGCCGGCGCCAGTAGTACCCTCAATAGCATCCTCTTCACCAAGCTCCGCGAGTACGCCCTCGTCCTCCAGCACTTCCTCTTCTCGTCCTCCTCCTCCTCCTCCTCCTCTCTGTCAGAGACCAAAACCAAGGTGCTCCGCGAGATCCACACGATCCTCACCCTGACGCTGGGGCACCCGCAGTCGGCCGAGGGGGACTTCACCTGGGAGACGCCGAGGGGAGTTCGCGTCGGACATCTACTCGCCGCGGTTCCGCGTCACCGCGGCGACACGACGCTTGGCCCGGAGCCCGGGGCTCGGGCTTGGGCTCGTCTCACTGGCGCACGACCCGCGGCCACCCACGAGCACGCCGAGCCTTGCTGCAGCTTGGACCGGCTGGTTCGTCATGCAGGACCGCTGGATGGACGCAGTTCGTTCTACCCCGGGCCGTCGTCGACCCGGCCGTGCGAAGCGACGAGGTCAGGGCCGTGCTGGGCAAGGAACCAGTCGTGCTGCCGCGCTGGGACCCGATGGGGAGCTTGGCGTAGCTGGGTTTTTAGTTTTAGGTTTTTTTTTTTAACCTCCTCCTATATCGAGGTAATGCTCGCCATGGAAAAAAAAAAAAAAAAGGGGGGGGGGGGGGAGAAAGGTGGGTGTGGGGGGAAGGGGGCGTCCGACCATCTTTGGCGATGCCCTCCCGCCCCCCTCCCCCTTCTATCTGGCTATTCGAAGTGTTATCCAGCCTAGCAGGGCAATGCCCGGACCAACGTCATGCATGCCCTGTTTGGATGTAGACGAGGCAACTGGGATCCCAAGGCGTTACCGCATCAGTGGGGCATGATCAGACGAGACGAGGCGAGGCGAGGCGAGGCAACTCAACTTGAGGCAAACCAGGAGGGTATGGTATGTATGTCCCAGGTGATTGTTGGGGTTGCGGCCGAGTGGGAACAGAGCACCGCATCCGGTGAGACATGTTTTGCCTGTATCTGGCTTTGCCGGTCTGTGTGTCTGCTGGTGTATGTTTTGTGTACGGAGCAACTAGAGAGTGCTCTCCTGCTTATTCGCTATCTACTACGGAGTATCTCACTCGACATGCCCGTGTCTGGCCAGGTGGCAGCGGGCTATAAGCTGTGTCTTAAGGAACCTCCTCCTCACTGTCTAGCGAGGACCGATGCTCGGATCGTTCGGCGGGAGTGCGTCTACCTGCGAGCCAATATGGATGGGACGACAAGCTAACGAACGGCATGATAGTTTCGCTAACCCCTCGACAGTCCTTAGCCCCCATGATGCTGCCAGCCCTTGACTGCCCAAGTGTTGTACATACAAGTACATATGGAGGCACAGAAATAGCTTTCCACGTGAAAAGGGGGGGGTGAACTCGCGACTCGGCGGCGCGCTTCGGAAAGGCAAAAGCCAATCAGGCGCCATGCCTCACCTCGGGTCGCAAATGCGAAACGAGACAGGAGTTCGGAGGTGAGCAAGACAGACCATTCAGATGGGGACGGAAACAGTGTTGAGTGGGTTGGGTATCTGGCCATCGGTGCCCAATCCGAATTACCGTTACGCTCTGCGACCCTCCTCTCCCGCGACCCTCCGCTCGCTTCACCCGAGAGAGCGTGGCGAGATGTGCCCGATCAGGGGAACGTCCAAAACGTCTAATTACCTGTAAAATGCGAGCCAAGAGATCACCAGCCGGTTCACCATGCTGTGTAAGCCATGTCGGCAATCAGTAAGCAGTGCCCACTTCCCGTGGTGCGGCCATGATTGCATCAGAATGAAAGGTAACGAAGAACGAACTCGGAGGCCGAGGATAGCACTCGGAGCGGGAGATGGTGCGTTTTCGCTGATCAACGCGCATGACGAGAGCGACGGGGTCCGTTTGCCACTGCCGGGCCCCGTAACCCGTGTGGCAAGTTTGCTTGGGGATCATGTCGGCAACCTCCATGTTCCACGTCGATTGAGAAGGTGAAAGCTTTGCCGTGATGGGACGATCAGAGAGAAGAAGGCAGGGCTCGTGTTTGCCGTTCGGGCGTGCACTTTGGCTCCCCCATTCCTAGACCCCTCCGCCTTGCTTGTTCTAGTATGCGCGTCAAGGCGATCATGTGTAATCTCGAAGGCGGAATCATCAGGGTTCTTGTCCAAGCTGGTGGAACGGCCCGAGGAGGGCTGCAAAACGGGCCCACGGCATGTTCCTCCTGCTAGGACCCGTTTTTGGACGAAGCTCAGCCCTGGCCGAATGCCGCTACCGAGGTTTAGTTGATTACCCAATTAGGCACCGTTTTTTCTGAGCCAGACGTCATGCTTCACCTTGGCCATGCTTGGCCTCTGTAGCCGGGCGTAAACCACCTCTCAACCTCAGATAGTTATTCCGACTAGGTTGCGCATTATTCAACGGTTGCATCTGGTGGCCACAAGGTCTGTTCATGGCCTGAGTTGTGTCGAAATGCCGTGCACTGTGGCGCAAGGCAACAAGGAGAGAGAAAGAAAGAGAGGGAAGAAGAAGAAGAAAAAAAAAAGGAGACGCACGGCAGCCGGCATTGTTTACCGGGAGACCGAATGAAAGTTTTCTGATAGGGTACGCGCCTCGAGGAGCACAGCTCAATGTTCAGCCAGCCTCGTGCATTTTTTTTTATTCATGTGAAGTTATGGAAGTAGAGTTAGTGGGGCAGCCGTTGAGGAATTTTGGAAAATGGCCGTCAGAGAAGGAGCTTGGGGCTCATCAATCAATCATCCAAACGCTAGCGTCAGGCAGATACGCCGGCTCCACATTTCGTCCGTTCCAAGGCAATCGACGAACTGCTGCAGTTACTTTTAGAAACCACCCCTCCGGAGGTCCAAGTCTGCACAAGAGCGCCGTCGCCATCTGTGTCTGCGCGGTCCAATCCCCGCTCAACTCCGACCTGGGTTCGTCTAATATCCTCCCAGCCTTGTTTCCCAAGCCGACGCCGCGTACATTTGCTTTTCCATAAACCACAGGGGCCCGAAAGCGCAGCGAGTGGCAGAGCTTACACCCCGGGCTGCCCCGCCATCCGTCATATCTGAACCCCACCTGGGCACACCACAGAGAGGCCCGGGAGCCCCTCCTTCGCTGCGCCCCCGACAAGCAGGACGAACGCACACGCGCGCACACACACACATACATACGGACGGAATACCCGTACCACTTAACCGTGACTTTTTCCATCCGCTCACCCCTCTCCAAAACCGGACCACCGCTCCACGTGGGCAGTCACCGCTTTTCTCTCTCTCTCTCTTTTTTTTTTTTTCCTCAGCCTCCTGCTGCCATTGAGTAGGTGCAGCTCGGAGCTGGCGTCGCAGACTGTCTTTTCCTCACGGTTTTCTCTTCGCTACAGATCGCTGCGTAGTAGACAGCAGTCATTGTCAAACGAGCATCGCAAACTGTCTTTCCGGGTCGGTGTGCTCTCCCGCCACAGAGATGGCCGACCCTGCCCGCTTCCGCTACATGGACTCGGCGGGGAGGCGCTCGCCTCCCCTCTACAACCCAGCTCGCTCTTCGATGCCCGTCACCGGCGCCGGTTACGGCCCCCTCTACAGCGGCGATCTCCATGCCATGTCGGCGTCCCATCACGAAGGCCTCTCCCGCCCGACCGACGAATACCGCACGAGCGCCGTCCCGGTCAGCACCACCACCTACGCCGTGCGGAAGGAGCCGCTATCGAGGAGCACCAGTGTGAACGACGGGCCTCGGGCACACCGCGTCTACGACCACAGCGCCAAGCGCCCCGTCATCGTGACCACGACACACCATCCCCCGGGCCCGGCAAAGTCCGGAAGCCCGTCACGCGACCCCTATCGATCTAGCGACGAGGGGCAGTATTATGCCCAGCCAGCCTCCTCCATACCGAGAAGCCGAGCTGCCGGCCACATCCCCTCGAGCGTGACCATGGACGAGGAGGAATACCGGCGCCTGAAGGAGAGGACTCACCATGACAGGCTGGGAGGCCGCGGCGCCGACCCGTACCGCTCCCCGCCCTCGGGCCCTCTCTACGCCGGTCCCAGTCACCGGGCCAGCAGCTACGAGTACGACGACGAAGGATACGAGTACACGAAACCGAGCGACCTGGCGAGATATGACCTCGACCACGGCCACCGTCACAGGATCCGCAGCGAGAGCATAGACCGGTACTACCGCCCGACCGTCAGCATCAGCACGGACCTAGCCCGCCCCTTTCCCGATCGGCGAGCGCGAGGCCCCCCGCCAGCAACCAGAGGTTTGGAGAAGATTGGGTGGAGCCAGGCAACCGGTGGTATCTATGACGGCGCCGGATCCCGTATGCCTCTTCCGCCAACCGTCCCCTTGGGCCCCGAGGCGCGTCATTCCGGCCTGCTCGAGACCCCGAGAAGCCCGAGAGAAGAGCATCGCGGTGGTCCCCGCCCCCTGCCGGTGACCGAGGAGGACCTCCGCCATCCCCATGATGACTATTACTATGAGGACTCCCGCGATCACCACTACTTCCGTGATGACCGTGTCGCCACCCGCGGCTTCGGAATTCTCGTCGACCCGAACGACATCGACATGGACGATTATCGTCGGCGGCCCGAAAGAGTGTATCGTGATGAACGCCCCGAGCGCCGCGGGAAGCGCTACGAGGTCCGCGAGCCGAGGAGGCGGTCAGATGATGACCTAGAAATCATCAGGCACGAGTACGACGACCGGGATCACAAAGGCCCCCGTGAGGACCGCTATACAATTGTAGACGACCGCCCACGGGCGAGGAGAGATCGTAAATCCGACGACGAAGGCGGCGGTGGCGGCGGCGGCGGCAACGACGATGACGATGATGAACCTAGCAGCAAGAAAGACAATAAAGTCCGTGACAAGGCTGCCGCTGGTCTCGGTCTTGCCGCCGTTTCTGTCGGCCTGAAGTCCGCGCTGAAACGTAGGGATGAAAAGGCCGGAGACTCATCACCCACAAGGAGGCATGCGGACGAGGATGCCGGTCGCCGGGAGCGCGAGGAGGTTGACCAGCGGGACAGACCTGGCCGAAAGGAGCCTCTCCTTGGCGACGAAGAGTTTGAGATTGTCGAGCATCCAAAGGATCGTGAGCAGGAACGAAAGCCAGAAGAAGAGCCAGGGCCGGAAGCCCGGGAATCCAAAAAGGATGACGATGCCGCCGCTTCGCCATCTCGAGACCGCTCTTCGTCCGTGGATGATGACGAGGGCAAGGCAAAGCCTCGCCGTCGTCTGAGGGCTTCCTCCTTCAACCCCAACGACACTGCCGCCCTGGCCGAGATGAAAGCGCGACTCGCCGAGCTCAAGGTCGAGGACAAAGACGCTCCGCAGCAGGACGACCGCGCCGGCGACAAAAAGGCACCTCCAGCAGCAAAAGAAGAAGGCTCTCCGGAGCGCAAACCGTCCCCCGTCGAGCGGCGGGAAGCGGACCCGGACGCCTCCGCCCTGATCCCCAGGGATAATACTGACGACGACAAGAGCCCACCGTCGCGGGAGGAGAAGCAGGTGCGGTTGGTGACGCCGCCGAAGGAACCTGTCGCGGAAAAGAAGCCAATCAAGGGCATCCTTAAGCAACCGCGGGCCCAGTTCCCGGAGGAGCCGAACCCGGTCCGCGAGGGCGTCGCTCCGCACAAGGACGACAAGTCCAAGGCCAACGTGCCGCCCGGCGCGCGGTGGACCAAAATCAGCCGCAAGCTGGTCAACCCGGAAGCGCTAAGGATTGGCAAGGAGCGCTTCGAGGTCCGTGACGACTTTGTCATTGTGTTGCGGGTGCTCAGCAGGGAGGAGATCCAGGCTTATACTGCGGCAACCGCTGCATTGAGGGGTAGGGTCCCCAGGTGATGTATTTTGTTTTTCCTCTCGCGGGTGTTGTGCCTGGGAATGCTAACATGGAACGGTACACAGAGCGCCGGAAGAAGGAGTATGAGCGTGAGATGCATGGCGAGGCCGAGTATGATGAGGACCGCGACCGTGACCGTGACCGTGACCGTGACCGTGACCGTGATCGTGATCGTGATCGTGATGACGACGAGGACGACGACAAGAGGAGGCGGCACCGCCAGCACCACCGGGAAAAGGACGACGACAGGCGTGCCAGAGACCGGGATAGGGATAGGGATCGGGACAGGGAGGATAGGGATAGATATCGCCGGCATCGACGCGACCCGGATGCCAATGAGGACGACGAAGAGTACGAAACGAGGCGGCACCATAGGTCGCACAGGGACTAGTGACTGGCGGACACTGGGTGAGAAGGATGGGATACGAGCTTACGATTTGATGATGACTTGATGGTTCTCTCAAATGATCTACTAGACGGATGGGTTGGTGGTTTTGGATATTGAGGGGTGGATAGTCCAAAAGCCATGTTTGTACGAGGGATAGATATGTTTGTTGTCTTCAACGACGCCATGTTGGGTATATGTCTTGGGGGGTGTTCTGGTTCGAGGGTTGGAAAACAAATTCATGGAGTGGTCTGCTTTTGAATCACAGAAGTAGGGGAAGATTTTATGGAAAGTGATCCAAGAAAAGTACCTTGACCTCAACGTTAACTGACTCCGGGTTCGATCCAAAAACGCACCTCCAGTTTCGAACAATACAGTATGATATCAACATTCCCATGGTGACGACTTCTCTGACGACTTCTTACGCTCCCGGCGCCAAGGCAGAGTAAATAATGATCCTGGGAAGAGCAACGATGCGCAGATTGTTCTTCCAAAGTCTGAAGCCAGTCGATCGAGGGTTGCTCGACGGTGCATCATACCTCTTGACAGCTCCGTATCCCAAAACGACTCTCGTCAGACAGAGTTCCCCATCTTCCAGGATCTGTCGAGTTCCGCTTTCTCCATGGCTCTGGCCAGGCACCAGGCTTAAGGAACACAAAAGAAGGTTCGATCCCAGTACGTTATGTCCATACAAGGATGGGAAAGGCCACAGAACCCCCCGAATATACCCCCCCCCTTTGCCCCGACCCCGGTTCTTCCACCCGCTAGGTCTACAGATGGAGAGATATGGTGTACACAAAGAACAAATGAGAGTAGAAACATGGGAAAACCAAGCATAACACTTGCTTGTGCCGCGCCGCCAACATGAATACTACTCCTCCGACCTAATAACCCATCTTCCCGGTGCGGATGCGGCGCAAGTCCGACCAAGGGACGCCCGCCTGCTAACCCCCCCCCCCCTCTCAGTGCTGCATGGCTCCCGCACGACAGTGGGAGACATGACTCGATGGAGCAGTGTACTTAATAACCAAGGCCGCATGCCATCCAGGCCAGAAAAGAGGAATGGGGGAGGAGGGTTGGATGGTGAGGCTTGCGTCCTTTTGCGTGTCTCCCCGTGTCTCTCTCTATGTTCTTTTCGTTTTCTTCTCTTATTCAGTTTCTCTTATGAAATTCTCCACCAGCCGCGACTCTCAGTCCGGAGGATTATGTTGTACAGGACAGGGTATGTATCAGGTGTATCAGGTGATCACATCCTCTGAGGCACGCAGATGCTCCTCTGCCGGATCCTTTACACTACCGAGTATATCCAGAGCGGGATGTTGTGTGTGTTGTTTTGGAGGGGCGGGGGGAGGGGAGCGCCGTTCTGCGGTGGCGCACAGCGCTTGTTGTGAATGAGGAGACGAGATGAGAAGGAGGAGGCTGGGTTCTTTGTGAGCTAGTTGCTGCTGCGTGTGAAGTGAGCGAGTTCAGAGAAGCTCGGGGGTCACAAAACTTCCCTGACCTGGACTGGACGAAAGGCGCCAACTCAGACGAGCAAGAGAATCCTCTCGCGTCATTTTCTTCTTCCTATCATCGATTCGCTCCTTGCCCCTCCTTGGAAGACACCGAAAAAGAGCAGGCTCGGGACCGTTCTTGCGTCAAAAAGGACCGAGGGGACCCGGAACGACGCGACAGTTTCGAGAGTTATCATGGGGCAAGACCGATCGGGGGCCTCGATCCCGATCCCAATTGCTCAACATCCCACGCCATTATTGCCTATGATCTCGGGCGAGCAAATATCGCGAGGCCCAATGCCACTAACTAGCTGATTGTTGCCTTGTGCCGGAAGACTAAAGTCCCGAATATAGGTCGGCACGCTCCGCCCCGTAAGCAAAGGGGTAACTCGACTCCCGAGTCTCCCTAATAAGCAGAAACGAGATGCTTACCAAGCACGCAAGGCCACCGCAAAGCATTCCGGTGAAGACGCCATTCCCAGACTATGCCATGCGAACATTGTTAACTATTGATGATAGTGCGCTCACTTTGCTCTTCGCTCTCGTCTTGATAACCGAACCGAAGCGATTCTCGGCCATCCGAAAAGCCAGACCGGACGCAACCGGCTTGGGCTCTTTCGGGCTATTCTTTCTTTTCTTTTCTTTTCTTCTCTCTCTCTCTCTCTCTCTCTCTCTCTCTCTCTTTTTTTTTTATCCTTGGCGTGCGTACACCAAGGAGGGAAGTAGTGTAGTGTATGTACTGTAGAGTATTCGTGTCTGGCCTGTCACCCAAGCCGTCGCCAGGCCCAAAGTCGGACAACCAGGCAAACTTGCTTGCCCCCGCCCCCCCTTCTCTCCCTCCGACGCCCGGCAATCGCCGAGTCTCTCTCGGTGATTACCGACGGCGGCAGGAAAGAGCGACGAAGTTTCTCAGCCGAGACAATTGAGCGGGGGAAGAACAGAAAGGAAAGAAGCACCAACGGAAAAGAAAATACAAGGCCCGTTCGGATCGTCTAAGACACGAGTAAAGGTCGTTTCTGACGTCTGGAAACGGGAGGGAAGGAGCTCTTTTTACGAGGCGATGCCCTGGCTGCGCGTTTCACACAAAATGGGATCGCGCAACGGGCGAGTCGAGCGTGCTTGTGTGCTGTCGTGATTCGGCCGCGTTTGTCGTAGGAGGGGAGTGGTTTCTGCTGCCTTCATGCTCGTGGCTCTTGCAAGGAGAAGCTTCCCAAGCCGTGTGTCTCGGTTCCTCGGGCGAGAAAGGAGCAGTCGCGCACACGGCCGCGTGACCGCTTTTTCGTCGGGAATGGAGTTGTTTCTGAACTTCTTGTTGATTTTTTTCCTACCTCATAGTTTGATCAATTTGGGGGGCGCTGTCTCGACATCATCGTGTTTGCTGGCCGGGGGGTGGGCCGGGGGGGGGGGGGGGGGGGGGGGGGGGGGGGGGGGGGGGGGGGGGGGGGGGGGAGAGGCTGCTCGGGTAGCTGCTGCCGACGGCGGAACTCGTTCCTTTTCCTTCCTGTTGCCATCGCCGTCGTAGCTTCCCAGATCTAGTTGCACCTATATGTAATTGTTCGTTACTACTGCTAGTACTAGCTAACAGTCACTGCCGGTCGATGAATTGTAGTAATTCATGCAAGTAGACGGAGTGTGGTGTCTCTCTTTCGTCCAAGTGTAGCAGTTCCACGACTGTTTGTCAAACTGAATGATACGATCTGCAGATCTTCACTGCCCGGTTAAACCCCAGATCGCCACCCTCTTCGTCTGTCCCACGCAGGACGACTGCCGGTGAGTGGAATACATCTACAGGAAGGCGAGGATACATTGGTGTGTCGAGGCCGGCTCTCCGGAGCGTCTTTGTCGTTGCACGGTGTTGTCGGCCCTCGACCTCGACGTTGCCCAACGAGATATCTTGGCGGGGTGGTATTATTTTTGGCGTCGCGCGCCTCTGCAGGTTCGGTCGCATCCAAACGCACCCCTGTGCCTGTCATTGAAACCCGCAACCCCAAGCTTCTTCCCCCAAAATCTCGGCAAGGGTGGCTGGCGAATGGCACGATGCAACAGGGCGGCAGGGAAATCTTCTTTTCTTGTGCGACTCCAAGGCCCATGTCCCCCACCCTGGCATAGCAGCCGGCAGCGACCAGGCCTCCCCAACGCCCCGGTCGAACGTTAACCATAAGGCTGGGAACAGTGCAAGGTAGTGAAGTGTAGTCCGTAGTGTGTAGTGTAGTGTAGTGTAGTGTAGTGTAGTGTAGTGTAGTGTAGCATATGTATTCCGTAAGGTAGTGTGCTCCGCAGCGTAGTATATTAGAGTACATAACACTAACCTCCGCTTACTTGGTATGATGTTTACGTATTTATTTATTTTCGTGTTCGTAATATAATAAATCCTTCCGTACTTTAGCGCGGAGTTTGCCCATCTTAGAACTGCACAAGATAAGGTAACTTTACGGGAATACAAACAAAAGAAAAAGTGCATGCGGGCAAGTGGCATAGACTTTCACCACTTATCCTTGCCAAGGGAGGCAGGAACAAGTGTGTAACTCCCCCCTCAAAAACCTCGAAATTTGATTCTTACTGATCGGCGTAAGCTAGGGCCCGAGGGACCTGCTCGTGCCCCGCGAATTGTAACTTGTGTCAGGTCGGTACGAAGTACAGCTAAGCTATAATTAGGGGTTTTATCCGGGAAATCCTCGCCGTTTTTTTGTGCTTCTGAACTTTCGGCAGGACCGCAGTAAGGCGCAGACGGATCCGACATGATTAGCCCGAGCCTGTGGTTGCCTGCCACGGCTCTGAACCCGATGCGTGCGCACTGACAGTTGCTGTTTGAATTCGATGATGATGCGCGGACCCACAGCGGTGAAATGAAACGGGAAGCGTCGGGTCCTCCTTTTTCTTTGAGCCTGAAGTCCGGAGTACGGACTGTGACTCCGCGAGGATTCGTATCAGTCTAGTGTACTCCGTAGGTAGTGAGTTAATAAGCACCTGAAGTGCGAGGTATTGGTTGCTGTCTTTGCTGATAAATCCAACCGTTCTTCGGTGATCTCCGATATTCCCTTTACTCACCGAATTTGCCGGTATACTGTGCGCGTAATAGCAGGAATAGTCATTCCTGATTACAAGCACTGTGGAGTCCATCCCCAGCGTCCGGGTCTGAACTAGCCTTTGGCGATGTACAGTACATAGCTGCTTTCCTAGAGAAGTGTGGTGTTTACCATATCTTCTATCGTTTCTATTGTATGTACCGCTTGTACGGATACTTGGTGTTGTGTACTGCATGTGTAATCCGTGCTGCAGTTACTGACCGAAGGCAAGGTCCCGTAATCCACGGTAGTGTATGTACTCCGTACAGTACCTTACATAGTAGTACCACGCTACCCCCGTCTGCGGAGTGCCAAGCCGATGAGTCCCCGCTTGGTTGCGGTTTTATGTACGGATTACACTAAGGATGTTCCCATCACTCCTGTCGCTTCCGACCGCCTCAGAAGCCATACCGCTTCGAGCCTTCGGGCGAACCATGGCCACCACTTCTGCGTGTTTGTTTCCTGCGTTGTCAACATGGTCATAACGCACTTGCGTGGCACTTGGTCTCCTGTTCGACACTAGCGTAGTGTGGGACGCCGGTTGCGAGGCAAAAGAAGAACTGGCAGCATAGGTCCGGAGATGCGAAGGATGTATGTACTTATCAGTTGTCTGTGTGCATAACGCCAAAAGCCCGATTATGTACTGACCGACGGGTTATGAAGGTATGCACATGTACTGTACACTACGAATTATAGTACATTGGTAGACCAAGAAACACGCACAGTAGAAGAGGGAAGGTTACACTAGTTACTGCTAAGCAAAACTCGAGACCAAATGTGCGAGCGGGACAGAGTTCCGGAAGCTACTTCCGGAAGCTGACCTAACCTACGGAGGTAATCCGCAGCATGGCAGCGTTTCGGGTAACTATTGATCGCCGGGTGAAGAGCCTCTGCGCACTTGCAGTTATAGCGCAAAGTGTTTGTGGAAGGTCCTTCTTCGTTGTGCATTCCCTTCATCACGCTCATTCGAAACGCGCTGTAAGTTTCCCACTTTTTGCTAGTGTAGAGCTTCCGTCCCGGTCGAAGCGTGTTGAACCCGGTGTGACGAGAACAAATAGGCGAGCCTTCGCGCCGCCCCTGCTGCATGCTGCACGTGAGGAGCTGCTCCGCTTCCGATTGATCAATGCTTGCCTGAGTGGGGGTGCGAGGTCGCCGCCTTAAATCGCCTCATTGGCTGGCAGCTGGAGCGTCGCAGAAAGTCCACGCGCACCGTAATTGCTCAAGCAAAGTTCCCCGAAATTCCTTCCGCCGTCGTGCTTCTCATGGTGCCGTCAAATCACTCAGGTTCAAGAAAGGTCAACGGGCGCGAGCGAGACACACTCCGCGGTTCTCGGTTTCCAGTTTCATTCTCCGGTCCTCTCGGGATTTCCTTGAGTACGTACACGCCATTACGTAGCACTCCAAGCTACGGTAACATACACTAAACTAATGATGCCAGCGATCCTAGTAGCAGATTGCCGCAAGACAACTGTGTGCGGATTAGTGTGCCAGTATACGTACAGTACTGCAAGTACCCGACAAATGGGGTAGGTGTGTACGCAGTACTATATACGTGTAAAAGAAAAACCATGGGGCGAATTGCACCGCAAAGAAAACGCCGAATACTTGTAGCTATATTGTCTAGTATAGACGCACCTCCTCAAATTGGCAACCCCGAGGAGGAGGGAATTTCGATCGGAAGCCCGGCGGAGAAAGGGTAGGTTACAGGAGGCGAGTTTGGTATACTATGTACAGAGTAAAGGGTTGCCAACGGTTCCCAACGCTTGAGTGGTGTGGCTCGATGCGTTTGGTGCTACAGGATATTGTAGTGTAGCAAGGCAGGATGAGATCTGCCGCGCGGATTTGTAGCGTTGCAACCGGAGGCGCGGTCACTCCGCTCTACTACGTAGTTAGCGTGTGTACAAAGTAGGAAACAGTGTCAATTGACTCTCGAGCTGTCTGTTTGGCCCCCATAACCAACAGATTGTGTCATTCTGGCGAGAGCCCAATGGAATATTGGTGGTGGCCCTCGGTCAATTTCTGACCGGCTATCAGCGGTGAAGGATTTGGAAATATCCCCGGCGCGAACGTTCTCGTAGCCCGATAGAAAAAACCTCTTGGTGTAGAAGTGACAGAAGGGTGATTGGTGGATTGAAGACAAAGCGTGCCGCTACGGAGTACCACTGGCGAGATTTGCCTGACGTGGACAAGACGTGAGCAGTAGTGTAGTGGATAATCTCCTTGGCGAGCTGGCGAGCCCTCCCCCACAAACCCGTGGGGCGGTCGGCCCCAACGATTTCGAACCTCCGTAAGCTTGGTGTATCAGGTCGTAATTCCGTTTCCGTGCTCGCAGTCTCGATCGCAACGAATGCTCGCAATTGCCCTCGAGTGGGCAAAAAAGGGAATGCTTATCGGCGGGGTTTTTAAAATAGTCTTGTCGGAATCAATCATTTTTATGAAAAACCATTCATTCGAGCCCGCTGTCGATAAGAAATAAAGCTCTCAGGGAAGCCCATCCCTTCGACGGCTTTCTTGCTGGAGCCTCAAGCCCCGAGGTTTTGGGACACCACAGAAACCCTGACCAACTCACGTGTCGGCGTGCCCCACACAGACCCCTGCCCAGCAGCCGACGCGTCGAAATCAGCTTTAATTTAAAGAGGGTATTCGGAGCGCGGCCCCAGGAGCACACACACTATGCCTCCATACCGCATGAAATCTCGATCTCGTCGATAATCTTCACCGGTATCATGAATGCGAAACATCGTTACGATCCCTCCAAATGCTACTGTACCAGTCGCAACGTAGACTCGCCAAACAGCGAGGCCCGAAACTGCCTGCTGTGCAGGTGGCGGACGGATGATTTACAGTAACTACTGTAGTACTTTGTAGCATTATACCGCGCTATGGGCTAAGCAGCATGCAAGTCCAAGTCCATCCGTGCCTTCTTCTGAATGGACTTGGCGAAGAGGTGACGCCCGTGTAATCGAATGCAGAATATATCCGCTAACTACTTGTCGTCTTGTAACACTGCCCATGGTCAGCCCGTACAGGCAGGATGTCCGTGGTATCTGCGTAGTCCACACTTCCTGGGCTTCTTTGTGTGTCGTGAACCTTGACCGTTGCGCGCCCCAAGGCCTTGGTTAACTTTCCGAGACCCCTGACCTTGGTCCAACACCCGCTTGACGGGATCCCTGTCTTGCGTATCGAGACGAGAGTCGACGGCGCCGAAGTAGTAACTATCTTGAGACGTCTGTTGCTGTGCTGCATGAGCCCTCCCCCCCCCCCCCCCCCCCCCCCAATCTTTCTCTCTCTCACAAAGCGTCTTGAGTATAGTTATATCGTCGGCGGCCTGAACAAGTCGACTACATTTCCTTGTATAGTGTACAGTACACTCGCCGCTCAGTTCGAGACAACTGCATGCCCTGGCCCCTGACCGCCGCATAACCACCTTATTTGTTAGCGTTACGTTTTATTGGGCCGGGGTGGGGGTGGGGGGTTTCCTCCCGTGGCTTGTCCCGACACCCTTGCTGAACTCCGTCAGCACAAGCTCCCAAGCAGGCGGTCCGTCGAATCGGGCACGGCGCCGAAGGTTGTTGACACAACCACCAATTCTGTCTGTTCAGCTGAAGGGAAAAGGACAAGTATCTCAGAGACAACATTACCACTGCCCAGATACGTTTTGGTTCTTCTTTCTGAAGTTCTTGTACTCCGTATTGTTCATTAATGTCAAATGCCTACCTGATTTCTCCTAGCGCGGCCTTGGCCGTAAGATAGTAACTGAACGCGAGTCTTCATTCTTCCCCGGCAAGGCCGGTGTCTGAGGCGAGTTGCCCTGCATTTGGTTTGTTTCTTGCCTTTACGTCAGGAACTTCTCCCGCTTACTATGACCGCCATTTACTTGCGCTGCTCACCGACAACCTGCGCGTTTTACGACCTGCTGACAACTCGGGCAACGACTGCCCGCTTAATCGTTCTTTCCACCGCCTTTTCCTGCACCAGCAACGAACCGCATTTCCCTGCATGCTGCACAGTTCCTCTGCTGCCACGAAATCTGCACTGCTTCTCCCTACATGCAGCTTGTCTAGCTAAATCCACTGCTAAATCGTGAGCAGAGGCAGCACCACTGCGAGGAAGAAGAAACGTAAGGTATGCGCAAAGTTTCCACTTATTATGAACCACCAAAAATACCATCCTCTTTTCTTCTGCACGTGGCTTTTCTCGACCGGAAACCCGGCCGTCGCCATCCCGTCGGCCTCAAGAAGCCCTTCTCGTCGGGCTTTGGCCTCGATCTCGCCCAGTTCGGCGCCACGCGACGTTGGGCCGCCCCCAGTCATTTACTTACACAGTATGCTCGACGCTTTTTGTCGAGTCTATGTTGGACCCCAACAAGAGGAATTCTGCATTCACCGTGGTGTATGTACGTACGTACGGACTCCACGATGTGCGACGTCTTCCGCGCTGGCACCAGGTTATTCGTTCTATCCCCTGTTGCGGCGCCTCACGCGAGCGAATCAGCGTGCTTCGCTCTGCGGTAACCGCTTCGGAAAGCGGACCAGGGTTCTCAAGTGTCACAGCGCAATCACTCCCCGTTTCAATCTCGGCAGTGTTCCACCCTAGTCCCCCTTCTGGTATCGCATGAGATGGACAGCAAATTTCAACATGCAACCCTAGCGGTTCTTTCCCCGTCGCAAGTTCATTTTGAAATCGCTGCCTTGTCTTTTTAACCTTCTTCTTGTTCTTTCAAGCCTGACCTTTCGTTTTCTCGGTATTGCCCCAGACAAACCCTTGCGTGTCCTGGTTAAGCTCTCCGAACACAAACCACAACCCCCCTCCCCCCCCCCCCCCCCCAAAAACTCACGCGTTCATCCGCCAGAGAGCTGGAACGGTTGATTTCAGCAACCGCTTCACAATCATCGAAGAACGGCGCCCTTCCGCGTCCCTACACAACATCAAACAGCGCCTGGTTCGTCTGCCCTTTTGTCAGACGGCTGACTCGTAAGTTGTCCCGATTGCTCGTGCCTTGTGTCTCGGAGCGCCGCAAGGCCCCGGCCGGCGTTTTCGCGTCTCGCATCACGAGACACCTGTTGTGGCGGGACGCACGGTTTCTGGCGGAAACCTGGTTTGCCGGCCGCTCGGCGACAGCGACCTTCGAGAGGATCATCGAAACCGCGCTTCGGTTCCACGGGTCGCAGTTCCACCAAACAAACACCAAAGCGGCCCAACGTTAACTCATTCATTGCCTTTCCGCACCCGGCCTTGGTCGATGGTTACTGACTTGGAGCAACCGAAACAGAAGCAAGCGTACACCAACAATCAGCGCATCCGGTCGCCGTCATTCTACCATAGAATGGGATTGATGACAATGGCCCAACACCGGCAGGCTCCCCGCCAATTCAAGGAAGAGCCCGGTCATGACTCGGTGAGGTGACAATTTCGTTTTCTCTACTTGCATTGCGACCCTCCACCCGTCACCGACAACATCCGTCACCCCGCTGTCATCTGTCAATGCGGCAGTGCCGCGGAACTCTACCCAACTCGCTCTACCCAACTCGCCCTATCTTGGGTGCCTGCTTCCTCGGGGTAAGTTCATCTCGAGGATGCGTGGCGGCTGCGACGAGATATCTTGGTGTTGAATAACCCATGCACCCACGTTCTCAATTTCCCTTGTTCAGCAACCCCGGCAGAGCTACGCAATTTGTTCCAGAAAACTGCATTGCCGCTGCCGCATCCTTGGCTGGCCGGGGAGGGGATGCTGCTGGGAATTACAAGGGGGGCGAGCTGTTTCACCAGCAGACAGGGCTCCGGTATCATGCGACAGGGGGCACTGCCGGGATGCACAACGCGCTTCCACCCTGTCAACTTTGGCAGCGCGGCGGGCAACCCCCATGCTCGCATGCTGCTGTCTCTTGAGTTGCATCAATTCCGCAATTCGACAAGTGTTGAAAGGGACTGGGGACCGCCAGAAAGCTAGGCTGGCGGCAGCGGCAGCGGATGGCTGCAGAACGCAGCGCCGCGCACAGCAGCTGCACTCGCTGTTCTGGTCCCTCGCGGGTACGCCATCAGCGGCGCCGTCCCCTCCTCCCCCCCTTCTCCCCGGGAAGCGGACCAGCATGGCCGCGCGGGCATGCCGGCGGACCCAACGGCGAAGCATTTGGGGCCCTGGCTGGTCTTGTTATCCCCACCCCACGCGCTTGCCCCCCACCGCCCGTCAATGGTTAAACCATTTAAGAACTGCGTACGCGATTCGGCGATCGGCTCCCTGGCCCACGCGCCTGTCCGCACAAGCACGTCTTTTGCACTGAATTCAGTCTCGTCAGCTGTGGGCGCGCTGACGACACTCGTGCGACGGTCTTGCCATGCCTGATGTGCGCTGTCCCGAGCGGAATGATGCTCGGCATACGAGAGCCTTGGCTAGAGTCAGTTCCTCTCTAGCGGGTGGGGAATTGGGAGGCGATATCAGCGCATTGTGGGACAGCTTTCGTACCCCTAAGGCGCGTGATGTGGGGTCGCTAGCAGCTCCTGGACACCAGTCCAGAGCGTTCCGACCAAAGGACCCACAGAGCCAGAAAGTTTTGGCAGAAACACAACTTTTGCTGCAAACGCCGCTCCAAGTGGACAACGGCTCGACTGGCAGACTCCAAATTCCCAGCCGAAGTCCAGACTTCTCACGTTCGCGTGTCCTCAAGACCAGCCAGCTGTTTCAAGCGATCCAGTCAAGAATGATGCGTGTGTGTGCACCGGAGCAAGGGCGTCGCGGGACTTGGGAACTGGTCGTCGTCGGGGAAGTCCAGCCCGTCGCAGGGATTCTGGCGCATGGAATGGTGTGCGGGACCCGCTCTTCTCACCGCCCCTTGTCCCTGCCCGCGAAAGGAAATGGGGAATCGACAGGAAGATGAGTGGCAGATGACAGGGTCGGAACAGCCAGGAATTCCCATCAGAGGTCTTGCCCGTTCAGTGGCTAGCCCCGGTTGGCCATTCCTCGTTGGGCAATAGTTGTGCTACCTGCCTCTGCTCTGGACCTTGCCATTGGCCACCTCATCAAAGTTGCGGTCGCCCCCCTGCCCGCCTTTCTTCCCCCCCCCCTGCCAACTTCCTCCAGGACGGTTGCCCAGCCCCGGCCCCGCCGTCATCCTTGGCGCATCAACCCACACCTCGAACATTTTTCATTGCGTTGCGGGGCTCGGGCTCTGTGCTTGCGCGGTGTTATCACTGGTTCAACCTGGGCAGCGAAAAAAAAAAGTTAAGCCCACCACAAAATACGCCTCCCTCCACCCCCTTCCCACCCCCCCTGCTGGGTATATCATCTTCTGCTGTACTCGGCCTGTCAGGCATTGTCAGTCTTCTCTTTCTCCCACCCCCCTGCTCGGCTCTTTTGCAAGCATATTCGACAAGTCTCGTGGTTATTCCCCGTTGCTGCAGAACCCTGGCCATACCTCCATAAACCCGCTATCCCCACAATAGCTTTTCCCCTGAACCGTCTTGTTGGTGTCAGGACTAATCCTGTCGCTCCCGCATTCCTCGCCGCGGGACTGCGTCTTCGGTTAGTTTACACTAGCGGCCCCGTTTTTTTTCTTTCCCACGCGCTGTCCGGGGTCAAGTTGCTGCTGGCAGCGAGAGCAATTGCCAGGACACTTACCACGTTGACGCCGAGCAGCCGCGAAGGGCTCTCCCAAGTGGGAATCTCGAACCTCGGGAGAGGATTCCGAGCCCTTCGTTGCTCCACACTGTGGGTAGCATTGGCTTTCCCTTGCTCCTTGCTGTCGGTTGGGAGACCGCGTGGACAGAAGCCTTGTCCTACACTACAAAATCCCACCCCCCGTATCCCCGAGGCTAGCCCACCTCGCCCGTGGGTCCCTCGTCTTTTTCAGGGGACCGACCTTACTTCCCGGCGCCCCAGTCCTTGCACGCGCCCTTGCGTTCCGCGAAGGAAAAAAAAAAAAAACCACAACATTCCCGGACGCGTCCCCGGCACTCCAAAACACACACACACACACACACACACACACACGCATAGACACACATGGTTTTCGCCTCAAGACGAACCCTGTAGCGTGAGGACTAATGGTTGTCTCCTCTATGCAGCACCACACCCACCAACAGCAGGGTCCTGTCCCCCCCCATCTGCAGCACTCGCGGCCCTCGAGCGTGGTTCATCAGCAGCATCACCCCCAGCCCACCGCGCAGCAGCACCAGCACCAGCAACAGCAACCACAACATTCGGGCGCGTACGCATACCCGCAACAAAACCAGGGGAGCAACACCCAGGACCACGGCCTGCCTTCGTACTACGCGCATCCAAGCCCCTACAGCACACCGGGTGGGACGAGCGGATACACGTCCGCAGGTGAGTCTGCTGTGTTCGGCTCGGTTGCCCAGGTGTTTGACCCCGAGCTCGCTGACCCGAGCCGTCCACAGACACTGGCGACATGATGGCTGCCACTATGCCGAGACCCTATCCTCCAATTTCATACCATACACCCCAGTCAAACTCGCCGGCATCGGTAGCATCGCCCTCGGGTCACGACCAGCAGCGAGGCATGTACGGCCAGCCTCCATCTCAACTACAACATCAACCCATGTACTATCCGGCTCCCCAGCAGCAGTACTCGTCCATGCCGGCCCAGGCCGCGCAGTCGCCCTATGCCTCGCATGCGCAACAGCCTCATCAGCCGATGGGATCCCAGGCCGGCATGATGATGTCGCACACCCCTCCCCAGCACCCCATCAGCCAGCATCCCACGCAGCACGCGCAGTCAGGGATGACGGTCAGTCCGCGCCCGGATAAGATGGAGACGCACGCCCTCAGCCACCGGATATCGGGGACATCAGCCCCAGTGGCCATGAACAACACGCCGTCAACGAGCCCCCAAAACGGCGCCTCTCTGTCTACGCCCACCACCTCTTCCGGCGTGAACCCGAACGCGGCCCCGGGCCCGATCCCGGCAACCACGCCGCTGGTTGTCAGGCAGGACACTAACGGTGTCCAATGGATCGCCTTCGAGTATTCGAGGGATCGCGTCAAGATGGAGTACACCATCCGTTGCGATGTTGAGTCGGTGAACCAAGACGAGTTGACGCCCGAATTCAAGTCGGAGAACTGCGTCTACCCGCGCGCGTGCTGCCCCAAGGAACAGTACCGCGGCAACCGGTTGCAGTACGAGACAGAGTGCAACACGGTCGGTTGGGCGCTCGCGCAGCTGAACCCGCCCCTCCGGGGCAAGAGGGGTCTCATTCAGCGCGCCGTGGACAGCTGGCGGAACAGCAACCAGGACCCTCGGCTGAGGAGCCGTCGCGTCCGGCGTATGGCCAAGATGAACTACCGCAACCAGAAGGCGGGCTCGACCACCCCTCATACTGCTCAGTTGCCCGCCCCCGCTGCTCCCGGCTCAACGGCTCTAACGCCGACAGCCATGGCCCCAGGCAGCAATCCGGCCATGGCTAAGCCGGTCATGAACAACATGGCCCCCCAGATGCATCACCACCACGGCAGTCAGCAGGACGGAAGCGCTCAGGGAGGAGACGAAGTCGGTATGTTTCACCAGATGGCCTAAAGCGCGCGCGTTTTGTTGTGATTAAGTGTGATACCTCTTCGAGCCAAGCTGTCTTACATGCGCCTGCTCTTCTTTCTCCTCCTTCTTTCCTATCTCTCTCTCTCTCTCTCTCTCTCTTTCTCTCTCTCTCTCACACACACACACACACATATTTTTTGTCCTCTCGTGTTTTGGTTTGGTTGTGTCTGGAATTCTTGGGAAAAAATACTCTGCTCGCGGCCTCCCCCGTTGCACATCTGTTGTTATATACCGGATCGCGCGACCACTCGATTGTTTTCGAGCATTGATGTTTACCTGGGCCGACAGCAGGAACCTGGTACAAACAAGAAAGAACTGTACATTACACTTAGTCGCGTTTGCTGTTAGTCTGTTTTGCTGGTTCTCGGTCGTCGTCGTCTAGTCGTCTGGCTGGCTGCTGGCAGAACTCGGTTGGTTGCACTGCATCTCCCTGCTTTGCAGCGACATTCAACAGCATCGCTCATCACACATATCAACCGGCACCTTCATCCTCAGCACCCACATCATGTCCGAGTGTCTTTGACAGGGAGCCTGAGCGAGATGATGGCACCCCGAGATGCTCGGCTCCTTGCATCCTTTGCCGCCTCGATTTTGATTTTGCTGCGCTGTCTTGCTTCGAGAGTATCACACTTAACATGACCGACGCGCGTTGACTTGAGGGCCTTGCAATGATTATCCCCCTGAACCATATAACCATAACCAAACCCCCCCCACAAACTCCCAACCACCCCCGGAAGAGGTAGAGAGCGCCGATGAGCTGACGCGAAGACTTTCTCTTTAGGCGAAGGGGACTACCCAGGGGACCAGCATCATCACCACCATCACCATCACCAGCCACCTACCCAATCCGGCACAGAGGAACGCCCAGCCCATGTTTTCTCCGGCTACGGCTCCTACAACGGAGCGCCGCCGCAGGGATCCTCGATGCCGTCCATCCACGACGCCCTGGGTGACGGCACCCACGCGCCCCTCGCCGCCGCCCGCCGGACGAGCCACTCCCGTGGGGACCCGGACACGCCCGAGGATCTCTTCCCGGACATCCCCGAGGCCAAGAAGCGCAAGTTCATCCTGGTAGAGGACAGCGACCGGCAGAGCCGGCTGCGCGTGCGCGTCACGCTCGACGGCGTCGACACGCGCGAGATCCCGGACAGCTTCCGCAAGAGCAGTAGCGTCTACCCGCGCAGCTACTTCCCGCGCGAGATGCAGAGCCCCCCGCCCAGCGCCACGGGCAGCAAGTTCTTCACCGACGACGCGAGCGACGGCGAGGATGACGGGACTACCGAGACGGAAGGCGGTGGTGGTCGCCGGTCCGGACGGCGCCCCGGCGTGTCGTCGAAGCGCGGGAGAGTCATGGTCAAGGTGCCGCTGGCCGAGGGCCAGGAAGGCGAGGTGGCTATCCCGAGGATGCGCAAGGTCTTCCGGGGCAAGGAGGTTCGCCTCAACGACCTGGGCTATCGCATGGCGTGGCTGCAGAGCAGAGTGTTTGCCGGAAGGACGGTGTTTTTGCAGCGAGCTTGTGAGTTTTTTTTTTTTTTTTTTTTCATCTCTCTCGGCTTCCGGCTCTGTTTTTTTCTTGTTATTGGTTTTAAACTGACGTGGCTCGCACGCAGTGGACTGCTACCGCAACAAGACGCGTAGTGCCATGGAGAGCATCATGCAGGACGTCAAGACGGCTGCTCCGCACTACGAGACCCGCGTCGGCAAGCGCAGGTTCAACGACAGGATGCGTGCCGAGAGGGAATCGGATGACTGATTGACCAACCAAACGAATGCACTGACTACTCTCACTCTTTTTTTTTTTTTTTTTGGGGGGGGGGGGGAAAGACTGAGTATGAAAGACGAAAGATGGAAGAACAGGAGGAGTACGACGCACGAACGGAGAACGAAAGAAAACCGACTCATGATGTTTGATTTTAGGAGAGGTCGTCGTCTTTCGTTGGCGAGGAGGTGCCATCTTTCAAGGTCTCATTCAGCCTTCTTTGCCGACGGCTGGCGTAGCTCATGTTGTTGCAAGACTACGTCAATGACGACGGTGGGCGGCCTGAGTAAAGAGGAAAGGGGGATGCCGTTTATGGTTTGTTATCTGAGTCTGGGTCTGGAAAAGGTAACGGTGCCCAGTGGTTTCACTTCATTGCTGTGTAGAAAAAGAGCTTGCTCTGCAGGCCATGGCATCACTGCCGATATTTATCACTTCACAAGGCAACAAGGTGTGTTTTACTAGTTAGTCGGTCGGTTCGAGGCGGCAGCTATGTGTGCCTCGAGATTCATTGTATAAATAACAAAAGTTGGGAACTTGTACGGACCACTGGACGAACATATACTATATGCTGCTCGTTTCTGCTTGACAACCCATCCGTTCAATCACTCGCCCCTGAGCCATCTACTCTCAGCGCCTCTGGGTCAGCGACGTTCTCCCTGCCCAACATAACAGTGTCAGCTCCGTCTGACCAAGCCAGCGAAATCTAAGGAGGGGGAAAGTAGCGAACGGCATTAGGGGAGGGGAAGGGGTCAGCAGTGACAATTTGAACAGCACAAGCTGAAAGCATCAACGTTGGAAACATACCAATGCTCAACTGCCCTACCCATCTCGTCAAACCTCCACACTCCGCAAAAAGGCATTTCCATGGTTCCCCTCCGCCTCCCACCTGGTCGATGGGCGTGCATCGGGAAGCAGTTGAGTGTGGACTGCTTGCGAAATTGGAACGGCGAGGCCATGGGGCAAGGATATGATCGGACATGGGATGCGAGAACGAGAAAGGATTGGGGGAAGCCCGTTGAGCTCAGATTATGCGGAAGGCGCGAGCGGACTATGCTCACTGGCGGTGCCGGGCGTTCGTTCGGAGATCCGAAGGGAAAGAACAAGCGACCTGGCTCAGGGCGGAAGGTTCAATTCTATATTGTCGGCAAGTAACTAGAACAAGAGTACGCTGGTGAAGAAACCTCGATGTATGGGATGGAAAGAGGGAAGGAGCCAACAATTATTTAACTCTACCGTGGCGTCGCTCGCCATCCCGCGATACCGCAGCTCTTCTCAATGACTCTTTCCTCCCCTCGCCACTCTGTCCTTGCGTGATGGATCAAGACGGAACTGCAAAGGATGACCTCCTCGACACGCTGCTGGTCTCAGCTCCAGAACCATATATCGAGTGTGTAAACTGGCAGGAGACAAAGGCGGGAATGGAGCTTGGATCGAGCCCGCCTTTTCTCCCTTTCCCACTGAGATGCTCACCTGGGGGCCACATGTAACCATCTCAACTTCTTTGCTCATTCCTCAGGCGTCCCCGGAACCGTAACTGCTCAGCTTCACGATGGGGATATTGCCCCGGCATCACTCACCATCAACGGCCTAAGCCCATTGAACGGCCAGGACAATGATTCCTTTTTGAGAGTACTCGCACCACGCGGTCGAACTGACCGAGGCATTTCTCTTCTCGTCCAGGGTCGTTCAGACGGAGCCCCCGATCAACCTAGATAATTCTGCACATATGAGGTATTCCGCCACCCCGAGTACCCCACCCCATCCAAACTAACAACACACTATACTGCAGTATTCTACAGGTATGTACCATGATGGGACAGCACACTTTGGCTCGCGCCCGCTCCGCATGGCGCATGTATTTGCACGGAAGATTCCCTCTCCGAGCCCTCCCCTGTTATCTGCCTTTTGCCCTCCCATTCCCGTTCCTCCATCAGGTCGCAGTGAGCAATCGAGACGCTCAGACCCGCCCTCGTTTCACCAAACCCCCTTCCGACCGGTTCACAAAATGCCCGAACCCCAGGTTCCCTCACCCCTTGCTCGGGCCATGTCACTCCCGAGGGGCGACAAATGCCGAAACACCCACAGCAATGTTGGTATACCTCTGCTTCCAGCAAACCCCTTCCCCGAGTCAGGTTTTCATTCGAGTCAGATGGCACAGGCTGTCGAGTCACTACTTGAGATGAAACCCCTTCCCCCCTAACCTTGACCAACCAGCCCGTGTTCAGACAATTTGACATATTTCACAATCCCGGTCACAGACCGGAATGATATTGTCCCCCTCTAGCTACTCCCTGCTAAGTTACCACGTCCACATTCACGTATTACATTCGCGATGGCACGATGCGCAGCCTCATATAAAGAACACGTCATACACATCGCCCACATATCGAGAGGAAAAAGGGAAAAAAATAAATAGAAAAACATCTCTCAAAACTTCTCTGAAAGGGGAATATTCCTGCCGGTTTCCAAGTAGACGACCCAACACCTGTAACCACAAATTGGGTACTCGAGCGTCACCTTCCGTCCGCCGTAGAAATTAAAAAGTTCCGTGGTACACCATCCTTCACAGCTACAGCTCACACGCGCCAGCCCTATGGCCCTGAAGGCAACTTCGGAACGGGGGGGTTGGGGGGCCAAGCACACCCAGCCTTCTGGTTCAAGGACTGGCACTTCCCGTACCCGGACATGACAGGGGAGATGTCGATCGGCTCCCAAGTCAGGGTGGCGCCGTAAAGGTCGGTATGGCACTAGGCGACTTGGACAGGCTTAGGCGCCCCCGGCAGCACGGCATGCGGCTTCTTGTTCGTTGCACTGTGCAACGGTCACACCCGGCGCTTTCCCTCCGTTGACAGCATCGGCGCAGGCATTGTTCTGAATGGCACAAGCCCGTTGAACGGCGGCATCCCTCGTGGCAAATGTGTTGCCGTTGACACTGAATGGGCGCCGAGGATCGTTGGTGTTCTCAATCGCTGGAGCCTCGATACCGGCAATGGCGCTCCCGCCAGCAGCCACGTTCCGACCATTGTTGTTCCGACCCTGGCCGCGGTTACCGCCGTTGTTGTTGTTGCCGCCGTTGTTCTGGCCGTTGTTGCCGCCGTTGTTCTGGCCGTTGTTGCCGCCGTTGTTCTGGCCGTTGTTCTGGCCGTTGTTGTTGTTCTGGCCGTTGTTCTGGCCGTTGTTCTGGCCGTTGTTCTGGCCGTTGTT
>NW_027192563.1:779120-1050624 GCF_042370625.1 Thermothelomyces heterothallicus | reverse complement strand
GTTGTTCTGGCCGTTGTTCTGGCCGTTGTTCTGGCCGTTGTTCTGGCCGTTGTTGTTGTTGCCGCCGTTGTTGTTACCACCATTTCCGCAGGCACCGCCCACGCTGAAGTAGCGGCAGTCCTCTTGCGAGCCACGTTGAGCAACAGGCATCAGAACAGGTTGATGATTGGAGGCGCCGGCCATGGTGCAGACACGGTAACAGCCCGCTGGGAGGCCGCCGGTCACCTCGGCAGACAAAGTGCCCTGACCATCCCCGTTATCGTTGATGCCCTTGAAGAAGGCAAACTGGGAGGCATCGAGAGGTTGGGTGGGGTTCAAGGTGTTGCCAGTATCCTGGACCGTGACGTGAGTATGGCCGATGACCAAGCCCTGTCCATTCAGGTCCTGCGGAGCCGAGTAATAGGTGGTCTGGGCGTTGGTGAAGGAACCGAGAGCCATGTTGGCGATCTTGACCTGAATGTTGAAAGTCTGGAGCTCAGGAAGGTCGTCGCCATTCTTGGGGTTAAGAATCACCGTCGAGACCATCTTATTTGCGGCCGGGATCTTGCCCATTGCTGAGGTAGGGTTAGCAACAGAGCCGGTCGTTCGTAGCGTGGCATGTACGTACGGATACCGTTGCAAGAACCAGCGCGGTTCTGCTGGCCATTGGTCAGGGTCTGGCCGGCACAGAAGTTGATGAAGTTGGCATTGTCGCTGTGGAGGAGTGGGTTAGCCTAGGCTGTAGTAGTCAGTTCAGTGAAGGATTGGGACCTACGTAGCCGATTCCACCTGGCCCGGCTCGACATTCCCGCCGTTCTGGCCGGTAGACTGCGAGCCGGTTTGAAGTGCGTTGGCTGCCAGGCAAGTGGCAGTGGCACCATTGTTGTTGTTGCCACCGTTGTTGTTGTTTCCGCCGTTGTTGTTGTTGTTGTTGCCGCCATTGTTCTGGCCATTGTTCTGGCCATTGTTCTGGCCGTTGTTCTGGCCGTTGTTCTGGCCGTTATTCTGGCCATTGTTCTGGCGGTTGTTGCCGCCGAAATTACCGCCAAAGCCGTTGCCAAAACCGCCGCGAAATTGGTTCCCCCCTTGGTTGTTCTGCCGCCGCGCAAGGGCGCTGGGGGACCTGTACTGGTGCAAGGTGGCCGCATCAGTAACCATCGCCAGGCCCAAGAGGGCCGCCAGGGCTGCGTTCATCAACATGCTGGGCGTTTGTGGAGGCCGGTCGAAGGGGATTCGGAGAGCGCCTAAGGCTCCGCAGGATTCGAGAGTTTGTTTGAGAGAGAAGATGGTTCCAGACCGTCAGAAGCAAAGTAAAAAGGAGTGGTGCGCGACAACTGGTGTCGACCAAATCGGATATGTATGTACAAGTACAATAATCCGCACCCAAAGAAAGGAACGAATGGAAGGATGAGAAGGAAAAAAGAAGAGCGATGAGAGCAGCTAGCACCGCAGAGAATGTGAACGGGACATGGTCGAAGAAAGAAGCGGTCGTACGATCTCTGGGCGGCGCACTGAATGTTATATGAGACGAGCCGCCCTGGAGAAGAGCAGGGGGGAATTGCTGCGACGACGATCCGACGACAATGCCAAGCCAGCGTTTCTCAAAGGCCTTGCAAGTCAAGCGGTTTCGAGCATATCCGGGCCTCCTGCCACTCTGCTGGGGCTGTTTGAAGGTTCCTAGTCGTTGCAGGCTTGGCACTAGAGACAAGGTTGTATGTTTGCCCCATGATTCCAAAACGTGGTGCAGGGGGGCGATGCAGACGGGGGAAAGTTCTCAGAGCTGTCACACAGACACGATGGACCGAGGATGGAAGGGTCACAACCTCCACGAGCAAGAAAGTGACCCTGCATTGCGGAGATCCCAATTCAGAATTTTTTGATATCGAAGTCGGGACGGCAGGGGCATTGGAGTTCCTGGGGCTCCAGGACTTTCGAACCCGGAAGGAACACGGGGCAGGTCCACTACCTGAGGAATGTACTGTACATACGGATTACGGATTACACACGAGGGGGTTAAGAAGAGCTTGCCCTACCGACTGGTAAGTACTACTACTACGCAGTGCAGGTAAGACTGAGCAACGATGCAAGGCGTCGAGGGAATCGGAAAGCGCGTTGCCGTCTGTTTGCACCGCTTACCTAACCCCACAGGTGTGAGCGGTCAAAACGACCGCTTGATGAGGTTTATAGGTCTGGCACTTCGGGGCAGTACTTACTACACAGTACAGTCAGACAAGATGCTGCAGAGGGAAAGACAGAGGGTGCACTGTCTCTCGGGAGCAGAAGCTTGGATGCTGGAGTAGCAGTTGAGGCGGCTCGTGTGCCAGATGTTCAAGGCTAACCCTGCTCGTCCCAAGTTCAACCAATTGGATCGCCCTGGCCATGACGATCGGGCAGCTTAAGTTTCGGGATGAAGCGCAAGCGAGGGAGCATGAACTCCGCGCTGTCTGGAACCCGCTATGGGACTTCCCCACATGGGCCACCAGGCGCTTTTCAGCCCCGCGTTGACCAGATGCCCTCTTCCCTCAACTTGTCAGAGAGCCGCACAGCGATTGCCTGTCTATGGATATCGGATATCGGCAAACCTCCGAAACGACAGAACACTGCGGTAGTTCACAACCGGTTAGGATTTTCGCGGTCGCTGTTTGAGCATTGGCGCCGGTACCCGTCCGTTGTGTCAGGACAGAGTCTTTGCTCTCGCCGTCATGTGCAGCGCTTGTCAGCCAATTTCCTTGCCGCAGCTTTCGCGGCAGCCGGTCGATCGTCTGACCAAGACGCGGGCCGAGTTGTGCCAGCCGTCAGCCTCCCGGTCAACTCAACTGACCTTCGCTGTTCTACAGAGTGCTGGGGCACGCCTGACATGACAGTCTTTGGGTCGGGCAGGCTTGCGGCGATTCGCCCCATCTCGAGGATCCGCATAAAAAAATACCTTTATAGCACCTTCGGAAGGTACGCTACACTACGCGCAATTAACGTTGACAAGATAGACCGGGGGTCATTTTTGGCATCAGGATCGAATTTAATGGGAATCAATTCTCAGCTGCCCTGGGTCGTTTATCTCCGGGCCGGCTGTATCCCTGTCCTGTGCAACAATTTGCTCGACATGTTTCCTAGATGGGACGCTGTCATGGTGACCCTGCCGCTCCTTCCCATCCCTGCCAGGGGGTATGAAGTTTAAGAACCTAAACTAAGGTAGGCGAGACAAAGTTCCCACAGAAATGAGGAAGTTCCACTACACTCCAGGCCTCCTGCGCCAAAACGCTCAAAAGCTGGAGGAAGACAATCCCACGGTAACGTTACCGAAATGGCCAGCTCTTATAGGGCTTGCCGAACCTCCTCTCCGTATTTTTGTTGCTGTCGAGACGCTGGCGGCCCCAGGTCGGCACTTTGCTGCGGAGTAACAAGCAGGACTCGGGAGGTCAAGGCTGCCCGTCGGCGGTACGGTTCGGACAACGAACTGTGCAAATTTGATCAAAACTCAGCCGGCTAGTTTCACACAGTTCCCAGCAAACCAAGGAGGACCAAGGATTCTCGCTTTCGCGAAAGCTGGCATCCCCGTGCCCATCGCTCCGGTTTGCGACGAAACGAATCGTGTTCATTGAATCGCATTCCATCTGGACATTAGACCTGTGATTTGCCGCTGGGCCACGATTTGGTTGTTGGCATTTGCGGAAAATCGACAGCTGACAGCCAGTGGCTATCCAGCTACCTGACAGTGTGCAGTACTACTCCGTATTGTAAGCGCCGGCGGCAAGGCGAAAGGGCCCCTGCGCGATTCGAGACATGGTGCTCCTCCAATTCCTTTCCCTTTCCCCTTTCAGTCTCCGACTAAGGTAGCTCGAGAACATTTCGCTCTCCTGAAACAGCGTGACCCTCTATTAAAACCGATCCACTCAACATTTCCAACCCTTCATTCCTACGAGAAGCGGAGTTGAGTGTGTCGAAGAGACAGAGTAACTACTCACCCTGATCGGTTCGGTCGGCATCTGTCAAACGACCTGCGACTAGCAGCCTGTATGACATCCGTACTTGTAAAACCCAATGCTGGGGTCTGGCACAAGGTTTCCGGGGGACCCCACTAGGTTAGATTGGCGGAACGAAACACGAGGCATCACCGAATTGCTGGGCACCACCTAATGCCGTCATCGGAGTCGGTGTTTTGTCATGGTCGTTGGCCCAGCCGGGAAGATCAGACAGATGGCGTTTCCTTCACTGTGGGACGAGCATCGTCCCCGTCGCCAGGACCCAAGTCCCATGTGTGGGTGCCACGAGGAATATCTTTTCCTAGGAAAGCCCACTAAAACGCCATATTCCGTGGAGGGAGCATAGATGCGCCGCTCACCTGTCGTTCCGCGGGAGTATCGGCTATGATACTAGGGTTCTTTTGACGTCTCACAGACGGAACAGCTGCTTAAAGGTCTTCCGAACCTGACGCGGTCTTCAGGCTAGTGACGATCAGATCCAGCCACGCAGCCAAGCGATATCCCGCCCTCGCTACCTGCACCTCGATCACCGGCGCAGCGGCCTGGTAGTAGTCAGAACCAAGCTCTTGGTCCCTGATGGCGTCCGGGCCGTCGGGCAAGACTGCGAGCAGTTTAGTCACACTTCGATACGCCACGCGAAGGATACAAGAGATGATGATCCAGGACTCGGACGTTGGTCGAAACTCACCTGTGGTGCAGACGTAGGAATTCGCCTCGGTGGCCCAGGCCAAGGCCGTGGCGACCGGATCCGACAAGTTCGCCGACCTCAACCAGCTGATCCTCTCGGAGGCATACTTGCCCTCGTTGATCTCCCTGGTCAGCTCGTCCGCCCACCGCTTGGCGGCGGGATACGGCTTCCGCCTCACGCCGCCACCGACCAGCTTCTCGACGATGCTCGTGTCCCAGACGTGGTGCAGGTTGAAGCGCCGGCCGTCGAAGAGCACGGGGATGCCGTTGCCGCCGCGGGCGACGTTCTCGGTGTGCAGCGGCTGATGGATGTCGCCGACAAAGTGGACGACGAACTTGGCGGCGATGGCGCGCTCCGACTCGCGCAGGTCCGCGTCCAGCATGCGCGACGTGTAGTTCTGCAGCGCGCTCACCACGCAGCCCCGGTCCTTCTTGCAGTCGCGCTCAAAGTCGACGCCGCAGTACCGCGGCGGGTCGTCCTTGGCGTCGATGAAGTGGAAATCGGACGTGAAGCGGCCCCATTTGGTGTACCGGATCGAGTCGGCCCACGTCGCGACGCCCGCGAGGTAGTCACCCGTGTCGTTGCGCAGGAGGGATTGGAGGTAGTCGGTGGTGGCTGGCGAGACGAAGTTGCTCGCTATGTAGGCCACGCTAATGTGTCCGAAGCCTGGTATTGCCATGTGCCGACAATGTTAGATCGCGCCTGGGACAATGGGGACATTGAATGAAGAGAGAGGCCTTACCGCCCCATGCCAGGACTCCCGGTACGGCTGCCGCACCAATGGCAGCGGTTGAGAGTTTCATTTCGAAGAACGGTGTGAACGAATCCGCGGAGTGACGCCCTCTGTTCGCTTCGGTTTTGGGCGGGTTCCGAAGGGTAAATTCTCTTTGTAATGTACGATGAGATGTTGGAAACCGTCACAAGCACAAGCTTGTCCACCGTCCTCCTGCATCAACAGCTGATCGCGGTCAGCTGGGCAGGGCTATCAACGGGCCAGGGCAGCCTCCTGACAGGACCAACCCCCCTGAGAGTTGTTTATGGAGGAAACGTTCAGGCCAATGACATTCCGCAGATTACGGAATACTCTGGGGTTGTAGCGTATGTCAGTGCACAGGTGCCCCACGTGCTCCTTATCGGCGGCCGTTTAACGTTATCGGGTGAACGGTTCAGTCCGAGACTACGCAGTACTCTGTAATCCGTACAGAGTAGGTTCAAGAATACGGAGTATGTACTGTACACCACGTATTTGTTCAAACCTGTTGTTTGCGCCTGCCAGTACGAATTAATCCGTACCTTGGCTACATACCTAGCACGTAAACTCCGAAACGTAGCCTTTCCAGGCCCTGTAGCATCTTAGATAGGTGTCTCGGGTATCTAAGACGCACGACAGAACAACTACCAGTGCGGCGAACCCAACAATCCTCTTTGAATTACCCGAGAACAGGTTGTTTGAAGGCCGCGAGGCGGCCTCCACTTCTCCTACTCCTCGCTCCCTCCCCCTCCCAGTAATAACGTTATTCAGGCCATTTTCGTCCCTCGTTCGTTGTTAGAGTTCCTTCAATCAACGACTATGGCAATGAGAGGGTTCTCGGACCGAAACGAGATCGGTTGTCGAGCATGACCATCTCCGCAGCCTTGGACCCCACAAATGCGCGGCGGGATGCAGATGCGGGGTGCCTTATCTACACTAGTGTAGGTCGACTTTCGGCAGCTTGTAACCTTTCCCGCCTCTCCAAGTTGCAGCTCCAGGCAGAGACTCGCAGCCAAATGACAACAGCGTGCGTCACGATGGCCCACCTGCACTACTTGTGTCTACACTAAAGCGTAGCACACTAAGCGGTCAGCCAGGCGTGAGAAATCGCTAACTTCCCCTTCTGGGATGGTGTAGTTATCAGAGATCCCCCCTACGCCGATCTGCGCCCCGCGATAAGGCCCTCGGCAACGCGGCAACCCTTGCGGTTTGCCCCCAGGCTTCACTGGATGACTCGAACGCGAGGCGCAAACTCTGAAAACACCAAAACCAAATATCCCTTTACAACATCTCCCCCGTATCCAACAAGAACACAACGGGATTCATGGATAGACCTTGAACGGCATACCTGCTCGGCTTGCTTTCTTTTATTTTTTTTGTTGCGACGAAGCCTTGTTCCGTGATGCTGCCCTTTATCGCTGCCGCCCTCGAGGCGCCTTATCAGCCGAGACTCGGCGAGGTGCTCTCGGGGATCTTCGGCAGCGTGAGCTTGACGGCATGGATATGTCTCTTGGTAGGCGACAACAAGCACGTCATTGGGAAGGTCAACGGCTGACGGTGTCGTAGCTCCCCCAGTTGATCACCAACTACAAAACCAAGAGCGCAGACGCCTTATCAATGAAGTTCCTTCTGATTTGGCTCCTCGGTGATGTCTCCAATCTGTCTGGTTAGTGGCTCGCGAGCTTTCTTTGAAACCACGCCTGCTGTCGACCGTAGACCGGGGCTACTCGAAGCGCGTCATCCTGCTAGCGTTAGTCTAACTACCATATCCCAGGCGCCCTCTTCACGAGCCTCGCGCCGTCCACGATAGCACTCGCGAGCTACTTTTGCGTTGCCGACCTGATCCTGATCAGCCAATGCACCTACTACAACACCATCAACGCCCGCCGGCGAGCCCGTCGCGAGGCCCACCTCCAACACCACCATCACCACCACCACCACCACCACCACCACCATCGTCATCCCAGGCTTTCGACCGACGACGAGCCGGGCGCGAGTGCCTCCTCCGCCGTAGCCGATCACCACGCGGCCCCGACACCCACCGAAACCGACCCACTGCTCCGTCCCTCCAGCGCCACCGCCACTGCGGCGGGCGGAGCGACGGGGGACTCCCACTGCCGGCACCACGAGAGCCTCCTGAACCGGCGCGGCAGCAACGGCAGCAGCGGCGGCGGGCCGCTGCTGAGCGACCCGCTGGCGCGCATCATCACGGGCGAGGACGACGACGCGTCCGGCGGCGGCCGCGCGTGGCTGCACAACACGGTCAGCCTGGTCGCGGTCTGGGTGGTGGGCGCGGCCGGGTGGTACTTCAGCTACAGGGTGGGCGCGTGGGGGGCCGGTGCCGGGAACGGGAATGAGGATCTCGCTGCGCCCGTCCCGGGAGACGGGGAGGAGATGATGAAGGAGCCGGTCGCGGTCGTGGGGATGGTCCTGGGGTATGCGAGCGCGCTGTGCTATCTGTGGTATGTCTCTTCTCGTCGTCTCTTCTCCTTTCCTCGCTCGTTCTTCTTCTTCTTCGGTTCTGCCCCCGTCCGTTGTTTCTGTTTCTGCGCGAGTATTTGGCCACGAAGGTGCTAACTTTCCGGCTCGTTTCTTGTCAGTGCTCGCATCCCGCAAATCATCAAGAACTACCGCGAAAAGTCGTGCGACGGGCTCGCGCTCCTCTTCTTCCTGCTGTCGCTGACGGGCAACTTCACGTACGGCGCCAGCGTCGTCTCGTATTCCCAGGAACGTGACTATCTAGTCAGGGCGCTGCCGTGGTTGCTCGGCTCGCTGGGGACCATGGTCGAGGACTGCATCATCTTTGTGCAGTTCCGGATATACTCACCCGAGAGGCAGCTCAAGACGGGCGGGGCCGCTTAGATATTCGAACTCTTGCTGACATGGTTTAGACGGGGACGTCTTATGGGATCGGAGTATGTTGAGTGGGAGAACCTCGGGTCAGCGTGGGAGTTGCGGGGCACAGAATGACGTGCTGTATGGCTGCATTTATTGGGCGTTTGAGTTTCCAAGATTGCCGTTTATGAGGGTTGGACGTCCGCTGTAAGGTATTTCTTAACATGCACGGGCTGAACGGGGGAGCCCACAGGGCGTCATTGTTACGAAATCGTCATGCTCGTTCAAGGTCTATCTGCATGGGATGTTTTGAGCCGGGGACCACCAGGTCCTTCACCTTTGGGTCTGAACTCTAGAGCAAGACAACGACTATTCTTGCCGGAAACAATGGAATGACTGCAGTTCTACAGGCAGCCAGCCACGACCCATCGCCCGTGATGTGTTGATGTGTCTGGCACGACTCTCGGCCGCCCCACCTTGGACCTCTCTTCTCGCCCCGGAGTTGTTGGAACGACAGAAAAGTCGAGATGCCGGCCGCCACCACTCGGCCGGAAGATGTGCCGGTCAAGAACGCTCCTTAGCATCCAGTTCTGGCTGAGATGCATAGACCTTTTTCGTGCCGCGGGCTCCAAAGTCCCGCGGGCTTGTCCTGAACGACAGCTTCTGGAGGGCCGAGCCCGCGGCCCCAGGGCTGGCATCCGGAGTGCCTACGTTCCCCGCTCCTTCGACAGTCCTAACGGGAGAGCCCGGGCGAGGGAGGAAACGATTGGCGCGAGGTTTGGTGCAGCCTCTCTGCACGATGCCTACATGGCAGAGATTCCCAGCTTGATGTGATTTGGACTGTAGGTTGCCGATTTATGGCGGATGCTAAATACGGATTACATACGGAGTAGTCCGTACCCTGTATGGAGTAGTGAAGGGCATGAGGCCGGGCCCGGTCCGCGGCCCCGGGATGAGACGTGTGGAGATCTGATCTGCCTCCGAAACGGAGTCCCGGCTGCCCTGATCCCCCCTGATTCAATGCGTGCCTGCGTGCGACGAACACACCGAACATACTCTGATCTTAGTTAACTACTCTGTCAAGTACCTTGGGTGGCTCGGGTGGATAGGTATGGATATACTGTACTCCGTAGTGTACACACAGAAGATGGAGTAGCATTCTTGCATTTACTATTCCGCCCACGCCCACTACACAGGAAGATAGCCAAAGCTTACTTTACTACTGCGGGCTGGTAGCTCGAAGGCACTGCGGTTTCCCCTGGTTGCCCGGTATCAATTATAGAAAGTACGGATGTACATACACCGACATTTTATATGAGTGAACGAAACTCGTATTCCTTGCCGAACCATCAGTGCCCGCCTTAAGTTCTTGGTAATCCGTCCCACAAGTGCTTTCCTGTGACGGACAGGTCCCTGACAGCCAAGGCATGAGATACTGAGTACGGAGGAGGAGGTACGTCCGTACATACGGTATGTAATCCGTAATCCGTACTCGTTTTGAAGTGGGCTCTCGGCAGGGTACCTGGGCGCTAAGCGAACCCCATCAGGCCATTTCCAGGTCTCCATTCGTCAGGGCCCCTTGCGCTGTGACCTGGGGCGCCCTCTCGCTTAAAACCCTCGATAGCTAGGCTTAACCTCTAGGTAGTTAATCTGGGCTGTATCCGTACTGCCCCATGGTAACCACTCAATGATGTACACTATGGTATCATGCACGGATTATCCGGACCGCTAACAGACTTTTTGAAGACCCGACAGAGACTCTTTTTGATAGTGACTCGCCCGCTTGGGTTGTTATTTTCTGACAGGAACTTTACGGGACCTCTTACTTGTACACAGTGAGCCGTCCAAGCCCTGGGCGCCGCGGAGACCCAGGGCAGTTTCAAGCCAGGGCCGAAGCGGTCGCAGTTTGCAGCCCCCCGCCCGCATGAACCCCCCCCCCCTTTTTCGGGGCAGCGGCGGGTTTCAAAGATGCGACGAGAGGCTTTACCGCCCAGTCGCGACTCGGCGCTTGGAGCTGTGCTGTGTTGCCGAATCGATCGGCTTCCCTTTCTTTCAGCTCTTCCTCTCTCTCTACGAATAGTTTTCTTCGTCTGATCGTTTTCACCCTTTCCCGGCGTTGAAGGAAGTCCGCCTCGCTTTCTTTTCTTCACTCTCTCTTAATACAGAACAGCTGGTCTGACTACCCTCCATATTCTCTTAATTTGAATCTGGAACCCTTTTGGTAGAACGAACGGACCGTGCAAGACCCTGGGGCCACGACAATTCCTCTCGAGGGCCGGATCAAAGCCGAGTCGACCATGAAGCCCGCCGCATTCGCCGCCGCCGCACTTTCGCTCTGCGCCTCGCTTGTCAGCGCCGGCGTCGTGCGCACCCCCATCCTGCCGGATCAGGTTGTTCCCAAGACCAATGGTGACTGCTACTTTGGGGTGACAACGCCTCAGGGATGCGGGTACGTGATCCACACTCTGCGCGTCGTGGTGGTGTCGTTGGTGCCTTGTGCTTGCTTGTTCTGTGGCTAACCGGACTGGTGCAGACCTCTCAGGAACAACTGATATTACCTCTAACACTGTGGTGCCCTGTTGAATCACAGGGCGCGGAAAGAGTGCGACGCTCGCGGTGCGGGCAGCGGAGTCTTCGAGCACCACCGTCTTATGGGTCCTTGCAGTGCAAAAAAAAGTGGCCTTCGGAGGTTTAATGTTGTGCTAGAGATCGGCTTTTGGTTGCGCGGTCGGAGCTTAGGTGATATCACATCACGCAACCCGAGGGTTCAATCCTCCGTGTGGATGTTGCTGGGGTGGATTCTCTTCTACATATATATTATTCCCTGAATCTAATTTGATGCCCCGGCTCATCTCTTAAGACCAATGGCCAAGCCAACTGTCTGTTTTGTCACTCAATCGCTAAGCTGGCCTTCGCTCACAGCTTGACATGGGTATTCCCCAGCGAGCCGGTGTCTGTTTTGTTTAAACCATGGACCCGCTAGACTGCCCGCTTTGGCTGCCGCTAATACATTGTAAAAGGAGTGAATAGCAGCCGCCGCAAACCGCCTGCTAAGGGACTCAGCAATCAAGCGCAGGAGACGAAAGCTTCCACATTACACATTGGGTATAGTTACAACCGACCAGCAATCCGCTCCTCTATGCAGATCATCTGTCCCTCCTTAGGTATTGGTCCGTTTTCAACAGCGCTAGCTCCCCCTCACCGCCAGCTCTTCTTCAAGTCATCCTCATACACGGTGCTGCGTCGTTATTGACTATGCCGGGCCAGGGGCAGGGGCGGGGGCGGGGGCGCCTGTTTGGCTCGCTACTCTCGCGCCGGGCTGTGGAAGAAAGAGGGGCAGGTACGTGACAAGCAGGGACGTCACTAGACAATCACGTCAGATGTAAGTAACGCAAACCTCGGGTAGGAGAGTCCCGCCGTACGCGCCATGCCGACATTGAAGTAGCCAGGTGTGCCGTTACTCTTCCTGGTCTCCTCGCTCTCGCCCAGCCAGCTCTGCAGGCTGAAGAGAACTGCCGCCCTGCATGTGATAAAGCCGTCAGCATATCGTAAGTCGGAGCGATGATGCAGGTGGTTGGAGAGGCATGCGCGCAGTTCCGAAAGACGCAGAATGGTCAAGGGAGGACGCCAGGTGTCGAGGTAGCTAACAGCGATCGGCCTAAGCTTACCATCCGATATATTTATTCCGCATGAAGACGGCAGCCATAGGCAGGGTCGAGGCGATGGTCGACTGGAACTCGGGGTTGTCGCCTTTCGCGGCCGGCTCTTGATACGGGATGACTGACGCGATCGAGAGTTAGTGCGCATGCTCTTCCAGGCTCGCGCTGGAATCTGCAGCCGCGATTGAGTTCTCTCTGCACTTACTCAAGTCCGACTGCCTCATATCTTTCTCTTTGCTAAAGTCCATTGTGACGACTGCGCGGTCGGTTTGTCTTAGACATCCACGACGCGTAGCGTAGATAACCGGCGATGCTCTTTGGGTGCTGGTTCCGATAGAGTTGTCGTTCGGTGCAGACCCCCTACCTGCAGTCCAATCTCGTCAGGTTGCCCCACAATAACGAATCCGGGGGCTCGGAAGAGCTCCAGGGGCGGCACGCTAACGGTCTCCGCTCGATTCAATCATGAGATTGGGCCCCGCCCTTCCTTCCTCCCATCGCTGTATGTACGGAGGAACTATCAGCTGCAAATGCAAGACCGAACTTGCATCCATAGTACATCGGTACAAGCGGAGACATCGGAGCCATTACCAAGTACATACGTGACGGATCTTGTCCCGAGCGGCCGCCGAGTCTCCAGTTTGCAATCGACCACAGGGCTTGTCGCGTGATGTGGGAGCAGATGCTTCCAAGCCTTTTTCTTTTGTTTTCTTACCTTTTTTTTTTTTTTTTTTTTTAGAAAAAGGAAAGGTAGCCCAAGCCTCAGACGCTGGAAACTGCTCCGTAAAGGCTGGCGCACGTCCATCGGTAAAGATGGCCTACGAATCGTACTACCGTTGTTTCTTGGCGGGAAGTGGCGGATTGAAGAAAGACTGCAGAGAGAGAGAGAGAGACATACCAGAGGAGTGGCGGGTATACTAGAACACCTAGAACTGCTCTTCTCAACAACACAACTTGGTCAACTGTCTTGTTGTTGCTTTTTCCACCACAGCGGTGTTTGCAAGGCGCTCACAAACAACTCAAGTGCGTACACGTCAGGCAATGTAGGTAAGTAAGGCACGCAGGCGCCAACTGTCCATGAATTGTGCAGAAAGGGCAGAACTTGAATAGCAACGGCGCGGGCGGCGATCTGCGCGATCTGTGAGATCGCAACCTCAATCCGGAAGCTGCTGAATGGACGAAAGTATGTCCCCTACCAATGGCCATGTTAGACATTACTACATAAAAACATGCCCAGCTATCCATCCCGTTTTTCCGGCTGCCCACTGCTGAGACCGAAACTGCGGCAGGCATCCCGTGGCACCTGTCTGTCCATACATACCCGCCGACAGTGGCGTAAGCGGGTCGTTTTATTTGGATCACGGAATACAAGTACGCAGTAATGTATCGATCCATATGAAGGTATTGATGAATGGCAGCCGAACAATGATGACCAACTCGCATCAGTAGGAGGCCACAATCAAGCCGGGCACCCACCGTGCTAACTGAGCGCACTCTCAGAGAGATATTCTACCTTTACATACATACAAGCACTGTACGGATTACATACGCACTATAAGGTACCTACCTTACACTCTCACTACCCGTACTGATGATTACGATAACTGTAATTGCCCCTCTGGCCTGGGATGAACCTAGGTGTAGATCCCCTAGGTGTAAAGATGGAGGCACACTCTGACTGTAGACCTGTCTCGAGGGGACAACAAAGCTCCCGTTCGAGCGCGTTGCGGCTTGACGAACTTGAGCCTGTTTTAACTCCATCTTGGTGCTTTGTGGCCTGCAAGCCTATGAACCCCCCCCCAAACCCCCGGCCCGCCCCCCCCCGGCGGGAACACTGTGTGCAGATCGCTAGCGTGCACTAGCGCATCTGGCCCCCTGCCTCCCAATTTGGGGGGCGAGGCGGGAGGGGGTCGAGTGCACGCCATCGCACAAGAATGGAGCCCAGGGTCCCGCAGCCCGGCCGAAGCCTCTGCGGTTTCTGGGGCCTGCGCCGCCGACCTCCCGAAAAGCAACCTCCCCTACCGATCTTTGATGCTTCACGGCAAGAAGCGCCGAGACGCTCAAAGCCGTGGCACATCTGTCACTTTTCTTGCCCTCCGTTGCCAATGTCAAATCTTGGTCCACGGCTCCGTCGAACCGCGGATCGAGTCGTGCCATCACTCGCTGCTTCCGCCCGAAGACCGGCCGACTTGTCGACAGCACACCATCGCTGCAGGGGTCGGGTTCGAGCGGGCACCGTCCAACCTCCATCCCATCCCCATCGCCATCGCCATCGCCATTGCCATCGCCATCAGGTAGTCTCGCCCCCGTCCTCTTAACCGACCACAACCTCCCACTCGCCACAACGACATTATACGGAATGGCGCAGTCGCTCGGCCTCTTGCGATGACCTCCCGGACCCCCTTGGGCGTCCAGCAGCGACCGCCCCAGCACAAGCTGAACGGACCGACTCTGTCGCAGCGGCCGGGCGCCGCCCACCAGCGCGCTCTTTCTCAGCAGCCGCAGCCGCAGCCGCAGCAACAGCAGCAGCAACAACAAGAACAACAACAACAACAACAACAACAACCACAACAACATCCACAACAACATCCATCGCTGTCTCCCGTACGCAAGGACACCCCATTCTACGACTTGACCTCGGCGGATCCCACCGTCGATGGCCCTTCGGCTCGCCATGGCGCCACGCGCCGCGGCGGCTCGCGCCTCAAGCTGGAGCTGTCGCACGATTCAGCCGACTCGTTGCAGCAGCACGCTGCCGTCACCGAGTCTCCGGGTGCTGCCGAGTCGTCCAAAGCCTTCACACCTTCGCGCATCATGCCCCCTACCGACTCCTCAGAACTGGGGGATATGAGCCCCCATCTCTCGGCCCATCCGCTGAGTGTCGAGATTGACGCTCCTCTACCCCTGCCTCGACGTCCGCCACCATTCGTCTCCAGCGCCCCGCGTCGCGAGATGCCGCCGCCGCCGACGAGCGCCAACCCTCCCAAGAGAGACGCCCGTCCGAAACCGTTCGCGGTAGACCCGCCGGCTGCGGCCCCGCGGTACGCAACGCGTCCTGACTCTCAGACAAAGACAGGCACGCCCAAGATTGCGTACGCTGATTTCTACCCCTGGACGGGTAACCACCCGGAAGATCACTTTTCCGACAACGTGATTCGGCACGGATACTACGACAAAGGCCTTTTCTCCACCGCCGAGACGCAGTCAGCCAAGAACATACTGTTCCCGGCCTTGAAGCACAAGACCGGCCTCACGGCGCTCTCGTCCGTCTTCACCGCCGTGCTGGGCCAGAGGAGGCATAACGGTCAGATCACGGCGCCATCCACCTTCAAGCCCCCACCCCGGGTTACCCTCACCGACACCAAGCGCGAGCTATGGTTGAAGGACCTTGCGAACCCGGCCATCTCGCTCCGCCGCCTCAGCCGAACCATACCCCACGGCATCCGCGGTAAGGTGCTTCTCGAGCAGTGCTTGAACAAACGCGTCCCCACAGACCGTGCCGTCTGGTTGATCAAGTGTGTTGGCGCGAACGAAATCAGGGCAACCAAGCGGAAGGGCGTCAGTACCCTAGTGATGGGCGGAGAGACCAGGTGGATCAAGGACTGGACCGTTTCGGTAGAGCAGTTCATCGAGAACGTCTACTTCTCATTTGGCGAGGACGACTGGAAAGCCAAGGTGCATTACACGTGAGTAGCGGGGGAAAGCCCTCTTTCCACTCGTCCCATCATCGCTAGGCTAACCTCACGGCAGAACCCGGCTGGCGGCGCACCTATACGCCGAATGCCTGCTCGACCGCGAGCACTACTCGGAATGGCTCGTTTCGAACCTCGAGAACAGCCCAGAATCCAAGCTGCCCATGTGGATGCTCATCACCCAGCTGTACTGGAAGGACCTGCTCAAGCTGAGAAAGTACGGCCGCAGGCTGGTCACTGCCCTCGTCAGCCATCATCACCTAGTACACAACCCCCCCACTCTCTTTCCCCCCTTGTGCGCCCCTACGGGAGCGCGGATGCTAACACTACTGCAGTTATATAACCACCCCGACAAAGACATACTGCTTCCGCTGCTCAAGAACCTGACCCAGTGTCTCAACACGCTGCTGCTGAGCAGTCCCGAGAACTTTGTGTCTCCATCGGCTTGGTCAAAGTACCGCGATGCCCTGAAAGCTTGCCTTCCCGCGGGGGATGAGGCCCGACACAACGCATTTGGCGCCATCAACCTCCGGAACGAACAGCTCGCTGCGGCCGCCAACAGATCTCAACCGGCTGCCCGACATATCCTCGTGCGGATGCTTGACGGGACCCTCCAGGCGCCGATGCCCAATGAGCTCCCCGCCCAGTGCTGGGGGATCTCCAAGGATAAAGACGCGCTAGCGAGGGCCTTGCTTGAGTGGTGCACTTCTCTCTATCGCCCGGGTATTGCCAAGGTCTACGTCACAAGCCGGATCCTGCAGCACTGGAGCACTACCGGTTTGGACTCGACCACCGCCGTGTTGGCCTTCCTAGAGACGGATGCCTGCGAAGAGGAGGAGCGCAAATCGCTGCTCTATCACGTCGTCTGCGAGCTGATCCGCTCCGGCCTCTTCTCCGTTTCTCGCTACATCCAATGGCTGATCGCGCGTGGAGGGGTAAGGGATCCGGACCTCGTGTCAAGGGACGGCCCGGCGGCAACCCGCCTGCTGGTTGAGGTTCCTGCCCATGCCCTTGCCCCGTCTCAGCGTAATTCCAGGGGCGAGATCCTCCGTCGTGCCTCGTTTAGCGTGGCGGAAGCGGCAGCAGACGCCGAGCTCGCCGTCAAGCACCTGAAGCATGTGCTAGGGATTCCGGTGGATCTCGCCGGGCTGAAACCCCTGTCACTCGCAAAGTTAACAAAGAGGATCGCATCTGCAGATCGAGCCCTCAAAGCCGAGCTCGGTTACTGGCTCTGGTCCACCACATTGGCCGCCCACGCCGAGGAGAAGGATGGGGACGGGGAAGGCAGCCCGGCGCTCGAGACCTCGCCCGCCAACTTTTATGTTGTTCGATCCGTGATGGAGGCAGCTGAGGACTTTTCAATGTTCGGAGATGTCCTGGAGACGCTTGCAAAGCATTCCGGCGTAGACGTCCTGGCGGCCATTGCCGACACCGTCAGTCGCCATTTTTTCGTCTTCTCCGCCCTGGGCATAACCGCGGCCTTGTTTCGCAGCCTCCATCTACGTCTCAAGGCCGCCGTCCAAGAACACGGCTTCGCACTGCGCCCGCTCTTGGCCTCGCTCGTTACACTCGCCCCGAGGATACCGGGAATGGAGGAGGCGGCCTCGCGGCTGAAGAGGGATCTGGCACTGAACGACCGCCAGAATCCCGTGGATGCCTGTTCTCCCGTGTCCGACACCGTGGTCGCTCGGCTGCAAGACGACGCTGGCGAGCTGCACGAGGAGATCGAGAAGCTCTTGGCCGGCGGTTCAAGCGTCGACCGGAACACCATGGACCGCCTTTTCCAAACCCTCGTCCAGCGCCTGCAGGCGAGTTGGTCCAAGGCGGCAGACAAACAGCGGGCCTACAGCAGCTTGCTGGGCCGTCTCCGTCTCTTCAACACGCAGCATTTCGACGGACTCATGGTCAAGTGGCTCCTGAGTCTCCGCACCCTCGCCAACCGCCCATCCATTCTCCGAATATTCCCACTGCTCGTATCGGCCGGGTGTCTGGACATGGGCGCTATCCTGGCAACAGCATCAGACATTCCGGCTGGGCAAGGCGTGCCCACTGCGCGGGTGCTCACCACGACCGGTGCGGCCGTACCTCAGGTGGTCCAGATCACATACCGGACCAGGTACATGCAGGAGGTGCTGCAGCTGCTCACCGCGCCGATCCGCCGCAGTGACCTCCTAACGGCGGATGAGGTATATCGCTTTTCCATCTTCCAAGATCAAGCGGTCAGAGAGTGCCCCAAGGAGGTCCTTGGTCTCATCTTCCTCGCGTCGGCCGAGTACTCCTACGCCAAGGCACAGAATGACCTGGAGGGCCTACCGCTGGAGTGCGAATCGGTTCAGCAGAGCCTCCTCGACTTGCTCAAGCGGCTGGTGCTGAGGGATGCCACCGGGGTGGCGAGGACGTTGGGGATGAAAAGCCCGAATTCTCAAGCCAGCGGCTGGATCGACAGCGTAACAACCAAGCTGCTGGTCCCAACGGCCGACGCTCACACGCGCATCTCGTTCGACCGGGTTCTCGAGCTCACCAACGAGTTCACCTTGCCGTTCTGCCAGGTCAAGCTCGCACTCAGCCTCAGTCCCGGCGAGCAGAGCAGCCAGGATTCCGCCGACCGGCAGCAGTCGCACGTCGAGCTCTTCGGTAACGCCATGGACAAGGCCATCAGCGCGGGTAACATCTCGTGGGTGGGCATGCTAAGTTGCCTTAGCCCAGATATCACCCAGCACCTCAAAGTCCGCGCCCAGAACCGCTTCCTCGAGCTCATGCCTTCTCTCCGCAAGCCCCCACCAACCGACGACGCCCTCGCACAGAATCTCCAGATGGCCGAGAACCTCCTCTCGGTGATCGACGCCATCATGCGCGGTAGTTCAGCCGGCGGTGCCCGTCAATCACAGCTCCCGCCCGCCGTCGTCGACAAACTCGTCGACCTGTGGGAACTCCTCGCGGCGCCGCTAGACGGTGACGGCGGCGGCGGCGGCGGCGACGGCGACGACGGCAAGAGAAGCAACGACCCGGACATGATGGAGATTGATACCGAACCCGCAGCAGCAGCAACAACAACATCGTCATCATCAACAACAACCATTGGAGCAACAGTAGCGGCCACGACTACAAACCAAAAAACAGCCGTCCTCACCCACTGGTTACCGCTGCTTCTCAACCTCGTCACCCTTCACGCGCACACGCTCGATCCGTCCAGGGCGAACAACGAAGTGCGCGCCAAGGTCCTCGTCGCCTGTGCCGGACTCATGCAGGAGCTGGATGCCCTGCCGCTACCTCCGCCTCCGCCTCGGCATTCGCATCACATGCCAGGGCCTCTCCCCGCGGACGCGGCGTCGCTGAGCAGAAGGGTGTTTGACCTGGCGTGTCTGCTGGTCGACAACCTCCCCGAGGAGGCGAGGATGATGTGCGTGAGGGCGGTCGCCGGGTGTGCCGGCGGGGATGCGAGGCTGCGGTACCTCTTCAGCTTCACCTCCTCCACGTCCGGAACGGGCGCGGCGGCGGACGGGGGGTGCGGAGACAGCGGGCTGATGCTGGCGCACCGCGAGAAGGCGGCGGGAGGCCGTTCAGCCGGGGCCGCCGGCGGTGGTGGCAACGGCGGCGGCGGCGGCGGCGCCATGTTCGGGGGCCTGCTGGGCACGCCGGCGTCGCTGTGGGGGGTGGATCGCGGCCAGGCCACCGAGCGGCTGAGCGTGTTTCAGTACCGCCGGTGGGAGATGCTGAACGAGCCGACACCGAACGTGGGGGAGAACGATACGGCGTTGAGCCTGGCGCTGTTTGAAGCCAGAAAGGTGCAGTGATTATTTCTTCTTTTTTTTGGGTTTTGGGGGGGGGGGGGAGGGACAGATTAGGAGAGGAGGATTTTAATATTTTTTCCTTTTGTCGTCTTTACTCATATGCAATTACCATCATCCATGTTGTGGGCGTGGTGTGTAGGGGAGTGATTTTGGTGTTGCTCCGTTCGGGGTTTGGTGGGGGTTTTTGGGGGGGCGGGGGTTAGTTGGGGCCAGGGCATGGGATGGATACCCGGGGATTTTGTCTTTTGTTTCTCACGTCTTTCGTCTTTTGTCTGGCAATAAGCGAGCACGATGTGTGTTGTTCCTGGCTGGGTTTTTTTTTGGGGGGTGGGGCTTTCAGGATTTCATCATCACGATATCGTCCGGTCGTTCCCTGGAGGGTCCCAGATTTCTGCCTTCATGTGTATCTTTGTCTCGCAGTCATTGGGCGGGGTAGACGGGGAGGAAAGGTCCGTCATGCGTTGTGTCTACTACCCGGAATCGTCGTTTATTACATAACCATCATGAGCAAGCACGAAACGATCACGGAGGGTTGGCGTTTGGTTTCTTCGAGTCCCGCGTTCATCATCACATCCGGAAGTATGAGCATCGATATTGGGCGGCGGCACATCTGACAACAAATTATGTGGTTACGCATCATGCAGGGGGCTAACTTGTTTGCTGTTCCGTTTCTGATGCTTGCTTATAATGGTTCAGTGTTGAGTGCGAGCGGTTGGCGGCGTGTTACTTTGGATACAATCACAAGAAAATAAAGCGTTTCGAGCAGCAACCGTCCTCCAAGAGTGACGCTGGGGTTGGCGTTGTTGGTTCGAGGTCGAAGGTTGCGTTCAGGGGCAACTGGCCCTGGTCCTCTTCTTCCCTACGAGGTGAGAGTCTCCGGAGCCCGGCGGCGAAACGGATGAACGTTTGCTGCGCTTTGCCGGGTAACACAAGGACGCCTACCGATGCCGACTCTAACAAGAGATGCTGACTGAGCAGAAGCCGAAGGAGTCAATCTTGACGCGAATCGCCTTTTCTTTATTTTTTACCCGAAGAAGTCTGGGGGGTCTCCCCCATTTTTGGAGCCCAACTTGATCTTCCCAAGCTCTGGCTAACTACGTCACTGCGTATGTAGTACTGGAACGGACGTGTACCCCATACCCCGTTCGTCTTAGGATCAAGTCTTCCCAGCATTTACTTCACAAGTCCCCTCGGCCTTCTTACTACATAGACCGCTTCATCTCCCGATTGGACAGCAGAGGGAATCTTTGCCGACCTTGATTGGCGGCACAACCCCAGTTAAGTCTCCGCATGCGAGGGACCGTTCCATCGAGGGGTAGTATGTAGTATATAGTATATAGTATATAGTATATTTTCCCCGCGTGTTTTCTTTTTGGAGAAGCTATGCGGGTTGCGGCTCCGATTCGCAGAGATCAACATCGCGGAGACGGCCATTTTCCAAGTTGAGAATAACTACCGACTTGGCGCCGTCGACCCTCCCTAATGGCCTTTTGCGGGCCAACCCCTTTTTGGCCCCGCGGGAAGAGAAGGGGGGGGGGGGGGGGATGAAAGGAAAGCAGGTCGGTTACCTTGTTCGTCGCTCGCATGACCACGAAGAGAAGCTGATCGTCAACTCACTCTGAGTAGATGCCTCTCCCGCTCGTGAATCCTTCGCCCGAGTAGCATCTGGCCCCCAACTACCCCCATTCCTCCCTCCCCTCGGTCTCGATGCAACGTTGAACAGAACAAAAGGACATGCTCAGCATCACATGTGCGTGAAGAGAGCGATGGCCGAGGCTGGAATCCGGGATTGCTGGCCATGACGTTGCACAATCCCACACACGGACGGGAGCGGGCGCGTCTCTCTCTCTCTCTCTCTCTCGCTCTCTCTCTCTATATATATATGCATGTGTGTATGTACGTATGTGTACAGACACGTATATATATATATATATATATACATATCCTCCAGGGGTTCTGCTGGTATAGACCTTGCTTCTCCGTCATTGCTCACTCTCGCTTCTCTTTCAACCGACCATTCTGTCCCATTCCCAGAGCAACTCGTTACTTAGTACCTAACCTTTTCGGGCGGGCAGATATACTCTATGGTGGGTAGGTAAGGCGGGAGAAGCGGTGTTTGGGGTAATCGATCATGTTCCACAAGATGATGGTCTCCCCCCTGGCCGTCCTCTTGGTCCTCGCCTCGGCGGCGACCAGGGCGGCGGCGTTCGAGTACTACACGTTCGACGGGCCCGGGTTTCCCTCGTGCCACAACGTGTCGAGGGTCTACAACGCCACGAGCGTGGACGACGTGGCCTCGCTGGTCAAGTCCCTGACGGCCTCCAACAACACGGCGGCGCGCGTGCGGGCGGCGGGCAAGGGCCACATGTGGTACGACACGCAGTGCAGCGACGCCCGGACGGTGCTCGTCCGCACCGAGGACCTCCACGCCATCTCGGACCTGGACCTGCCCCCCGGGGCCGAGAGCGGGTCGGTCTGGGTCGAGGCCGGCGTGACCTTCTTCCAGCTGGCCGAGTACCTGCACGAGCGGGGCGCCTCGGTCGGCTACACGCTGACCAACTGGAACATCAGCTTCGGCGGCAGCGTCGCCATGGGCGCCCACCGGTCCTCCATCCGCGAGGACAGCATGGTCGCCGCCGGCGTGCTGGCCATGGACATTGTGGACGGCGCCGGCGAGGTGAGGCGCGTCGTCAGGGACGAGAGCGACGACGAGTGGCTCGCCGCCTCGACCTCCCTCGGCCTGCTGGGCATCATCGTGAGAATCCAGCTCAAGGTGTATCCGGACACCAAGGTCTATGCCAAGCAGGAGACGTGAGTACTCAATCCTTTTTTTCTTCTCCTTACCCCCCCCTTTTCCTCCTCCTTCCCCCTCCCCCCCCCCTTCTTCACCCCTTATCCTCTACAGGACAGGGGAGGAAGAGAGGAGGTGGAGGAGGAGACGGAGGAACACGGGGCCGAGACTGATGGGGTGGCCTCTCTGTGCAGGCTCGACGAGAAGGACGTTCTGGACGGCGACGTCTATGGCTTGATCGCGCCGTATGCAACCGCCAATCTCTGGGTAAGCTGAATCTGAATCTCTTCAACCGCCGTTGTCGTTTGTCGTGGTCATCATCATCATCATCATCATTAAAGGGGCTGGCTACCCCCTATCGACCTCTCTCGCTCGACTCGACCGCTCTGTGCTGACAGAACAAAACTCGCAGTGGTGGCCGTACAAGAGAAAGTTCCACCAGCGGTACTACGACACGGTGCCGGCCAACTCGACCCCGCAGGAGGGCTTCCAGAACACCTTCTCGGTGACGGAGCTGGAGGCGGTGACGGCGCGCACCATGCTCGACAGCGGCAAGTACCTGCCGACGTCCAACATGCTGGCCGAGGAGATCTTCTTCGGCCTGTGGTCCAAGCCCAACTTCCGCGAGAAGAAGACCAACGAGGCGATCGACGAGTGGCCCGTCTACGGCTGGAACTACGACGTCCTCATCGGCGGCCTGTACCCGGACCAGAAGCCCGAGTGGGAGTACGGCCTGGCCGGCTACACACTCGAGCTGGCCTTCCCCGTCACCATGGCAAACCAGATGCTCAAGAGGGTCCGTCAGCTGTTTGACGACGAGCTCAAGAAGGGCATCGTCATGACGTCCACGTACCGGAGCGGCATCAACATCAAGTGTGAGTGGCAGTCCCCGAGTGAGACACCGAGAGACAGAAAGAGGAAAGGATGAGAGAGAGGAGTCTCCCCCCAGAAAAGAAACGAGCTGCTGACGAAGATGTTCCCCCCTCTCGCAGTCGGCAAGGCCTACTACGACCTCCTCGGCCAGGTCACGTACAACACGTCCGACGGGGCCGACTGGAGCAAGGGCGCCATCATGTTCGACTTCCCCTCGTACAGGCCCACCATCGGCGACCACAAGCGCTTCAACGAGCCGTTCTGTAAGTGATCGACGGGGCAACACCCTACCCCCCCCCCCCACTTCTGGCGTTCCGTCGACACTCGCGAGACACACACATCCTGTTCCACTCTCACTTCCTCCACTTGCCACTTGCCGTCTGGTCGACCCATGCAACCCTTTCCCTTCCCTTCCCTTCCCTTCCCTTCCCTTTTTCCGTCTCTTTCTCGAATCCAAGCAGCAAATAAAAGACTGACGATTCTCCTCCCCACACAACAAGACCACAAGCTAGCGAACACGCTCATTGACGAGTTCCCGTGCCGCCCGCACTGGACCAAGAACACGCGCGAGGTCTTTGCTCGATCCGTCAAGAACCTCGATCCCGACGTAAGTTGCTATTGTCCCCTTGCCGGCAGGCCGGTCGAACGCCAGTGATTCCTTTTTTTTTTTCCCCTTTCCTGTTCATTTCCCCGCATCTCTGACATGGAAACGTAGCATCTTCGCCGCTTCAACGCCGTCCGGAAACGCTTCGACCCTAACGGCATCTACCGGAGCGTCGTCGGAGAGATTCTGGGTTTCTATTAGAAACGGCAGGACTGGGCCTGAAATCGAGAAGGTGCAAGAGCAGTCGGGTCGGGTTATTAAAGCAGGAAGAAAGGAGGATACTTGAAAATGCAGTGTTGTAGACAAAGATGTCAAAGATCGCGGGGATAGGGGGAAGGGGGGGAAAGGGATGTTCGCGGAGACGTCCCGTTGAGAGATGCCGAGCTTCCGTAAGATTGAGAGACGCTGCCGGCATAGCAGCCATGAGAGCAATGACATATCAGCATCTCCAGCGGACTAGTATTTTGAGCTTCGACCACCACCAATAATACCAGAAAACATCAGAAGATGCCGATTTCGATCCTTAGTGGGGTGGCGAGTGTCCAACTTACAAACACCACCTCCCTGTCCATGCACGCTGCTCCTGACTCCATGCCCGTCCCTCCTGACGCCAGAGTCGAGAGTGAATTACAACCAACGATGATGCCAACCCCCAGCAAAGACAACCCATGTTCAAACCAAGGGGAGAAAAACGGAGGGAGTAAAGAAAAAAGGAAGAGGAGAAAAAGAAGCACGGCCATCCGTCCCCCCCCCCCCCACTATCCCGTCCCCAACCATAGTCCGCGCGCAGGGAGCTTCGACAGCGCCTAGCCGTCAAACTCGACCCCGACGACCTTGCTCGGACCGGCCTCGACGTCGGCGCTCGTCCCCGCACCGCCCCCGTTATTCCTCTCGCCGCCGTCGGCCGTCGTCCCGCCGACTCCGCCCGCTCCGCCCGGCAGAAGCGCCTCATCGCTCGCCTCGGCATCCGCACCCGTCAGCAGGTCCCGATCCGAGCTCCTCACGCTCCGGCGCTCCGGGTCCCCGCGGTACGCGCCACCGCCGCCGCCGCCGCCGGTCCCGCTCTTGCCGCTGCGGGTCGACGCCCGGTCGAACCCGCCGTCGTCGTCCTCGTCGTCGTCCTCGTCGTCGCCACCCCGCTGCGCCTGCTGCGCCTGCCCTTGTTGTGCCTGCCCCTGCCCCTGCTGCGGCTGGCCGGACAGCGCGTTCTTTTCCAGCTCTTTCTGCGCCTCCTCCATGCGCCGCCGGACCTCGGCCGCGACGCGCATGCCGTCCGTCACGATGTTGTCCAGCACGCCGCGCAGGCCGCGCCCGGCCCCCCCGGCTGCGCTGGCCGCGCGCCCGGTCCCGATGCCCAGGCTGGAGAAGGTGGTTAGGGACGAGGCGCTCGTGGGCGTGGTCTGCAGGCCCTCGATGATGTGGAAGGAGGCGGGGAAGGAAATCTCGAAGAAGTGTTCCAGGAGCTCGTCGGCGAGGACGACCATGCGGAAGGTAGGCAGAGTGATGTGGAGGGGGTTGGAAGGGTCCAGGGCTATGTTAGCCTTCTCGGATTGGGCTTTGGAGACGCGCCGGCGAGCGTCCGGGTCCTGTTGGTCTGGGGGCAGGCTCGTCGAGTTGAGCTGGAGCGCCGGTGGCGCATTATCAGCCTTCTTGGCGGCCGTTTTCGGGCTGCCGGCGGGAGAATCCATAGCGAGGAGGTCGTCCTCGTCCTCGTCGTCGTCATCGCCAATGGCGAATGCGTCGGGATTTGCCAGCTCCTCATCGGCGGCTTCGTCCTGCCGAGTTGACTCGAGCCGTTGTTGCACCTCCTGCACCGCGCCATCCTTATTTCTCGGATGGTCCGGATCGGCATACTCGAAGCATCTCCGTATGAAGGCACTAACACTGCCGAGAAATCGTTCGCTCACGGGCTGGCCGGCAACGACCCCCTGGGCGCCGTTGATGCTGTCGCCACCGAGCGCCACGGTTGAGGCCGACGGGCTCGGCGTGCCTTCCAGCCCGCGGCGAGAGAGGAAGAGGAGGGCCTCCGACATGCGCAGGATGCCTTCGCGGTCGACCTTGCCGTCGCCGTCATCGTCGTAGAGCTCGAAAAAGTAGTTGATGGCCCCCATGATGTCGCGCTTCCCCTTGATCCGGGCCAGCCCGGAGACGACTTTCTGCAGGGTGAGGGCCGAGGACGAGTCGGTGTCCCACTTCCGGAACAGCCTCTGGACGAACTCGTGGTCTGCCGGCTCGGGCCCCGCCCCCCATGGCGACAGCAGCGCATCGGAGCGCCTGAAGCTGCCGTAGAAACCACCCTTGTCCTTCTCGGAGAACGCGTCCCGCTGGGGCGTGGTTGGCGAGTCCGAGATGGCCCATTTACACATGCCGGCCAGAAACTCGCGGAAGGCGTCGTAGTCCATGAGGCTCGTGCTCGGGCCGAGACCGACGCGCCCCTTCTCGATGCCGTGGCTGCCCGCGCTAGCGGCTTCTGGGATGCGCGACCGGCTGTTTTTGGCACGCCTTGCCTGCTCCTGCTTGATGATGCGGTCGCGCTGCTGTCGCTCGTACAGGATGCCGTAGAAGCGGTCGTATAGCGCGCCTAGCTCATCGTTGCTGAGCAGCTTACTATCCGGCCCCAGGTTCCTGATGGCTGTGCGCTTGGCAAAGTTCTCGATGTTGCTCAGGACCGCATCCTTGTTCTTCAAGCGGAGGTCGGTGATGGTGCTGTGAGTGATGCCCGAGAACTCCTTGAAAGCCACGACCATGAGCTCCTGGAACTTTGTGACGGCCCTCAGCTTCGGATTCTCCGACTTTGGATGCGCGGACTCATCCAGGCGGGAAAAGTAGGACTTGAGGACCGAAATGAAGGCACCGTCGTCGGAGGCGTCCAGCAGCTCCTCCCCGTTGATCCGGAGAATGGCCAAGCCGATTTGGAATAGTACCTTGGGGCCCTCGACAAAGAAGACGTCGAGGACTCGGAAGGCAAACACCAGGGGCATTGAGTTGATGTAGAGCGAGAGGAACCAGGGAAGCGAGACGACAGACAGCTGGACGTCGCTCTTAACGAGGTGGTCCCACAAGACGGGCATTGTCTTCTCCACCAGGGATTCAAACACCTTCTGGTCGAGGAGGGTGCCGTACATGGTAGTCGAGTAGTACCCGGGCACCAGCCTCTCGCATAGGGCCGAGAGGAGGAAGAAGGCCTGGGCCTCCGACATGTAGATGAGCAGTGCGGCAACGACGATGTTCATAGCCTGGCAGTAGCCGACGTCGGCGTTCAGCCAGCTGTAGGCCGTGAGGACCCGGCGGAGACGGCCGATGCCCTCTTCGCTCTGAAAACCCGGGTACTCGGGCAGGCTGCGGTTGAGGTCCTTCTCGATCTCGTCGATGGCCAGCGACTCCTGCCCGGAGAACTTGGCCAGCGTGTCGGCGTAGAGCGTCGGGTTCTCCAACCTGAGATAGAGGGAGCCCGAGGTCAGCTCCCAGATCTCGCCCCTTAGCCTGTTTGGCAGGCCGACCCTGATGAGCTTGTGGAAGGTAGGCTGGCGGATCAGCGTGGCGTTGCGGCCGTTGTCTCTCAGATATTCGGCCCATAACCTCATCTTGGCTCGGTCGCGCAGCTTCTTCGGGTCGCCGGGGTATTTGAAGAGCATGCCCAGGCCGGCGTCTGGCGGCGTCGCATTCTTCTTGTCGTCGGGCCGGAGGAGGTATTCCGAGTAGCACTCGGCCGTGACCTTCTTCAGCTTGGCCACATTTCCCACATTAGCCCGCAAACCCTTCTTGAGGCCGTCACAGAACCGCTCGCAGGCTTGCCGGCTGCCGGCAAGCTGCAACGTCACGCGCTGCTCCCTCAGGTCCTTCTTGTCCTTTTCCTTGGCCGCTTCTTGGCTTATGCCATTCCACGTGGTTATTGAGAGGGCAAACTAGGGAAGCGAATTCGTCAGCCTCCACCTGCACAGCTGCGAGGAGCAGGTGCTGTTGTGTGTTTGTTGTTTGCTTTTCTGTCTTACCTGGAAGTTGGGACTGTGTAACCGTTCTACCCTCCGGATCGAGCAGAGGGGGAAGGTGAAGCCATTGCCGCTCGGCCCGCCGCCGTGCGTCTGTCCCGTGAATATCGAAGAGGTGCTGGCGGTGGCCGACTGCAGGAAGCTCGAGGGGGTGGTCGAGAAGGAGAGGTAGGCCTCGGAGAGGTGGAGCTTGCCGGCGTACTGGTATCCTCGGTCCCGGTCTCTGTCTCCTTGCGCAGCGTTGGTGGGCGGGATGGTGAGCTCGGCGTTGATCTCGTAGAGCGGGTGCTGGGACGAGGGGAGCCGAAACTGGTTCTGAAACAGCGACGCCTTGGACGGGTTCTTGTCGGACTCGGTGAGGTTCAAGCCCTGCACGGGTTCCAACAGCTGCTGCGCCTTTTGAACGAAGCTCGAGAAATTCAACATCCTGTGTCTGCTGATTCACGGACGCTCTCTGTCTCTGGTCGCAGCCCCCGGCGGCGGGGTATCGGAGGGGAGGGACCGGGAGAGGGACTCGGATGCTTCGGGCAGTCGGCGCGTGCTCAACGAGTGAAGGTCTAGTTAGGCGCCTAAATCTTTGGCAACGACTCGCTGTTATCGTGTCAAATCCCAGCTTCTTCTCTTTTTGTCTCTCTCTCGATCTTTTTCTCTTCCCCCCCTTTTTCTTTCCTTCCCTGTTCCCCTTCGTGCGGCTGATAGATGGTTGATGGGCGGCCACAAACAGGTGCCGATGGGGACCAGAGACCAGAACGGATGTGTTGTGCCCACAAGGCAGCAGCGGGCAGCGCTGCCGGCACCAAACAGCACCAGTGCCAGCCTGCCGCCGCCAAATGTGGAGCCCCGCTGTCTAGACCCCAGCTCCCGCGCTCCAAGCTGTCATAGCTGTCACAGCGCATGGCAGCACCTCGAGGGCAACTCTGGAACCCACTCTTCATTCTCGGTCACTCTCACCTACCGCGCTCCAACTAGGAGTACGGTAAGATAGCGCCCCACCCGCTTGTGGATGGGCGGTCTTGCGGCACCCTCGCCGCTGGCACCTCGAGGAGTCTCGTAGTGTACTGTTAGTGGTAAGAGACCAATCATTAGTGTCTCCATCAGGTCGCTAAGTTGCATCACCATTCATCATGAAACCCTGTACTAACCAGCTACACGAGCAACACCCATTGGAAACTGTTGAACTTAGCCACTGAGCCTGGCTGGGATGCGATGGAGCTAGGTAAGGTACTTATTGGAACACAGAGATGCCAGGTGCCAAACATGCTTGTTACAAGTATTAGAAGGCGAGCAATAGGGAAGGTGCTTAGACCCGCCAGGAGAAAGTGGGAAGAACGTCACGTTCTTGCCATGCATCGATATTGCAGTGCGGTGGCAGTACGGATTACTCTCCAATTTCTTAGAGAAGCGAGAACATATCTAATCCCTGTTTCGCACCACAAATCATACGTAGGTACTAGTTAAATAAGGTAACGTAGGAGTGTTGTAGGTAGGTGGTGTAGGGAACTCGGTGCGGATATTTTGCTGTTCCCCACCATATCCAGTAGGGGTAGGCGGCATGGAGGTACATAACTATATATAACAACGGAGTAATCTGTACTTGCTAAGTGCATGTAATGTACTCCGTACCTACAAGTGTTTGTACATAGTTATATGCATGCCTCGTGTGCATCCATCAAAATTGGCCTCGCGCCTCAAGTTGTATTCCGTGGTTGCCATGTTCGTTTCACTTCTTCGCTACAGGCACTAAGGAGTCTGACATTCCATGCCTCGCATCCCTCGAGTTACCTCCCTCATTTCCGGCCTCGACCAAAATGCATGGGGTCCACCAAGGAGACCGGCCCGGGCGCCGTTTCGGGCAGATTGCTTCAATGACAGCGTCGTCACGGCGCCATCGGCTGGGCGGCAGTGCGGCATCTGCTGCGAGTCGCAGCTTTCCGGCTTGTTGGTACTTGCCCTCTTGAGAGATTAAACCAACGCAAGTAAAGCTCTGGGCCGGCATCGCTCGGCCTCGGTAACCACCCAAGACTAGCGAGTAATTACCTGTGCATCTCACGGGCCGCTCTTCTTTTTTCCTGATTTGCTGTCTGTTGACGTCTCCTTTCCAGCTTGTTCCTCAGGCTTCACCGGGTCCCCCCAGCGATCGCTTCCGGGATTTGGCGACATTTGAGGGTCCCGCCGTCCTGCAACGCCAACGTCATCCCTCACTTCCTCCTGCGAGCCCCAGCGCCTCCGATCGCCTTCCTCAAACCCCCCACCCCTGTCCCCTGCCCCACGTTGTTAAACCCCGCGAGTCCCCAGGTCGCGGGCCGACTCGAGTACAACAGTGGATTCCGCCCAATTCATCCAATTGTTCATCATCCATTGTCCATTCCGGCGCGAGCCGTAGCCTTCTTGTTAACACTCCACCGGGCCTCGGTAAACGCCACTCTCGGGGGCTGGACTCCTCGATTCCGATCCCCAATCTTACAGCTCTAACCCCCCCTCCCCCTCTCCTCTGGAACTCTTCGATCGCCTTCCCTCCACGTCTCTCGAGTTATACTCCTCCCCGAGCCTGCGGGGTCGATCTGCGCGGCCCCTCCCCTTCCTCCTTGCGACCAACCATTCAACTCCTCTGCTTGCCCCCGCAATCACCCGGCAGCGGCAACCTACACACCTCCCGAACGTTGAATCACCGCATTCCGAATAGAGCTTCAAGAAGGCCCAGCTTGCCGCTTAGAACCAAGGTCCCTCATACGCGACTCACCTACAAGCAGCCGCTCGGCCAAGCCTCTGCCACATCCATACATGCAATGGCAGCCACGGTCGCGCATTCTCAGGCGATACCGTCCGGGCTCCATCCCCTGCAAGCAGCTGCCCTGAGGGCCGCCGGCAACGGGCAGCAGCAACCGCAACCACCGCCGAGGGAAATCGACGACAAGCCCTTCGATGTGACGTCTAGGAAATTGTCTGTGAACGATCTGGTCAAGGTTCGGACATTAGGGACAGGTATGTCCATAATAACATGCGATTCGGCACTTGCTCAGCCTTCCTCGCCGGGTGGAAGGACATGATCACTTACACCCGTCGCCAGGCACCTTTGCCCGTGTTTGCCTCGTCCGGCCGTCCCACGGCACCGAAGTTGATCGCAGCAAGGTGTTTGCCCTCAAGATACTCCGCAAGACCGACGGTGAGCTGTCCCCCCTAGTCGGCCTAGAGCGGCAGCGCAGTCGGTACTGACCCGTCGCGTCGCAGTGATCAAACTGAAGCAGATCGACCATGTGCGCCACGAGCGACAGATCCTGGCCGATGTACGAGGGCATCCGTTCATTACCAATTTCGTGACGTCGTTTTCGGACCACGACTTCCTCTACATTCTCCTCGACTACGTGCCCGGCGGCGAGCTCTTCACTTACCTCCGCAAGTATCGCCGGTTCGACGAAGACATGGCCCGGTTCTACGCCGCCGAGATTGTGCTGATTCTCGAGCACCTGCACGAACAACAAGGAGGGATAGCATACCGGGACATGAAGCCAGAGAACCTGCTGCTGGATGCTGACGGCCACATCAAACTGGTTGACTTTGGTTTCGCCAAGCGGCTGGGGAATAACGAGTCCGGCCACCCGGAAGAAACCTACACTCTGTGCGGCACACCTGAGTATCTCGCGCCAGAGGTCATCCACAACAAGGGCCACACCACCGCGGTGGACTGGTGGGCGTTGGGAATCTTGATCTACGAGTTCCTGACGGGGTACCCTCCGTTCTGGCATCAGAACCCGATCGAGATCTACAAGCAGTATGTGTTTCTGCCGTCTCAACCTCATTCCCCCTTCACGCCCCGCTTCGTTTCTCCCGGTCTGTCTAACCCGAGAGCAGGATCGTCGAAAAACCGGTTGTTTTCCCCCAGGAACCGCCCATAAGCGACGCGGCAAAGGACATTATTCGCCAGTTCTGCACCGTCGACCGCTCCCGCCGCCTTGGCAATATCTCGGGCGGCGCCGCAAAAGTCAAGGCTCACCCTTTCTTTGCGGGCGTCGACTGGGACGCTGTCTACCAAAAGCGCCACCGGGGGCCCATCATCCCCCCCATTAGGTATCCGGGTGATGCCCAATGTTTCGACATTTACCCGGAGGAGGACGCGACCCGAGACGAGTACACCGATGAGATGGCGAAGCAGTACGACGAGTATTTCAAGGACTTTTAGAATGGATTCAAAGATTGGGGAAGAGAAGGTCCAGAGACGGCGGTAGCGTGCACCTGGCTATCTCTCTAGTTTTGGTGCCTCGCCTTCATGTCTCTCTTCTTCTTCTTTTTTTTTCTTGGGGTCTCGAGTGCGAAATACCGGGCCAGGAAGATGGTGGAGGCGCGCTGGTTTCGGCAGCGGAAGTGTAGAGCATGCGCAGAGGAATGGCATGATTCCGAGAGACTATAGGGACGGTCCTGGGGACGCTGTCTCGTTAATATTCTTACCTCTCCAGCAGAAGACACAGAGTGGGAGGCATTTTTGTGTTGTCATGGGAGACGGGTGGTTGGCGTTTCGGGTTTGCTGGGTGGAGCATACAACTATGTGCATGCGGTACAAACAATGGGCAGTTGTAACACAGGACAGGGTCAGACAGGGTTGATCCAGGCAGTGCCGTGTATTATTCTAATGATAGCGTTATGACTCAAGGTCTGGAGTCGAGAGCGGATCGTGTTTATTGATGGCAGCGACGTTGGTGATGCCCATAAATGAAGACCGAGGAAAACCGTTTTAGCCTATCTTAACACGGCGAAAAGAGACCGAGTTGCCATATACACCTCGGAAGTGCAGACCTTGGTGGACCTATTTGTAACGTTCATTGCATCTTGTTTGTATTCCGTTTCGAACCAAGCTCAAACCTGCCTTTTGCTTGAGAACGGGGAATTTCTCATGATGCCCACAGTCGAAGAGTAGCACACATCGGTCAGGGGCGGGACCATAGACCAAAGAACAAGAGATGAGGGACAATGTTTTGAAACGGCATGCTTCCCCGTCGGTACAGGGAGGAAAAAAAAATCCGAGTATATCATGGGTATAATGGTATCCGGATCTATCAACGAGCCTCCTCTACCCCCTTCTCCCCCTCTCGGGCCCCTCTCTTTACACAAACCACACTACGAAGGAGACGTACAAGAAGACAGACGACATATGAAGTGCTGCCGTAACCATGTTTATCTGTCCATCCAATTCGCGCACTCGGTGTACCCACACACACACACACACACACACACACACACACCCAGTTCTGTCTTGTCTTGAGTGCGTCCGTCCGTCATCACTCACCACCACACCCGCGTCAGCCACCAACTGCCGACCCCGAGCGCCAGCACCGTAGCCAGCGCGACGGCGCCCTCGCGCGTGCCCCACAGGAGGCCCGTCCAGCCGACAACCATCTCCTTTCTCCTCGCGGCCGCCCGCCTCTCCCACGCGTGCACGTCCACCGGCACGGGCATCTTCAGCCGGGGATCTACCGCAGTCACCACCGCTGCGGCCGCGGAGGACGAGGACGAGTAGGAGGAAGCAGCAGCAGCAGCAGCAGCAGCAGCAGCAGCAGCAGCGTCCAGGCGGGACCTCATCTCGTCCTCCCCGAGCACGGGCACCGTGGCGCGGAAGTAGACGGCGCGGTGGTCGCTCGTCTCCATCACGGGGAGCGCGTCGTACGCGCGCACCTCGACCCCGGTCTGCTGCTGCTGCTGCTGCTGCTGCTGCTGTTTCGGCTGTTCTCGATTCTCCACCACGTCGCCGTCGCCACTGCTGCCACTGCCGGGGGTTGCTGGCCGCCGCGGCACGTCCAGGTACAGCACGCGGTCGCACCACCCGGGCCAGCGGTGGGGCGCGAACCGCCAGCGCACCTCTCCCGGCCCCGTGACTTCTCGGCCGCCGCCGGCGCCGACGCTGCCGCTCGCCTGGTCGTTCTCGTCGGGGGGGAGGACGTCGAACTTGTAGGTCGGCCCGAACGCGATGGGGGCCTCGGACAGGCCGTGCAGGGTGCGGCCGGCGAGGCGCTCGCGGGTGAGCTGGTCGCGCGCGAGGAAGGCGGCGAAGTGGTGCTCCGAGGCCGGGTCGAAGGAGGGGAAGGCGGCGAGGGGCGGCGGGGTGGTGGAGGCGATGCGGTAGTTGAGGTCCCCGGCGACGAAGAGGTGCGACGACGGCTTGTAGATGGAGATCTGCTGCAGGGCCGCGAGGGTGACCGGGTCGCGCGACGGGTCATGGGGGAGGAGCGGGCGGGTATCTGCCCCTTCTGCTCCTTCTGCTCCTCCTCCTCCTTCTTCCTCACCTTCCTCGGGCTCCTCTTCGCTGGGATCGGGACTGTCGCCCGTGGGTAGGCGGGGCGGTGCGATGTCGCCGGCGCCGGAGCGGTCCGGGTTCGGGCCGGCGCGGCTGGGCGGGAAGAAGCCCGGGAGGATGGACCGTGGGTTGGCAAAGGTCAGGCCGGCGACGATGCTGCGCCAGTTGGCGTTGCGCTTCTTGAGGTTCCATTCCATGGCCGCGAGGTGGGCGGCCACAAAGGTGAGCTCCGTAGTCGTTGTGGTTGTCGTCGTCTTCGTCGTCGTCGTCGTCGTGCTGCCCCGCTCGTGCTGCTCGTCTTGCTGTTCGTCCTGCTGCTGCCGCCCGCTCCACGTCACCCTTAGCCCGACGGCACCCTTGTTACCCATATCTGCCGCGCCGAAGCCGCACTCAGCCTCCTCCAACTTCTGTATCGAGGCCGGGTCGCGCGCGTACAGCAGGATGGCCGTCATCCCGACGTTCTTGGCACGCACGAGCGTGTATGGCGGCGGTGAGCTGGGCCCCGCATCCTCGTCGCGGCCGTCGGTGGTTGTTGTTGCTCTTGTTGGTGTTGTTGGTGTTGTTGTTGTTGCTGCGAGCAGTTTCGCCGATGCGAGGTTGAGCGCTTCCCCGAAGCGGGCGTAGTAGGGATTCAGAAAGTAGGAGCCGGCGAAGGCGTACGAGAGCGGCGCGACCTCCTGGAGCGAGCTGTCGACGCGACAAGACGAAGAGAGAGAAAAAAAAGAGAGATTGTAAGCAATGAACATGCGCCCCAGTCACCGACAACGAGGAAAGAGGAACGAGGAATGAGTTTCCCCCCTCCCCCCCGGCTCTCCCCAACCCATCCCTCTCTTCTTCCCTCGGGGACGGGCTCGGGCTCCGGAGCGCCTTGCGTCCCATGTTTTCCGTCGCAATCCCATCCCGTCTGATCCGTGGGACACCAGACCTGGTGTTTCCTTGCAGGGGAAATTTTGTAAAAACTTACAAGACAACCAGGTCCGGCAGACCCGTCGCGTTCTGCGACAGCGCGCCATGGAGATGCGCGGCGAAGATGGGCGGGTTGATCAGATTCTTAGCGCAGTTGAAGGTGAGGATAAAGAGGTCGAGCGTGGACGGCGCCATGGCTACGGCAGCGGTTGTGGACCTTCTCGGGCGACTCGGTCACGAGACCTATCGACATGTATTGTAAGTGTTAGTAGTCGAATGGTGGCTGGGGTTACTCCGTATGTAATCCGTATAATTAAATGACCCGGTTTCCCCCAAAGTCAGTCCGCGGCAGGGGTGCTCGTGCCAACGCAACGCGGGGGAGGAGCGACAGAGGCTGAATGCAGAGAAAAAATAGCTAGGCAGGCGGTGACAGAGCGACTGGCCGAACAACCTCTACTTGCTAGTTAAAATGTATTTAGTGTAGTAGGGAGCTTCCGTCAAACTCTTGGTCCACTCACGGGCAGCCGCTGTCATTTTATACAACTCCTGCCTGTTGATGCCTACCAAAGAGGTCGCCCGGACCGCCCGCCTGGGCATGAAGAGGCCGGCTTAATTACGTCCCCAGCATTGTCTGCCTGTTTGTCTAAATGTCTGTAATCCGTACAGCCCCCAGACACCGACTTTTCCTATGCGTCATGGGAGGCTGAGCACGGCGCCACTTGCTTCCCTTGCAGTGAACCATGGCACACCGTCCCGTTCCGGCATTCATCGTTGTATGGGACACAGACACAGACGTAAAAATCAAAACCAAACTGAAATTAACGAGACTACCCGGCGTGCACTATCAGCAGCAATCTAGACCCATCCGCCGCGAGTTGACAACCTGGGCTCTGGGGCAGACACAAGTCTCACTCAACCCCCGGCTTCCTCGGTCCAAAATGCCACCAGTCGCCCTGAACGAGCGGAGCATGTCCCAGCTTGTCACAACTGCAAACGCCGTTGCGAAACCACGAACCATCGGATGGCTGGGTACCATGCTTTCGGGCTGCCACCGGAAGAGCCCGCCCTCCAAGTCGCCTTCTACCATCAGCCAATCCCAACTCAACGGCTCACCCAATGTCGAATAGCAGTCGTAGTGCTCCGTACGTTCCGGCAACCGGTCCCCCACCTTATGGCGCCTCATTCTTCCTTAAAGACCAGTATCCGTCTTTGGCGCCATAACCTGGTGATCAAGACTGACAATTATCATCGCCGTTCATCCCAGGAATCGCTTCGTCCCCTGTTGCCTCCCCACAAGCGAATCCCGGTGCGGCGACAAAATGCAGTGAACGGAAAAGAAAAAAAAGCAAGACCGAAAAATAAAAATAAATAAAAAAACGAAAAAAAAAAGCACAAGGGAGATATGAGCAGAGCGTCCTGTGTAAAGGTGGAATTTGCAAGGTTCCAGCGACGAGACCCCAAGGCGACTGCTCCGCACAGTCGACGTCGCATCAAGGACTCTTCTCCTCAACCCTGCAACGCTGCTTGACGTAACACTGCCGCAAACGACGGCTGCCCCTTCCCCCTAGACGGCACCCCGAGCCGATCAGAGTGCCGGACATGCCGTTCGGTAGATCCTGATCCGGACAGCGAGTCAGGAGGCTGGCCAAAGCCAGAACCATCCGACAACACGCCGGGCCAGAGGTCGTCCGAGCAAAATAAAGGCCATGAACCGATGAGATGTCGAAGGAAAATTCGGGGGTAAAAAAGCAGTCCCGGTATGCTGGTACTGGGGGTCGTGTATCTGCTATCGATGCTGATCCAGTCGCGGCAGAGCACAAGTGCTTCTGCGCAGAGCCCGGATGATCGTGGCGAAAACCCGCCAAGGGTCCGCGCCCAGCCAGTCAACAAGAAAACGGAACTCAAACAGCCCAAAAGGAGGCGTGCAGCCAATCGCCGTTCTGTGTTTCAGTCCATGGGCCGGTACTGTTTGGAAGCATAGCCAGCGCCCTGAGCCTTTGCAGCTGAGCGCAGCCTATTATCGCAAACTGAGCGTCAGCATGCCATGTCAGCATTGTTCCTCCGGCCAGCGTCAACGAGCACACCAAACACGAAGGAAATATGATTCCTTACTAGGAATGCTTTGGGCTAGGCTTGGTAAGTCACTCACATCCTGTCGCTTCCGCCAACGGCGCGGTTGGTGTCCGGAGTCTCGCCGGTGATCTGCTTCCGGGTTCCGCGAGGCAGCGCCTGCTGCGCATCCTTGCGGGCAGCCTGGGCATCTTTGGGATCGCCCTGAGTAGGCTGGTTGGTAGCGTTGCCGGCGGCCTGCTGGATGGCCTGCGCATTCTTCTGGTACTTGTAGACGGTCCAGTCAAAGACGTAGTCGTACTGGAAGCCCTCGCGGACAAAAAGGTCGCGGAAGATCTTGCGCAGGTAGCTGTAGTCAGGCTTGTCGTCGAAGCGGAGCGACCGGGTGTAGTTCAGGTAGATGGCGAACTCGTTGGGGAAACCACGGCAGAGCACGTCGGTGGGGGTCGTCATCTTCTTCTCCATGATGCGGTCGTACTTCTGCTTCTTGGTGGCAGCCTTCAGGCCCTGCCAAGGGAGCGAGCCGCGGCAGAAGTAGAGCATCACGTAACCCAGCGACTCCATGTCGTCGCGACGAGACTGCTCAACACCGAGGTGGGTGTTGATGGAAGCATAGCGAGCCGTGCCCGTCAGGTTCTTGTTCTCTCTGTACGGAATGTGGAAGTGCGTTTTAGGGTCGCGGTACTTCTTGGCAAGACCAAAGTCGATGACGTTGACCTGGTTGCCCCGCTTGCCGATACCCATGAGGAAGTTGTCGGGCTTGATATCGCGGTGAATGAACGACTTCGCGTGGATGTATTCGATTCGAGAGATCAACTGATCGGCGAGTAGCAAAACCGTCTTCAGCGAGAACTTGCGGTTGCAGAAGTTGAACAGGTCCTCCAAGCTAGGGCCGAGGAGATCAAGGACCATAGCGTTATAGTCGCACTCGGTGCCGAACCAGCGAACAAATGGGATGCCAACGCCGCCAGCGAGCGACTTGTAGACGCGAGCCTCATACTCGAGCTGAGGGTGCTTCGCCTTCACACTCTCAAGCTTGATGGCAATCTCCTCGCCAGAAATGATGTTGGTTCCGAGATAGATATCACCAAACGAGCCCGAACCGATCTTGCGACCGATCCGGTACTTGTTCCCGACGCGCAAATCCTGTGTTTCCATTCGTTAGTAAGTCGAGACATCACGGAACTACGCGAGGTTCGCCGTCACACCGCCAGTCACCACCTCCATCGCGCATCATGATGCGAAGCGGGTGTGATGTTGCCAAGGCAGCATCAACAACGATGCGTGGTACAGGTAGGTATCAAGTATGATGATTAGGGGTTCGTACCATCGTCGTCATTTTGCCGGATTGATTTCGTTGGTCTCTTATATCCCTGATCGTGGCTCGCGTCGTTGATTCGTAGGTCAAAGGTGGAAGTTGCTTGGAGCGGAAATTGTCAGCCTTGTTATGAATCTAAACCGGCGAAAGCCGTGTTTGAAATAGAATGACGGCAAAATGTCGCCTCGAGCTTGAGCGGCGAAAGCCGAGCGGCGGTGACTGCAAGTTCCTCGCCTCGCCGAGGTACTGCGTCCTCGGCGTTGAGGTCTTGATTGCACACGAAAATATGACTTTTTGGCAAATAAAAGAAACGTGTAGACTGATGGGCTTACCTGCAAAATGGTTTTTTTTTTCGATGTGATGTGTGTGCGAAATGGGAAAGCTGCCCAAGAACGGTCGGTGAGGATTTAAAATGCCGACCGGAGGAGAGTGGCAACGAGAACCGGAATCCCGCTGCAAACGGTCAAGACAACCTACGGTGAAGGTTAGACGAAATCAAAACTTCCAATAAAAAAGGATCATAAATTAACGGGGTGCTACTTTACCTTCGGAGTAAGCCTGCTTCGCTCTTGTGGTTGCGAAAGGCGGAGAACGATAGGTTTTGCAGTGAACTCGAAGGGAAAGTAGGGGAGAAGGGGAACTGGTGAGAATGGGGGTCTTGGGCCGCCAACCCGACTTTGAGGCACAATGGAACCTGGGCTGTGTGGGCAGAGGGCGCGAGCCAGAAATGCGTGCAGGGGGGGCGGCAAGCACCCAGTCGTCGACCTCACGTTGCCGTGGCCAAGGAAAGTGTTCCACAGTGCGCATGCGCTAACAGGGCGCCGCTCGTACAGTGCGAAGTGGCCACATCCTGGTCTTCAGGCTGGAGGCAACCCTGCTGCATATCAGGCAGAGGGTGCCCAATCCAGCAGGCGAAGCTGGTCGCTGGCGCGCTCCTTGCTTCAGCCCCTCCCTGTCCTCAGGTGCTCTTCGAGCCAGCGGTCCAGTTCTCAATCCAGACCAGCCGTGCCAACGCACACCATCCTGAGCTTGGTTTTGCAATGTGGCGGACCTTACAGGAATTGATCGGAACATGCGGATACATGTTTTGGCTGCCCCTGCTGTTGTCACGAGGCTCACGGGGCGCTTTGGCGCTGCTTGTCCGCCAAAGGCGTGGCTCTCATGCGTGCAGACACGCAACCTCGCAGAAACACAGCAGGGCAGCATTGTCCCTGCCAAAAGAACCCCAAGCCCCTTCTAGTAAACAAGCATGCATCAACCAGCCCCTCTTCCGCCATGTCCAAAAATTGCCCACCTACCCCAGCTCTTCTGCCGCTTTCACGACGCAAAATGACAGAACAAGCTGTCTGGTACACTCTATACGCATTTCATATATTGGTGGAATCAATTTAGGCAGTCAATATTTATTAGCCGCCCTCTGAGAAGGGTTCTGACATCTGGAGCAGGCGATACCTCGCTTACCCTACTCTCACGTTCCATCGTTTGTAGCTTCGCGATTTGCGACGAGGCGGGCCATCAGGTGCACACTGTGTAATACAGTGTTGTCGCCGGGCTTAGAAGTTTACGCCGCACGGCACCATTCCAGATTTCGGAAGCAGGATCGTGTCTAAGCGGGCACAGACAAAAAGGAAAAGGGGCCAAAAGTGCATTGAATGGAGCTCCACGCAAAGGGTGTGAGGCGGCAAAGCCGAAGTTCTAGATCTTGGGGAGCTTCCACTGCTTGTGCGCGAAAAAAAAAAAGAGCGCGCCACGGCGCCTTACTTAACGCCTGACCCGGCTCTGCAAGCCAGCTCTCTCCGCAGCAGCGGCCTTCCGGTACAAACCCGCCAAATGGGTTCCACCATGAAGCTATCAACCATCGGGACTCGAAGGGCTTCAGATGTTCGCAGGGTGAGGTACAAAATGCTTGCCTATTACATGACTCAAATTTACATCCTTGGTTACAATCGTGTCTTGGTTTCTTTGAATTGAACAGCTACGGCGACGGGCGCTGGCACAGCAAGCCTACCAGACCCGTTACCACTCTGACTCGAAGGCTCTAATGGAATTATGGCTGGCGACGAGGGCATCCTCAACACCGATCCCACAATGGCTATAACGTTAGTAGGCTAGCCATCACGTTTTACCTGCTTTCCAAGTAGTGTCGGCTACATTGCCTTTTATCGGCACATGACTGCTTGTAAGACCTTCTTTGTCCGAAATGCAGTACAAATAGCAGCTGCATTTCAATTGCCTTCTGAACAAGTATTAGCCAATGGATTGGTTATGGTGCCAGCCCTACACTTCCACCAAACAGCGTTCTAGGTACTTCGGCCTCATGAGAGGGGAAACTGAGAGGTTGTAAGTGCTTTTAAGCTCATCTCGGCCGAGTCCGTCCAAGCAGTGGTGTTGGCCTCAGCGTCCCCGAGCTGGCCAGGTAGCCGGGCGGAGAGTCCGTCGGTGTGGTTGCTGACCACCGACCGGGCGTCAACTCGGTAGACACCCTCGTGCATATCCATATGAGAACATATGAGAACACATCCTACGGAGTTAACTTCCGCATCCTTCCAGCTGCTGGTGCCACGAAGCCATCGCTATTCACCGCCCGCCCGTCTGCCATTGCCAAGTAAAGCGATAAATCGTGCCGGCCCAAGGTGGGTGCTAGTTTTCTCGTCTATTGGTAGAGCCGGCCCCTGTCCGCTGCCAGGGGCACAACGCCGACGGACTTGCGTCAAACACAGCGAAGCTATTTATATAGAAAAACTGGACAGCAGAATTCAACAGAGGTTGCAGCATTCTTCGAAAAGACCCCGGTACGACCAAGAGGACGCGTTGTGTCGAGGTTCGAGACCTTGAACGAACGATCCTGACACAAGAATGAAGTCATGACGTTGCAAGCATAAAACTACTTGGTATGGCTAATCTAGTTGAATGTGCGATATATGGACATAACATTCGCAGTATTAGGCAGTACGATCCGTTCTCTTCGATGAGCGGTTCGCAACCAAATTTCCAGGGTGACCCCACCGCCTGCTGCATCTGGAAGGCGGGGCAACGGCATCGAACTCAAGCCCCCTTTTTCGAATTCTTCCCTGAATTCAGTGTGACAACTAGGGTCTCCTTCGCTTGATCGTGTCCTCAGAGCGGGTGGGCGACGACTGTTGGGAAACGCATCGACTCCAGTAGCTGCTTGTTAGTTCGCCTGGATGCCCACCTACCAGAGTACTACGTAAGTCGAAGACCTTACGCACAACGCCCTGTTTGCGGGGCGAAGCGCTCGCGGGTCGTCGTTCACCAGACGAACAGAAATTGTGGAGATCTTACCAGGGAGTAAGGTAACTAGTTGGTACCTTTGCAAGTACCGCAGGAGGCTGCCGACGTCCGGGCATTAGGTTTCTGGGCACCGAATTGGTAACTAACTTGCTTGTACCGACACAGTAGTAGATGCCCACATGGTTCGCTCTACTGTGCAGACGCTGACGTGGGAATCATCGAATCATCTTGTATGCAAGTACCGTACGAAGTAGTGCCGAGCCCACGATCATGCAAATCACGGAGTATTTGGTAGGAAGACACTGCATTGCTGCAAGCTAAGACTGGCTGATTTACTCGAGCGCGTCCTGCGAGGTAGAGGCGTGAGGTTTGGAGAAGAGGTACCAAGTCTACATACTATGTAGTGTACACATCATCCCCTTGCCGCTTTGGCAATCCAGCGGCAACAAGGAGAGTGATGTCTCGTAGCCCGCCGACTTCGTGACTTGGGAGATGAGCCAGGCACAAAATCGCCGCCGGTCCTGGTGCCGAGGACCTGCGTGCGTTTGCGCGATGCGACCAAAGGTAGTGCTCAAGAGGGTGGGATCTTCATCATCGACCAGGAGCCAACTACACTACTTTAGTTCAAGGGAAGGAACCACCCGGGAATAAAAGTGCCGTCGGCTGCTCATGCCGCCTGCTCGACAACCCCGTCATGACAGTTCATCTCGCTGTCAATGATCTAGCAGTCCATCTCTTAATGACGCACATACTCTACTCCGTACCTTAGTCAAGCGCAATGCTGAGATCAGTGAACCACTTACGAGGGACCATCCGGAGTATTACGCCTCCATTTGTGGTGAGGTGGTAAGACTGATCGGGCAGTTCCTGCAGGACATCTGGTCAGGGGCAATCAAAGTGGCTAACTGAAATCGGACTAACTAAACCCAGCCGAGCATGGAGGCAAACCCAAACAGGAATGGGGTGTGATCCACTCCACATTGGTTAGAGAAAGAGCTGGGGAACATCGGGTTTGCTCATGCAGTCCATTTATTGCCTTGGCTTGCCTCCTCAACAAACCTGCAACTTCAACAAGAGCCACTCTTGTCCGTCGTGTAATAAAACGTGTCTAGCCAGCTTGCATCAGTTCTTGTGGCAACATCCTCGGAGTCATTCTTCCACTCGGTCTCTCACTCTGATCATCCGAAGCCGGGCACTCCCAGCCACGCCCGCACACCGCTGGCTTCTCGGCGTCGGATCCCCGAACTCCACTGGTCCACAGGCGCTACCAAGGAGCGCAGGGTCCAAATCTGGAACTGCTTTCATTGCCGGTCGCAATTCTGGTCTTTCTTCCGTCTCCAGTTGGCCTGTGGCACAGGAGAACGAGCAGTGCCCTCTTGTTGACCCTGCCGTCATTCAGCGTAAATCGCGACACTTGATGCCGATCCGTCCAGGTCGCTCTCCGGAGACTTTACCCTCATTCTCAGGACGGGACCCCTAAAATCCCCATCGTGCCGGCAGCCGCTCAACCAGCCTGCCCTCTCCCCCACAAAAGCAGCACACGCGGGCGAGAGCGAAGCCGCTTCTGATCCTACTAAAACCGACCACGAAGTTACACCCTGGCGGCACTGCGCTCGCGAGCTCGAGAGATAGTCGCCTGAATTAAAGGGTACTGGTGCGCGAAGTTAGGCGATACCCACTACCTTTGTCCGGCGGGTTTCTGGTAGTTGGATTTCCAGCCCGTACTCGATTCCGCAGCCTCGCGAGCTCAAATCAAAGACATCCGCGCTACTACGGAGACCCACGACATCCTTGGTCCTATCTCGACCGGCGCGGTTGCACCGAGCAAGCTGATAAATACTGTACCTCAGGTCGGTCGAGTTCATCGACAAGCAAACCATTTTCTTCGCCGCCAGGAAAGAACAGCGCGTTTGAGACGGACCCACGACGGCAACGACCCGCTGTCTGAAGAAACGCCCCTTATCCCCACTGGTATGACGCCTGCCCCAGTCAAAGGAATTCGATCCAGGCGTTTTGACACGGTCGCAACACACGGCAGCATCAACCCGAAGTAACACGCAAACAGCGGCCTGCCACCAGCCAATTTCTGGAAACACAGCAAATAACCCTTGGTTCATCAGGCTCGCAATCCGCTGCCCATCATGGAGGACTCGCGGCAAGGTGAGCGCAGCCCAACCTAATTTTTCGATCCCCCTTTTTTTTACAGAACCACTTTGCGACTCTCCGCTGCAAAGCGACCCCGCTGCGCTGCCTCGCAAAGGCGGGAAACGCAAGTAGCGAGCGGTCGGGGTCGATCCAAGCAGCAGAGCCTGGTCGGTCGCAACCTCGTTCCTTGCTTTTGCGTCCAAGGGGCCGTTTTGGCGCCTGGGCATGTCCACCGGTTCGCCCCTTCGTTTGAGCCGGTTGTGTCATGTTAAGGATATTGTTGTTTCATGTTACTATCAGCGTCGTCATTTGCATGCATGCTTCAAACGGCCGAACTAGTTCATCGCTCCCGACCTGATTGCTAACCTGCTGAGGGTTGTTTCCCATTTAGACCAGCGATCTGCTGGGTTGTCATTGAACCTTTCTTCAAACAATCCGTTCCGCAATCGCGCTGTATCGCCCAGCCCAGCTTCTCCTTTTGACGACCCGCCGCCGCGACCCGTCTCGCGTAACCCGTTCCTCGATCCCGCGATTACGAGCAGGTCCAGTTTCTCGAACATCCGATCAGCGTCGGAGACCATGTCGTCGGATAAGAGGCCGTCTCTCACGGCCGAGGAGATCTTTGTACGTACCGCATTGCCACACTTTCCGCTGCTTGACCTTTCTTTTCTTGTTGCTTCTTGTTCTTTTCTTTTCGTCATTCTCTTCCGTTTGAGCACCCAGGACATGGGCGGCTGACCATGGTTTGGGCAGGGTTCATTGACGCTCGAGGATTCAACCGCCACAAACGATGCACCGCCGCGCCCAAGCGCCGCGAAGCCGCCGCCACCCCCAGGACGCCGTGGCCCTCCGCCTCCGCCTTCGCACCGGGACGGCGCGCCTGCGCCCAATCGGAGGCCCCCTCCGCCGAACCATCGTCCAACGCGGTCACAGGAGGAGGCACTCCGCGCCCGGAAAATGCAAGAGAAAGACGGCCGTCCGGACCCCTCCCGCTCGCCTCAACGGCGCCAGGAAAGGCGACCTCGCAGGAATTCGGATTCGTCAATCATCGACGCCAATATGACCGAGGAGGAGCGGAGGCAGCGCGATTTAAGACGCCGCGAGCGCGAGCGCCGGCACCGTGAGAACAGGGACAAGAAGCCTGTCAGCCGCAAACTTGACATTATTGACCAGCTAGATGCGACCAGCATCTATGGGACCGGAAGTAGGTGGCGGCATCGCCCTGTTTCCGCCCTCGTGTTTCTAGTCTGCTGACTTTCGCTTCTTCCAGTCTTCCACCACGACGGCCCCTTTGACGCCCTGAACCCTCACCGAAATCGACAAGGCAGCCGGCGTGCGCCAATGCAAGCCTTCCCCGAGGGTTCACTGAACAACACAATTGGCGGGGCTGGGCCGTTGAATACCCGGCCAGACCATTCCGCATTCATGGGGAACCAAGATGATGAGGCTTTCAAGGAGTGGTCTCGAAGTGGCAAGGATGGTTCCGAGTTTTCGTCCTCACACAAGGAAATGCCCGTGTTTGATCCTCTCAGCCGCGGCACCATACTCCACGGCGACCAATCGCTCGGCCTTGGTACATCGACCTTCCTAGAGGGGACCCCGGCAGCTCGGACGGCAATCCAGAAACGCGAGGAAGAGCGAGCTCTTGAGGCTCAGAACGAAGGTCTCCAACGCAAGAAATCCCTCGCGCACCGTATTCGCAACATCAACCGGGGGAATCGCGACTTTCAGCCCTCCGGTAGGCTCACTAATCCTGAGACAGACTTCGGCTCACGTCGGTCACCTTCCAACAGTGGGCCGGCCTCTGCTTCGGCGTCAGAGCGCAGCCCTTTCTTTTCGGATTTCGGATCCGGAAAAGGCGAGGACGAGTTTACGGTGCGGAAGACGGATACGAATGGAAGCAAACCTTCTCCTTCCAGCCCCAGGAGCGGGCCTGGTCTTGAGCGCAGGTCCACGACTGATGCCACTGGGGGCGAGGATGTTCAACCCAAGGCGAGCGGAATCCTGGGCCGGATGAAGAGCCTGAAGGGAAGACGTCAGCGCCCGAATCCTGCCACGGGTAGTGCGGAACTGATTCCCCCCCCTGGAACAGCGGCTTAGAGGAGCCGCTTCATATTTTGTAGAGAGGCCGGCGAAAGGCTGGGGTTCGATCCCTCTCTTATTCCACCTGCGATGATTGCGTTACTGCCGCGCCCATTCGACACTAGCCACTGTTGGATGTTTCCCTGTGGTTATCTCCCCTTACGCGCCAAATGTCCTCAGCAGGCGACGAAGAGAGTACAAGATGCGGGAAGTCTTGGGCCTCCGGCCCATGTGAGAACCCTAAGACAGGACCTTCACGAACGCATGCTGTGTTGGGACAGTACTGTAGTATCCATTTCAAGACCACGGTTACAAGTTGAGGTGTTTTTTTTTTCTCTCGTTTGTTCTTCCCCTCTTATTATTATGTTTGACTCGCAATGGTGCGGCGCGAGAACGAATAGCAACGGGATGGCAGCAGATCCAAGACTTTGCCAAATAATACCCATGGGCACCAGACGGAATGAGGGGCAGCGGTTTCCTTCTTAACGGTAGCTCATGTACATCACAAAACTCTTGCTATTTCGGTGGGCTTGGACGAGGTGGGCTTTTTTTTTGTTGTTGTTGTTTTTTTGTTTTTCTTGAAGAGGACTTTGAAGGACTGGCGAGGTTCCCTGCACAACCGTTTCTTGTCATTGGGTTGTTTTGGGTCTTGCCCTTTCAGCGAGCTAGACTCGCGGCGTCGCTTTCATTGGCAAGTTAAATTGAGTATTGTAATGAACAAGAACATTATTCCACTGTGCAATGCTCACATCATTGATTGTGGAGTTCAGTCTTCAAGTCGCTTGATACATCGATCGTCGTTCTTGGCATCAAGCAACCAAGTTGTCAAAACATTCTGGGTCTGAATATCCGACTTGTGTGTTCGCGATATGTTTCAACCTCGCAAATAGTTCCTTAGACAGCCAGGAATGGTTCCTTCCATTTGGGCAATGACATGACGATGCACTGCCTGAGGTGTCGAGCGGAGGAACCCCAGCAACGGGTCGGTAAGCAACCCGGAACCTAACACACTGTTTGAGAACGTACCAGATCGCGACTGATATGGCGATTAAGGTCATGCATGTCAATAAACATCAACGAGATACCTCTGACGACGCAGACAATTTCCGACGTCACCAAAAAGACTCGTCGGCATTGGCTAGGTCTTCCCCATAGCCGACCTGGATTTTGCCAGCCGCGAAAAATAACCAAGCCCTCACCACTCCTAGAGCCTCGGCATCCACCGACCCGGTCACTTTGCAGAGCGTAGGGTCCTAGACTGGCAATAGGTTACAGGCACGCGCACACGAGCCCTGCGCACCGCCCCAATTATAGATGACGATGCCATGGCCGCAGCGTTTCCCTTCTCCCAGGCCAGCTCGCACCTTCCCATCGAGCAGCCGCTGCCCGCCTCGCTTCTGCTGGACCGCGAGATCGCCCGGAAGGAAGGGCTCGCCGCCAGTGGGAACCTGATGACCGGCTGCCGCGAGCTGGACGAGTACGTCCTGCTGGGCGGATTCGAGCGCGGGTCTGTGGTGGGCGTCAGTGCCGAGGAGGATGGAGAGGAAGAGATTGGATTGCTGGTGCGTTTCTTTCTTTTTCTTTCTTTCTTTCTTTCTTTCTTTCTTTCTTTCTTTCTTTCTTTCTTTCTTTCTTTCTTTCTTCTCCTTCTTCTCCTTCTTTTTTCTCTTGATATTCCTCTTGCTTCCCCGCTTGAGAAGAGGGACGTGCGTGCGTCTGAACGTGCATGTGTTGACCTCGGTTGATCGAGATAGATCGGTCTACAAACGGTTGCGCATTTGTTGGCTTCTAAGTCGACAGCAAGGGCAATGGTTGTGACGACATTGCCGGCAACGGTTCTCTTGCCGAAGCTCAGGAAAGCCCTTGTCGGACAGCTGATGAAAGTCCAAGGCGGTTGGCAGAATTTCCAAGCTGAATTACAGGCATGCCTTGAGAGGATCTCCATTTCCAGGGTGTTTGACATCGAGGGACTGTGGGAGGTGCTTGAGGAGCTGGAGGATACCGTGCTTGTGAGAGACGGCGAATCACCCCGGCCGACACAAACCGGGAAGAGAAGCGAAATCCCAAACAGCGAGGACGACGACGGCGGTCTCTCGTCTTCGGAGGCGCCCTCCTCAAAACCATCACCACAACCCGAAAGCACGTCAGTAGAGGCCAGGTCACCGACACTCCCCGACATTATCCTCGTCACCCATACTTCCACCCTCCTCAACGCCCTCTTCACCGGCCGCGACAAGGACACCGCCCACAATATGGTGCTCCTCCTCGCCTCCCGCCTCCACGCCCTCACGCGCTCCTCGGCCCACGGCGCGCCCCTGTTCATGTTCCTCAACTCCACAACCTCGCCTGCCAACTTTCCACAACCTCCCAACGCCGACGACACTACACTCACCGCGCCATCAAGAGACACACCCCGGCCGCCGTCAAAACACCTCGACTCCACACTCCGCTCGATCTTTAACCCTCCCCCCCCTCCTCCTCCAGCCACGCAGACCGTGCTCGCCGCGAGAGCACAGCAGGAAGCCAGCACGTCTGCCGCTGCTTCTTCTGCCAGGAGGAACAAGCCCGCCTTCGGGCTGGTCTTTTCTCAGATGCTTGATCTCCACCTGCTATGTACCCGCGTGCCCAGGACAAGGGCGGACAGCGCAGCGCTGATGGCGAATCCCGGGATGAATGTCATGGATGTCTCGTATGCTTGGGTCGTAGAGGTGTTATTAGACGAGCTCGGAGTGTACGAGAAGCGCAACGGTGATAGCTTGGAGTGGAGAGAGAGGAGGAGCAGGGAGCAGAGGTGGGCGGCGGTGGATGTTGATGAGGAGGATAGGGTTGTGAATGCAGCCATCCCGTGACGGAATGGGAATTCGGTTAAGGACGATAAACATCACGTGTGGAAGGTGAAAAAGGGGAAGATGCCGATGCGGACCGGGTAAGAAGTGGCGTATCCAACTAGTGATTTCGTAGGGAGCTACTTCGCTCACTAACGTTACATGCTGGACAGCAGCAGCCTTTCCGACTCCTTCGACAACAGCACAGGGGGTTTACCCTTGAGAAACTACGAACCTTTGCAACTTAGGACAACTTAGAGATCTCCCATATTGTCCCGTCCGCCGGTCGTTTCCGGCGTTTCCAAATAGGGCTCCAGCCGAGCCTTCAGCTCCTCGACGCTCATCTCCCTCTTACCCTCATTCTCGTCACCAACGTCACCGCGAGCACCATGGTGCTTGTGCGGCGGGATCAGGACCTGCCTAACCACCTGCACGACGCCGTCATCCGCAACAACGTCTCTCACATCCACCCTGGTGAACCCATTCACCACGATCGACACGAACTCCTTCCAGGTCCTGATATCCACGCTGATCGGCGCCCCGTGTAGCAGGCTCGGCAGGTCGACATGCAAATAACCACGTCCGGCATCGCCGACCCGCGCCGCATCGCCGTCCTCTCCGTCCTCTCCGTCGTCGTCGTCGTCGCCGTCGTCGCCGTGGTGCTCCCCGCCGCCGCGATAGTAGGCGTCCGAGTACAGCGTCTCGTTCACCACGACGTGATAGCGCAGCAGCGCCCGCAGGTACTCGCGCCCGGGCTCCGAGAACAGGAAGGCGTTGAGGCGCGGCCCCAGCGCGGCCCAGGCGCGGTTCGTGGGCGTGAACAGCGTGCCGCCGCCGCGGCGCTCCAGCCCGTCCAGCTCCCCGCCGAGCCCCGTCGTCTCGAGCGCCAGCGCCAGCGTGCTGAACTGGCCCGGCAGGAGGCGGACGATGGTCGTCTGGGAGGGCGGGGGGATCAGGGGGGAGTCGACCGCCCGGAGGATGCCGTTCTTGGCGTGGAATTCCGGGCCGACGAGGCGCGTCCGGAAGTTGAGGCGGGTGAGGTGGACGATGGGGACGGTGAAGGAGCGGATGCGCTGCGGGTGGTGGTTGTGCTTGTGCTTGTGACGACGGGTGGAGGCGCCGTCGAGGGCCGCGGGGTGGAGCTCCGAAGGCAGGGTGCGGCTCGTTTGGATGCGGTGGGCCGGGTAGAGGCCTGGGACGATGTGGTATTTGAGGAACGCGAGGATGAACTCCTTACTGGGCTTCTCATGGCGATGCTTGCGGCCGCCGTGGATACGGTCAAGGGCGCGGTCGGTCGGGACGAACAGGGTGTAGTTGTGCTCCTTGTCATCCAGCAGCTGCTTGATCTCGTCATGCTCCTCGACGAGCTTGGCGAACTTGGAGGCATGCTGGCTGTCCTTGATCAGCTCATAGATGGTCTTGTCCTCGTGTCTGTGGCCGTCCCCGTGGCCGCCGTGGGGCAAATGAGGGTTGCCCTCTTCGCCCTCGTCCTCGTCGTCCGAGTCGGCCAAGGAGAGGAAGTTGTCAAGTTTGCTGCCCCGGATGCTCTTGGTTATGCGTTCCTCGACGGAGGACAGGAGATTGCCTGGATTGGGGAACGCATCCCACCAAGCTTGAACTGCGTTTGCGTCCGCTGGAGGACTGTCCTGGTTTTCGATGAGGACAATCTGATCCCTTTTGTCATCGTCGCGAGTGGCGAGGGCGGCAGCGGTAGCTGCAACTAAGAACAAGGCCGATCTCATATTTTCGCCGTCTGCTTCAGGTCCAAGTAGCCCAACAGCTTCGTTCGGTAGCTAGCTTGTATTTCTCTCTCTGGGGGTGAGACAGATCTCGAAGAACAGACTCGTGCAGTGGAGAGACACATGGGCAGAAGTTCCTTTACAGCTGCCGTTTTTCAACGACCGCTGGAGGAGTATTTAGAGATGGAGGAACAGTTAGGGCCGGAATGGGCGGATGCTTCAATACGCATGCGATTCGTCATCGCCATCAGCGTGAGAGAACTGATTGGTCGCTTGACCCCGCGATTCCAACGCGTTAAGCACGCCTTCCGAGTGAACGGCTGGGATTGCAATGCGCTCGTGTAGGGCAGGCAATCGCCGAGCCGAAGTGCGTCATGGTCTTTTCATCATTCGATTGCCCATCAGCCCATCCACTCCCAGTTTGTCATGCGCAGTCAACCCAAACTCGCGGAGCAGTCGCCTCCTCCGATGTATAGTTATATACGCAGTACACTAGCGCAAGGAATGTATGCTGCATGTACGGATTACTGTCCAGCCACAGAGATGTGCAAGGTATGTCCGGATTACATACATACATACGTACCTACCATGCTATGAGGGACTGCGGTGAGCCACAGTCAGCGTCTTTCGAAGGGCATTCGAAGATGCCATGCTGTTGATACAACCAAGCTCGAGTCGCTGTTGGTTTTCCGAGGGGTGGACGTTGTTTTGTTGTCTGCGCTTATGCTTTGCTGCATAATTCCATACCTTGGCCTTTCTGCAGTTGGTGCAGCTTTGCATACTCTCAAACGCGGCGCACGTTGGATGCCACCCATCCTCATCCGCGTAAGTACTAGTAGGGCCAACAGGAGCTCAAATTGGAAATACGACCCAGATCCATTAGGGGTTTGTAACCAAGCGAAGGCCGGATAACGGGTCAAGACGAGACGATTAGTGACAAGTATGTTCGGACGGAATGGCGAGAAGGGTTTCCCCGCTTCGTCTGTTGGATGCGGGGACTCTGGGCCGAAGGGCTGACTGGGCGCCGCGTCTTCTTGGCTGCTTTTGGCGGCTGACAAAGAATCGAGCATTGTGTGTAGCGGTAGTGTAGGTAGGTGTGTACGGATACCTATGTGTAATATTCCTTCGCTTGTATGCTAGTGTATGCTTGCGCTGTGGGGAGAACAAGAACAGCGCGAGGAAAAACGTCGGGTGTCTACGTAGTGCTACGCAGTAGTGTAGTTGTACGCAGCAAGTGTGGTGTGCTTACACGGGCGGTAACACAAGTCGCCACGTTCATCTCCATTCTTCCAAGCGGCACGAAACACCTGTGCGTGTATCAAGCAACTTGGCCGACTCGATTTCAACCTTGTTGCTTGCATGTTCGTTGTCATCCGATGTCAAGCTCGAATGGGGCATACTTTGTAGAGAAGGCGCAGGCGCAACGTGGGGCCAATTGGGGGCGGCTGAAAGAGGCCACCAATTCGAGTTAGTTATTAGACCGTTACCGCTTAGTTATTGAGGCCGCCCCTCCTTCGCGGCTCCTGCTGCACTGTGCCCCTTCTTGCCTGGTAAGGGAGGGGGTACAGTGCATCCTACGGCAGTACTGCACAGTACATACACTACATACTAGTACAGATGGTACCTCCACCATCCTGGTCCTGTAGGGCGCTTGAGCATCCAACCTCCCAACGACCTCTCGGCACGGCAATCTGGTACGTTGGTGATTTTACCTCGCACTCCTTACTCGTAGCCTGATGGCAGCAAGAAGATGGAAACCTAGCTTTCGCCTGCGAAACTGGCCGTGACACTGCAACCCGCCGAACGGGGGCATGCGCCTACCGTAACTAGTGTGCCTGGTGCAGTTAGTTATCGGCTTTCGCAGGCTGCCACTCGCGGGGTGCCAGGCCTGGAAACCCGACCCGACTTGCATCCACTCAGGCCTCCCTCTCCTGTCACTCAATTCCCGCTCACTGCATCTCAGGGCATCTCGGGTCTTGTCCAGTTCATCACACAGCACACAGCTCTTCAATACTGTCAACTCGTCATGGATCCTTTCCTCCCCGCCACAACTGTTGCTCTCTAGCACCAGCTGGAGATAGTTGCGCCCTCTCCCGCAGACGTTGCCTTCTCTATATTTTCTCCCCCCTCGGATCTCTTTCCCCTTTTTTTCTTCCGTCGCCAGAGAGCCGGATTCCGCTCTTCACTGGAGAGCTACGCTCCAGTCGCGGGCTCTGGGACCTCCCAGCGCGCGAATTGCGCTAAGCAGCAGGGTGCTGGCACAGCCTCACCCCGACCACCACTCGCGGCCCATCACACCGTGGCTGGGGCCGCCCCTTGTTCAAGCACCCTGAACCACGCTTGATTATTATCGTTTCCCCTACGGAGTAAAGACCGGCAGAAAACCAGATTTCTCACCCTGCATAGAGTGTCCCGCACGCTCTCAATTGATGCACCAGTTCCAGCAGCGCACCGCAGCAGCTTTGGCTGTGCGGCCGCCCGCTCGGTCCATGCTCGTTCCTAGATCCACTTCGCTCTCACCCGGCGGCATCGCTGGGGCTGTGGTCGGGTCTGTCGTCGGCGCCCTCCTCATCGCGTTCTGCGTCTTCCCCTTCATTGTCCGCGCCAGACGCCGACGGCTCACCCGCCATGATGATCCCGGCCTCGCCGAGATGGGGCAGCGCCCCGGAGGGCCCAGTCTCAATCCCCAAGAAGTGGACGATATTTCCTACAAAAGATGCTCAGGGTCCGGTCCCGAGAGCGCCATCGCTCACGATGTCCCACAACCGAGGGACCTGAATCAGAAGCCTCAGTCAGCCCTACCACAGGCTGTCACTGTTGGTCACGGCCTTCCGTCGCCTGTATCATCATCTCCTGCGTCGCCGACCGATCCGTCTTCCCGCGTCGACGAGCGCGCAGTCTCGCCCTCGACCGTTGCCGCCCCCGCCCAGTCGCCTGTCGAGCTCACGTCCAAGTCCCGCAGGGGCACCGTCAGTTGCGAGAGCGCCCGCGAGGCCAGCTTTGGTGACTCACACGGCCCGCCTAGCCGTGAGCTCACCGGTATCACCGTTGTCGGCATAACAGAGGAGCCCGAGTCCATCGATCGCCCCTCTGGTTCCCCCGAGCACGGCCACTTCCCCCACCTCAAGGAGACCCTCCGCGGCTTGATCCACGGTCGCCGTTCTTCTCACCATCGCCGAGACAGCAAGCGGTCCACACAGGCCGGCACCGACGGAGCGCGCTCGCCTTCTGTTTCCACCAACGACTATCTCTCACAGCAACCTGAACTCTCGCAATCACCATCCGGCCTCGAAATCGACGTGGAGACTCCGGGCCTGGCTTGGGACTACTACCACGATCCGAACTTGGGTATTGACCTGCCCGACACTTACCAGCAGTCTGCGCCCATTCCAACCTCGGCTAGCATTGCCCCGTCTTCGCCTCCTTTAGGCTTTGCCCCCGCCGGATCCAGCTTCCCAGGTGGCCAGATTCCTGTGACCGGAGCGGGAGTTGCTCCGTCCATGGGAACGGGCCCCATCACAGAGGGAGTATACACTACCTCGTCAGATAGCGACGCGACAGTGACACCTGGCGTTCTAAACACCCAGAGCACGCTTCTCCAGGGCAAGGGTCCCGGCGGATCTCTGCAACGCACCGACAGCTTTCCGCTTCCAACCATCGTGTCCGATCTTCCCAGCCCACCATCCCTCCAGTACACCGGCACCGTCCCGAGCGGGAACCCGATGGAGATGATGAAGCCGACCAACTCAGCCGAAAGCGCATGGATGCTGGAGCACGAGCTGCGCATGATCCAGAACTCGCCGCAGCCGCCGGCGGCTCCGGTGCTCGAGCCGGCATCCCTTGTGTCTGTGCCCACAGATGGATTCGCCGGCCAGACGTTCGGCAACGACGCGAAGCCGCAATTCCAGTCCCAGCTGGAGGTTCAATATCAGTCGCCGTATCAGTCCCCTCCACAGACGGTAGCGGAACACGAAACGCAGATTGGCGAGGAAACCACTGGATACCTCAACAACACCAACTCTCTGGCTACTTCCGAGTACAACGCGAGCGCGGTGGCTACGGTGGCTACGGTGGCTACGTCCGATTACAACGCCAACACGCTCACTACTACCTCTGATTACTCGACACCACCGCCATCCACGGGGCCGTCGATTGAAGACACACCCGACACTAGACTAACGCCGTATACGACCTCTCCGTCTCCACAGGCCGAAGCCGGGGCAACCGTCAACAGCCATCTAATGCCATCACCGGGTCATTCAGCCGGGTTGTCGCCAAGCCCCAATCTTTCGCCAGCTCCATCTCCGGGTCTCTCTCCCGTGCCATCGCCAGGTCGCTCCCCGGCCCGGCCACCGGGCGGTTTCGTCTGCGACGTGTGCGGCGCCGTGAAGAGCTCGTACCATCAGTTCAATCATCACCGACGGTATCATGACCGGCCGTTCCCCTGCCAGCACCCAGGGTGCGGACGGAGGTTTGGTACAGTGACACATCTGCGGCGACATGTCAATGACAAGCATCACAAAACCCGAAGGTTCTACTGCACCGAACCTGGGTGCGACTATTCGAGGCAGGGCACAAAGTCTTTCCCTAGGAAGGACAACTGGAAGCGACACATGTTGAAGAAACACTCGGTCGATCCGCAGAACGCGACGGATGAAGATTATCTAGGCGACGATGTTGTAATGGATGGGCCGTGAACAGCCACAGTCGGAGGGGAGCTAGTGCTAGGCGGATTTCGTCCTGCAGCAGTTCTCCATGCATGTTATTCGAGTTAGTGCCCATAGGACAGCGGCACGGGACCCAGAAGCCCATCCCATCTATGTCCAAGGTCACGGTATCTCGGAAAGACCCGTGACGAGGAGGTACCCGGCTAGGCTGGACTTGCCAGGCCCGGCCAAACCGGCATCAAAGTGTCCTGCGTGCCAGGCAGCACAGGGCATGGGCCATCGCGAGAGTCATTTTGCCGGTGCCCGGGACACGGCCCAGACGCGCCGAGACAAAACGCACCAGAGCGATCGCAGGTTTTTTTTAAGTCGCCAGGAAAGGAAAAATTAGCGGGCCGGGGCATATTTTGCTGGGAGCATATTCAACGGCGGTAATTCTCTGTATGGAATATATATTCATTGCAGCTTCTTCGGCGCGGTTTTAGAACAGCGCTTATTAGCGTCTTGCGATTGCAGACCTTGTAAGGGGAGCTGTCCGTCCGAGCTGTCCGAACAATAACACGCTTACAACCCCCCCATGAAGGCTTTGACTTCCCAAATAGGGGACACGTGCATCCAGAGAAATAGCGACCTTCCGCCCTCTGGGATGTGGCGTCGGGTGCCTCTCCAAACAGATAACGGCTCAAGAACCGACCCTGGCGCGAGGTAGGTGAGTGAGTGAGCTGAGTGCCTCGGCACTTCGGCTGGCATGCCGTCCATCTGCCCACGTCTGTCTCTCCCGCGACCGGGAAAAAAAGGGCCGTGAGGAGGGCAGAGTATACGGCCGTGTTCGTCCATCGTATCCTCGAACCCCGAACCTCGAACCTCGAACCTCGAACGCTCGAAACAGGCCCTCCCCTTCCTCACCTCATCTCCCTAACCAACTTCTTCACCAGCCTGCGCTGCCCTTCGATGCCCAGCCCCGCGCGATCCGTCTCCTGCAGCGCCCTCCCCACCAGCACCACCGTCCGGGCGCTCTCGCTGCCCACCCAGACCTTGCCGTTCCTGCCGACCGCCGTCTCGAACGCCAGCCCGCCGCCCTCCTCCCCGCCCAGCATCTCGAGCACGGCGATCCCGCCGTCCTCCCGGCTCCGCGCCATCAGCAGGCGCCGCGCGAAGCCCAGGCTGACGTCGAAGACGCAGCCGGGCCCCGTGACGGGGCCGAGCCCCTCGGCCTTGCCCGTCGACCCGTTGACGCACTCGAGCTCCGGGTCCATGTGCTTGTTGGCGACCGTCACGCGCGCGTAGACGAGCTGGCCGGGCGCCAGCACCGGCCGCGTCTTCTTGGTCGCCGACTCGAACGCCAGGTGCGGCAGCGTGGCCGGCGCCGTGTGCGGGGAGAGGGTGCAGAGGTAGAAGTCGGTCGTCGAGCGGAGGACCTGGGCGAGCACGATGTCGTTGGGGGCGGGGATGTACTGTAATATTTTTTTTGGTTGGTTGGTTGGTTGGTTAGTTAGTTTCGTTCGGTGCAAAAAGAAACAAATACGGGGAGCAGTTGTTGGTTTTGGAGCTGGAGGAGAGGAGAAGCGGGAGAAGAAGGGAGAGGGCATACGCGGTTGGAGTTGTACTCAATCCACATGGAGTTCTTGACTGGGTTGGTCATGAGTTGCCCGGCCACTGTCGGGACGATGTCGGTGGGAGGGATGTGTCGAAGCCCTGGGCCCAGGCGGAGGGCCTTCTTCGGGTCGGAAGGGATCAGAGAAGGGTCGATCGTCTCGCCTGGGAGGACGACGGGGCGTTCGGTGGCCGCCATGCTGTCTGCGTTCCTGGGGAGCTCTACGAGGTAGAAACTGTTTAGACGCAAATATGCGGAATAGGTAGGTAGGTAGGTTGCGACGGTGAGGTTCTCGAGGCTCGATATGGTGGTCGTTCTAGAATTTGTTTGCGGGCCGGCAATTGGCGTTTCTTAGCAGCCACCAGTGGTGGGGCCTACAGGGGTAGGTGAATACACTTAGTGTAAGGTACGATGCAGTACTAACGTTAGTACTTGATTGTGGGGCATTCAGCCCAGCTTGCCAAGCAGCAGGGATTCGTCTTAAACAGCGGCCCAAATCCGAAATTTTTGGTAACCCCACCACCAAATACATTCAAACTGCCCGTTTACCTTTGGATCGACGACCCTTCTCTCACCCTTCCGCTCACTTCCTTCGACGTACTTCGCATTTAGAGAGGGAAAAAAATGAGTGACACAGCGGCTAAGCCTGGCGTTGAGCCAAGCGAGCGTACCGTCATCGGCATCACCTTCGGCAACTCCAACAGCTCCATCGCCCATGTTGTCGACGACAAGGCCGAGGTCATTGCGAACGAGGATGGAGGTGAGGAGCCCCGGCAATGCCGTCAGCCCGGTCGCATACTGATCAGTCCCCTTTCTAGACCGCCAAATCCCCACGATTCTGTCGTACGTTGAGGGCGACGAGTACTACGGTCAGCAGGCCAAGAACTTCCTCGTCAGGAACCCCAGGAACACAATCGCCTACTTCCGCGATTTCCTAGGGAAGGAGTTCAAGTCGATCGACCCTACTCACAACCACGCCTCTGCCCACCCGCAAGAAACGGGTGAGACCGTCTCGTTCACGGTCAAGGACAAGGACGGAGAAGAGGAGGCCCCGTCGACACTGTCGGTTTCCGAGGTCGCCACCCGCTACCTCCGGCGCCTGGTCGGCTCTGCCTCGGAGTATCTTGGGAGAAAGGTCACCTCGGCCGTCATCACGGTCCCGACCAACTTTACCGACAAGCAAAAGGCCGCCCTGATCGAGGCTGCCGCCGCCGCCGACCTCGAGGTCCTGCAGCTCGTTAGCGAACCCATTGCCGCGATCCTCGCCTACGATGGGCGCCCCGAGGCCAAGATCCAGGACAAGATCATCGTGGTCGCAGATCTGGGCGGCACCCGGTCCGACGTCGCCGTCGTCGCCAGCCGCGGCGGCATGTACACCGTGCTCGCAACGGTTCACGACTACGAGTTCGCCGGCTTCGCGCTGGACAAGGTGCTGGTGGATCACTTTGCCAAGGAGTTCATGAAGAAGAACTCCGGGGCCGGGGATCCGCGCGAGAACGCCAAGAGCCTGGCCAAGCTGAAGCTCGAGGCCGAAGCCACCAAGAGGGCGCTCAGCCTGGGCACCAACGCCAGCTTCAGCGTCGAGAGTCTGTTGAACGGCATTGACTTCGCTAGCACCATCAACCGCCTGCGGTACGAGACGATCGGGAGGGCCGTGTTCGAGGGCATCAACCGCCTGGTGGAGTCGGCGGTCAAGAAGGCCGGCCTGGACGTGCTGGACGTGGACGAGGTGATGCTGGTCGGCGGTACCTCGCACACCCCGCGCATCGCTGCCAACCTTCGCTACATCTTCCCCCAGAGCACGAGGATATTGGCGCCCTCGACCGAGACGACCGCCGTCAACCCCTCGGAAGCCGAGGCCCGCGGCGCCGCCCTGCAGGCCAGCCTAATCCGGGACTACGAGGCCGAGGACATCGAGCAGTCGACCCACGCCGCCGTCACCACGGTTCCCCACGTCTCCAACGCCATCGGCGTCGTCTCGGTCAACGAGGCCGGCGAGGACGTGTTCGTGCCCATCGTCCCTCCCGACACTGCCGTGCCGGCTCGGCGGACGGTCCACGTCTCTGCGCCCGACGGCGGCGACGTCCTGGTCAAGGTTGTCGAGGGCAACACGCATATCAAGGTGACGCAGCCGGAGCCGAAGCCCAAGGAGGACGGCGGCGACGACGACGACAAGAAGGCCAAGGTCGAGGACGCCGACGACAGCGACGACAGCGACGAGGACGACAGCGATTTCTCGGACGAGGAAGAGGAAGAGGAGGAGAAGCGGGAGAAGGTCTGGAAGATCGGGTCTACCCTCGCCGAGGCGGCCGTCAAGGGGGTGAAGAAGGGCGGCAAGGTGGAGGTCTCGATCACGGTGAACTCGGATTTGTCGGTTATCGTAACAGCGCGGGAGGTTGGCGGCAAGGGCGCCGTTCGCGGGACACTGGCGAGTGCTTAGGAGGCGTTCCTTAGACCAAGGGTACGGCGGTAGGCTGTCGCATAATTAGACTCTAGGGGAGCGTGATGCATCCCCCTGCTTTGGCTGGGGGCGTGCTGGTTTCCAAGGGAACATCATCATGGCTGGGCTATGATTTGCCTGCTCCGATAGACACTCTTACCTATACGACTGATGCTCGCAGCTCGCTGTCCGCAATCTTCTCCGGCCGTTTTCACTCGCATGGCCTTATCCGCTTCGGTGCCGCACAACTTCAGTTGGCGGTACCGGATCGAAGCTGGTCTCTCCCCCGCCCAATTCTCCCCCTTTAGACATCCGGTGGGAAGACGCAACAAACAGCTCTGGTGTGAATTCGGATGATGGTAAGGAACTTTTTTCGTCTTTGGTTCCTATGCCATATCGCATTTGCTCGTTTTGGAGAATGGGCGATAGACTCATCCCTTAGGCGGCGAGAGGGTAAAAGAGACAGTGATGGGGGGTGCAACGCGCAGGGACGATGGATTATACGATGACTCCTCAAAGTCCGACAGCATGTCATAGAACGAGATGTAGGTGGCGTGTGTAAATAAATGTATATATGCCTTGGGGGCAAGCTTCTTCCGAGTATTATGAATGCTTATATCCACGGAAGGACCATCAACAACTGCGAACTTGGCTCATAGAAATATACCCAAGAGAACTACAAGAAGAAAAATAAAACAAAACCCGCTCCTCTGCCAAACCACATCTCCGTCTAATATCGAGACCCCGGAACGGTCCAAGCAACCAAGTCCTCCCGTACCTCGAACTCGTCCACCTCCTTGGCGCGCTTGAAACCTTCCCTGCCCCTCTCCCTGTCGCTGCCGAGCGTGGTCGCCGTGGCCACGCTGACGAGGCTCGAGCTCCGGCTGCGCAGGCCCCCGCCGGCGTGCGTGATCTTGCTCTCCTCGCGGCGGTGGAAGGACGGGAACGGCTCGCGGAGCGGGCCGCTGGGGGGGAGCCCGATTCCGCGGCTCGACTCGCGGCCGAGATCCCGGACTCCGCCGCCGCCGCCGAGCACCGTGGCCGCGCTCCGGTCGCTCGCGACGCTCTGCTCGCGCAGGTGGTGCCGCTGCAGCCGGGCGACGTCGCGCGGCCGGAGGGTGCCCATCACGTCGCCGCCGCTCTCCTCCCCTTCGTCGTCCGACACCGAGCCGCTGTCCTCTTGCGGCGGGTAGCGCCCCCGGCCTCCCGCTCCACCTCCCCCTCCCCTCCTTCTCCTTCTCCTCCCTCCTCCTCCTCCTCCTCCCGGGTGGGGAGAGGTGTCGCCGTCCATCTCCGAAGTCCCGCTGCCGCCGCCGCCATGCCCGGCGATGGCGGTGTGGCGGCGCGAGTGGCTCCGGGCGTGGGAGGAGGAGGAGGAGAAGGGGGCGGCCGGAGGCGGCTCGAAGCCCTCGCCGCCGCTGAAGATGTTCTCGATGCACTGGTCGGCCGACAGCTCGCCGGGCTGGCTCGCCCAGCTGGCGGCCAGGGCGCGGCGGTACATGTCCTGGACCTCGAAGGCGTCGCGCGACTTGCCGGTGAAGGACGAGGGCGCGTGGCCCGGGGTGGTGGCGGCGCGGACGTCGACGGGCTCGAAGGCGTCGCCGGCGACGAACCCGGCGATGCCGCCAAAGACGGGGGCGGACTTGGGCGGCGGCGCGACGTAGTTGCGCTCGCCGTCGACCTGCACCATCAGGATGCTGATCTTGAGCGTCGAGTTGATCTTGCTGTCCTGCATCAGGTAGCGCCGCACGACGCCGTCCTGGATTTCGCCCTCCGGGGGTTCCTCGTCGCGCGACGACCGGGGGCTCGGATCGGTCTCCGGGAGGCCGGCGTTGCTCAGGGAGCTGCGCTGGCGGCGGTGGCTCGACGACTTTTGAACGGGCGACATGAGAGCCTCCTTGATGGCGTTGGCCGTGCGGCCGTCGCGCAACACCGCCTCGCTCTCCTCGACATACTCGCTGAGGTTGAGGCGGACGGTGCCGAGGGTGATCTTCTCGTCTCGCCCCGCGGCGCTGAACTCCTGCACAACCTCGAACTCGATGGGACACTCGTTCAGGCTGTCGTTGCGGTCGATGCCGATGCGGACCGGGACGATCTTGGAGTAGTTGTACTCGACCCTGTGGTTCACAATGGGGCACTTTTGCGTCCGTCCGCGATGCTCCCCGTGTATGCTATGTGGGAGGTGCCACTTGACCATGGACACCCCCGAGACAAGCGGCACATTGTTGAGGTCAGATATCTGCGCGGGTTCAGTTAGCGAAGGAGTGGTGGGCGTGGGGATATTTTTTTTCTCCAAAAAAAAAAAAAAAAAAAACAAAACAACAATTCGACTGCCATACTTGCCTTGATGTGGACATCGAATTTCGGCTGTATATTGATCACTTCGTCAGCTTTCGATCACCGGAGGTTGGCACGTCGAAACAGAGGGGGGGTGTCCCAACCTTTCGAGCCTTGTTGACTATGGGAAAGAACCGCATATTAGCTCGGGACCTTTCAAAGGGGTGCCGGTAAGGGACCGGGCACGTCGAGGCGATGAGGAGTTGGATCTAGGCGCGTTCGGAGTTGCCAGCCCCCATCGTGACAACAAAAAGCCGCTTCCTTCAGTGCACGGCAAGAACTTGGATGCGCCTGCAAAACAAGAAGAGCATGGTGTTGGTTTTGAACGGGGGAAAATGCATTCGGCAGAGTGAGAGGTTCAGGGAAAAGAAGAATAGGCAAGAAGGACAGGCGGCGGATAAGCGGCAGATCTGGAACAGCGAGCTTGTGAAGAGGGATAAGAGAAGGGAAAGAGGGGGGGGGGGGGGGGCGGGAGTGGGTGGGTGTTGAGCTTACTGAGGGATGCCATGTTCGGTTTGGGTCGTTATCAATGACCTATCGCGAGCGCGAACACCAGGGGAAGCTCATGCCCCCGGCCGGCAAACCGGGACCACCTTGGATGCTGCGGGTGAACGGCCGTTTTCTGACTTGGTTCCTTGTTACTGTTACAGTTTGCTCGAGGTGTGGAGAGAAGGAGGAAGGGCTGACGTCGGCTGCCAAGAACGCTGCTGATGTTCCTTGGTCGATTCAAGGGTTACAAAGTGGTTGAGTGTATTCCGTATGCAAGGTACGTACTAGTTACTCTGTTGGGAGCAGCAGGTGCTGGTGGTGCTTTCAGTCGGCAACTTCGGTTGGTAGGTTAGTGCGGTGTAGCGTCAGCGCCGGGCAGCACGCCACAACAACGAGCGCAGGCGCGTACGAAAACGGGGGGCGAAAGCTTGTCTCGCACCAGTGGAGGTTTTGTCATAACTCCAGGGGCGCCCCCCGGGCCACAGCGGTTGGCCCCGCAAATTCAAGCACTAATTGTTCACTAAAAGTTAGTTACCTGTTAGAGCATTTTCAGGGACAAGAGGCGGGGGACACACCATCACCCCCTGCACGGCACCTCAGCGATCGCTAGTGGGGCAGCCGATAAGATGAACATTTGGGGGAGATAAGAGCTTCAAAATTCTGGGGTCAGGAGGAATTGACTCGGGACCCTCGATCTGCCACTGACAGGCTTACTCGTTCAGAACAAGGCCTCCCCTTCCAGCACGCAAAACAAGCCGGCGCAGTGCGCGGACCGATGCTCTTCACATGGACAAGAATCGATCCTTGCCCCCGGAGAAGGGGACGGGCATGAAGAAGCGAAAGGACGCGCCGGCGCAGTCCAGAGACAGAGACGGGACTCGACAACAAGACGGACGATCGACATCGACACCGACGACGGCGCGCTCGGCGAAGCGCGTCAAGTTCCAAGATGCCCGCAACATCCGCACGCAGCCGTCGGATGCCGCCCTCGAGGATGGCAAGCTCGACCTGCAGAAATTTCTCAATGCCCGCGAGTTCGAGATCAACGCGCTCGAGGACAGCATGCGCAAGTGCAAGGCCGCCAATGCAACCCGCGTGTTTCAGCAGGTACCGCGCGCCATGAGGCGGAGGACGGCGAGCCACAACGCCAAGAGGGTGCCGAAGAGGCTGCGCGAGAGGGCAAGGAGAGAGATGATTGAGGACAACACGCCCACGGTCGAGGCCAGAAAGCGACGCCCCCGCACGACCCGAGCCCGCATTCGCGCCGAGACGGCCAAGAAGCTCGCGAAGCTGGCCGAGAGGAAACGGAAGAAGATGCGCGAGAGGGCAGCCGCCGAGGGAATTGATACGGGCGGGGCGGACCCGAAGCCGACCGTGGACACCAGGGCGGCGAGGCCGAAGATCCGGCGCAACACGCTGAACGAGCCCCCCAAGCCGGACTCCAAGTTCAGAAAGAGGCAGATCAACAAGACATGGTTGCCGACGCACCTCTGGCACGCGAAGCGGGCAAGGATGACGGAGCCGAGCAAGCCGCTGTGGCGTTTCGCGATTCCCCTCACCCCCACAGAGAAGTGCTACAGGCCGACGCATCGTGCCGCGGGCCAGAAAGGGGTGGTGGCATGGGATATGAGCTACATGAGCACGATCGGCCTGTACGGCGCGGCCGAAGGCGTCGAGCGGGTTCTGAAAGCCTTGGGCCTGACCCGGGAGGGCCTCTGGGGCGCCCGGGGCCAGAAGTGGAGGGCTGGAGTCCGGAAGTGGACGGGCATCCTCAGCAGGCAGACCGGCGAAGGGTCGAGGCGTGACATCGGGCCCGCGACCATCATCTGGAACCCCCAAGCACCTGCTCAGGGTGACGATGTGACGACTTCAACCCGCAGCGCGAATCCGCAAAGGCAACTGTTCATCCGTACGCATCCGTCCTGCTTTCTCGAGCTGTTCCAGGAGCTCCGGAAACTCGTCAAGATGCAGACACCGCAGCTCTACATTGAGGATTTGCGTTTCGAAATCGGCAGCATCGAGCTGATCGGTCCCGGGTCTACCGAGGCGCTGTTGGGCATTCTCCAGCCATACCACGACGGGTCGGACGGCGAGGAGCGTCACGGCCAAGTCTTCAAGTCCCTCGCCGGCGTCACGAACCCCGCCTCGCTCCCTGAGGACGCGCTCCTCGCCTTCTCTGTGAGAGACCCTCGGCTGGCGTATCCCCCAAAGAGAGTCGACCTCCCAGCCGGGGGCGGAGACGGTTCTCTTGTCGAGACACTCGCCCGATGGCCGGTCGAAGAAGGATTGAAACCGTTCGCCATCTTCAGCCGTGACTCTCGATTTCGGGCTTCGAGACTGCCCTCTCAGAAAGCCATCAGCCGCCGAAAGGGGGCGAACGCGCCGGGAGAACCCCTCCGCGTCACTCCGGCCGATCCCCCAATCCCGGTCGTGCTGCTCGCCTCGAGACCTCCCGCCGGCGGACAGGCGGCGCAAGGCACGTGGACGTTGCTGGCACCGTGGAAGTGCATCATGCCGCTCTGGTATACCCTCATGCACTATCCCCTCTCGACCGGCGGCAACCCTCGGCTCGGCGGCCTGATCGAGCAGAGACAAATCGCGTTTGAGCACGGAGCCCCGTGGTTCCCCGCCGACTTTCCCGCGACCGACGCCGGGCGCAACTGGGAGCTGGAGCAGCGGGCCAAACGGAAAGAGGAGTGGGATCGCCGCCCGAAAGGCAAGAGGATCGAGTGGAAGTCATTGGACCTCGGTGCTGGCCGCAAAGGCGAGATCGGAAATGGGTTCGCGTGCGATTTCGAACACTTGTTTGGGAGCTCCGCAGAGGAACCGCCGGACCGCCAAGCCGCGGGGCCGTCGATCGCGGACGGGGCCGAGATGATGGACATTGACGCTCCGGACCGCTCGGAAGAGAAAGAGACCGACGTTTCAGGGCCTCGGATAGCGCCAGCGCCCTCAGGGCCGATCCAGTGCCTGCCCAAGGCCTCTTTTACCTCGCTGCTTAGGTCACCCAACTCGGAGACGCCGCCGGCGAACTCTATCATCACAATCAACCTAACCTTTGTCGCGAGAGGTGTCGCAAACACCTGCGCCAGAATCTACCGATTACCTTCTCGGCGTTCGAGGGTCGCCGAGCCTTCTGCGGATGCCGAAGTGCTCGCCACGGATCCCACCCCGACCACTACCACTACTAGCTCGCGCACCCTTCCTCGAGATCTGAGAGATCAGTGGCTGAGGAAACTGCCCCGGCCGCTCAACAGGGGTCAGGGCAGCCGATCGCGATCGACGGCGCCCCCACCCCCACGGATGCCCTTGGGGGTCGACATGGAAACGCGCAAGAGGCTCATGGCGCAATCCATCGTCGAGACGGAACTTCCTTACCCCAGGCCCGCTCCCAACGAGCTCGACATTGGCGGGCACCATCCTCTATGCCCGGACGAGGGGGATCTGCTCGGCTTCGTGACCACGGGCGCGTTCAGCTTGAGCGAGGGCAAGGGCACGGCGATCGGCTCCATCTCGGCAGCGAGGGCATTGGAGGCGATGCGGGAGGCAGGGGCTAGGGAAGGCAAGCTCTGCATCGTGAGGAACGCGGGCGAGAGTGTGGGATGGCTGGCGAGGTGGGAGCTTGTTTGACAGGGTTCGGTGTTGTGTTCCCGGCCGACCGCCTGTTGGGACGGCCCCTGTTGCTTCTTTTTTTCTTTCTTTTTCCTACGAAACGAGGCATTTTGCATGATTTGTCAAGAGGTGTCGAAGCCCGCTTGTTGGGTTGAGAGAAGTGCAAGCCGCCGAGAAGTAGACGGGGCGCCAAAACAGTCCCAACGAGGGAAAAAAAAAAAAAAAAAAAATGGCAACAAACCCAACCCCCTCCCCTTCTCCCCTCCTACTCCCCGAAAACCCTCGGTCACGCAGGATCTACCGCAGTACGACTGGAGTGAGAGCGCACAGACAGCTCTCGGCGGAATATGTCCGCGTCTGAGCGGGTGAGCGGTTGCGAAGCAGGCAGGGCCGATATGACGCGAATCAAAAGGAAGCCTGACGACTCCTACCGGGCTGACGGCAACGTCCTGCATCGAAGAAGAATAAGAAGAAGAAGAAGCAAGGGTCGATGTGAGAGGCAGCGGCTGTACGCTGGGCTCTGGGAAAGGGGCTTAGGTCTGAGACAAACCTGAAGCTCTTGCGCTCCCCGGGTCCGACCCGATCTGTAATTTTGGAGATCGTAATCCCACTTGGAGCAATCAAGAGTGGCGCATGCGACAATCGCTCACCCGAAATCGCAACCCGTCACATTTGTCCTTCCCCCAAACTCCGACGTTCCGGGTCGTCCTGCAAGCCTGCCAACTGCGGCGGGACGAGATCCACGGGGGCGGGGAGGGGGCGGCAGCCAGTAACATAATACGGCGGGCGCGTTCTGCAGCCACGGCCGATCGTCAAAGTCGTCTACTAACTAGTTAAGACGGATTACACTGTACACTACGAGGCCACTTGCACACCGGCAGGATCACGGCGGGACCGCTCTTTTAGCGTGTATGGACGAATTGTGTTCCCGGCGGATATGATCTGTGTGTCTCGGTGTCTCCAATCACCTGCGCTCATGCTACGGAGGATAACACTGGAATGCGCAGTCCCGCTGCTAGACGATAGCGCGCAGGCGGTGGGGATCTACACTACACTACAGAGTAGGGTCCGCAACTGATTCGGATCTCGGCTGTCCTCCCCGACCCTTTGTGGATCAGTGGATCAGTAGATCAGCGGATCAGTGGATCAAGGGCCTTACCGCGCCCACAGCTCCAGCGCGGCAGGTTGGGGGAGGCAAACGGGAGGGCCGCAAGTTGACCCTCCCTTGCTTGCCCTGCGTCGTTGTGTGTGTGTCCGTACGGGATACGGGATACAGGACATACGGATTACACCCTATCAAGTACGGACCTACATACACACCCACTCCATGACTACAAGTAGGAGCTCAAGTCGGCACTTCGCTCCGCACCATCCGTCGACATAATTCTCCTAAACCTGGCCGTTCTGTCTCCTCCGAGGACGCAGGGTCTTCTTTGCTTGCACGACTGCTACGAACTGCTACGATCGAGCGTCCAGAAAACTATCGTTCGGAACTCTGCCCAGAACGGACCGCTGTGGTCGAATCTGCGACTTCCTCTTCGTCTTGTTCTTCTTGCTTCTCCATTGTTTTCTCCATTGTCCTGAGAGAGGCAGCTCTTTGGGTGGAAGAAACGGGACACTACCGTACTGTGTATGTACATGCAACACCTGCGACATTACGAAGTACACTTACACTAGGTCGCGTCGCTGGTGGAGCGCAACAGAACAAGCTCAACTAACCAAAGTGCCGCCTTGGCAAGATCACAAGATCAGCCAAGACCAGTCCGCGTCGCACTACCCCCTGCCCCCCTGCCCACCTTTGTGACGGGCGATCGTGCCCGATAACGATACGATTTACATGCCTTACAACACCGTCCGCGCCCCCACGCCATCGCGCCTGGTTCTTCTAGGTCATGTCTCCCGAGACGGTGGCACGCACAAGCTCCTCCAAGACGGCCACAGAGGCGCCTCGACCATGAGTCCCATGGCCCGGTCCTCGCTGCTCCTGGACGAGCCAGTCGCAGTCGCAGGCGCAGGCCGGAAGCTCCAGCTGCCCGAACTCGCAGATGCCGACTACGTCCGCGAGGTCCTGGCCCGGTCCGACGGCGCGACCGAGGCCGACATCGAGCACGAGTTGCTGTCCAAGGCCGCCGCCCTGCGCATCGAGCTGCCCGCGTCAGCGTTTCCGGATGCGCAAGAGCGCTCGCACGAGCCGCAGGCGCCCGGCGCGCAGCGGCAGAACGGCGCGGCCCCGACGGGCTCGGACGGCGGCAGCGCAGACTGTTCCGCGACGCCGCAGACCTCGGACCGTGGGGCGGCGGGTCCCGGTACACCAGCAGCAGCAGCAGCAGCAGCAGCAGCAACAACAACGACGACGACGACGACGACGACGACATCACCAACAACAATGACGAGGGAAACAACGTCGACGAGAAGGCGGTCGAGGAGCCTCAGCTTCTCCCAGTACGAGAGGTACATCAGCCAGGTCGATCCCGCGCTCGAACAGTCAAAGTTCCAGAAATCGGAGCCGGCCGGAGGCATCGCTGCGAAACCGAGCGGGAAGAAGGGTGTCAGGGGTATCACTCGCAGCATCACGGCCAGGTTGAGGAGGAGAAAGAAGCCGAGCCCGGATCAGCCAATGTGAGTTATCCAACAAGAAAGAGACTTCAGCCCCCCGATAGATTTCAGCGCGGGTGTCTGACCTCCAATTCGTTTCTCAAAAGGCCCTGTATTTGCTGTCGCGAGGACTTCCTCGTCGGCAACACGGCCCTGCACACGATACCTTGCGGTCATCGCTACTGCCGCGACTGCCTTGCCATCATGGTCGAGCAGTCCATGCTGGACGAGTCCAAGATGCCGCCGCGGTGTTGCACCCAGCCGATCCCCAGCGCCATCATCAAGACGGTCCTCCCGAGGGAGAAGCAGCAGCTCTTCCTCAAGGCGCTGGTGCGGTACAGCACGCCCTGGGAGGCGCGCATCTTCTGCCCAAACACCTCGTGCGGCGAGTTCATCCCGCCCGCGAGCAGGCCCGACACCAAGCACCCGTTCGAGACGCTCTGCCGGTCGTGCCAGACGCGCGTCTGCACCATGTGCGGGCGCAGCGCCCACCAGCCGGGCCAGGACTGCCCCGGGGACAAGGAGAGCGACGCGGTGCTCCGCATGGGCGAGCGGTCCGGCTGGCGCCGCTGCTACAAGTGCCGGTCCCTGGTCGAGCTGGCCCAGGGGTGCACCCACATCACGTGCCGGTGCAAGGCGCAGTTCTGCTACATCTGCGGCGCCGTCTGGGACCCCGCCGTCGGCTGCCCCAACTTCTGCAACGGCGAGGAGGAGATGGAGCGCCGCCGCGTGGAGGAGGAGGCCCGGCGGGCCGAGCTCGAGGCCGAGAAGCAGGCGCGCCGGAGGGAGGCCGAGGCCGAGGAGAGGGAGGAGGAGGACGCCGAGAGGCGGACGCGCGAGAGCCCCGAGTTCCGGGCGCTCAGGGCGGCGCAGGAGGCCGAGAGGGCCCGGTTCGGAGCCTACGAGCGGAGGGTGAAGGAGGCCCTGCGGGCGCGGCAGCAGCGCAGGAAGGTCGCCCTGGCCGACAAGTTCTCGGACCTGACGGAGCGCATGCGCGAGCGGCACGCCAAGACGGAGCAGCACCTCGAGGACCTCCAGGTCATGGCCGAGATCGAGCTGCAGGCCAGCCTGGAAGAGAAGCGGAAGAGGGTCCAGATCAAGCTCCGCCACATGGAAGACTACTGCGCAGCCAAGATCGCGGCCGACGGCAGCGACGGCAACGACGGCAACGACGAGTCATCCCCGTCATTATCATCACCACAATCACCACCACATCCACCACCACCACCACCACCATCGCCACAAGAACAACAACAACAACAACACCAAGCCCACCAAACCCAGGCGGCGCCCCCACCAGACGCCGGCGGCAGCAGCAGCAGCAGCAGCAGCAGCAGCCGTCGCAGCATGCCCCGGCGCAAGGTCACGGAGCGCGACCTGGAGCAGCTGCGGCAGCAGTACAGCCTGCGCGACGGCATGGAGCGGCGGCACCGGGCGCAGATCAACGGCCTGCGCGAGAAGCAGGCCCGGAGCATGGAGGAGCTGGTGGGGCGGCACGAGCGGGAGCGCGAGGCGCTGGCCGAGCGCCGCGCCGGCGAGGTCGAGGACCTCGCGCTCCGCTTCGCCGACGAGGAGGACGCCCTCCTGCGCACCCTCGCCGACCGCCGCGCCCGCCTCGCCCGCCGCTGGCTCCTCGCCGCCGAGGTCCTCCGCGCCGAGCTCGAGTCCCGCCACCGCCGCAGGTTCGCCCCCATGTCCGTCCCCGCGTGGCCGGACGAGGAGGAGGGGGAGGAGGAGGAGGAAGAGCCTCGCCGCATGGCCGTGGAAGTGGGTTGCGCGTAATCACTTACTCTTCTCTTCTCCTCTCTTCTCTTTTAGCTTTTTTCTTCAGTCTCATCCTGTCTTGTCTCTTCCTTCTTTCGTCTCCTTTAATCTTCCTCCTCCCTTATGCACCATTCTATCCCCACGCTGTTCTACGGGCGTGAAGCCATGTCTGCTTTCATGTTTTCCTACTTGTTACTCTTTCCTTGGGGCTTCATCTGCCGGCGTTTCTTCTCCCTCCCCCCCTTCCCCCCCCTTCTCCTTCTTTTGCATCTGCCGGCGTGGAACGAGGGGCGTCGAATTTCCCAGGCAGTATTTCGAGCGTGATCGGGGGGGGGGTTGGAGTTTTGAGATCGGACAGTTACCCTTTCCGCAACATCTTTTCTACGAGCGTTTTACTGCATGCATCACGCTTGCCCCTATCCATGGTCCTTCTCCTCGGGGGGTGGCATCCGGTTGTCTCCTTTCGATGTCGGGACTAGGAAAGAGATACGAAGGGAGGGACGAGGGGACGGGGAGGGGATGGGTTTGTTTCGGGAAACGCGTCTCGCTCGGGGATGAAGCTCTCCCCCTAGCATGGCGTCGGCGGCTTTAACTTGGAGCTAGGGACGAGCGAGAGAGAGACATCACTTCATCATTCTGATGTCAAACACGATACCACCACGCTAATTCTAATTAAATCCCCCCGTCTCCTCATCGGGCCATGTCATCGAGATATACAGAGTTAGACCCAGAGAATCTTCCGATTGCCGTTCCCACCATGTGACTAAAGCGGTTTATTAACAGCGGAGCATGGGAATGACGGCTGCCAAGATGATAACTACTGGCCCCGTCAACGCACTGCTGGCGTCCTCCCCCCCCGGGCAAAGGCCCACTTGGTCTCGGTGATGTTCGGGGTCGCGGTGTGTCGGGCGTCGATACGACGCTACCCTGGATGGGTCCATGGGCTCCGTCCGGGTGTCCCCTGGTTTTAACGCTCAGACTTTGGCAGACTGCTTAACGAACTCTGCAGGTATACCCTATGTACATATAATACATTACAAGATTAGATGGAGACGGGGATGGGGGCATGATCAGACAACTGCCCCTTCTTCTAGATTCGTGTCAGAGCACGGGGCAGACTGGTTTGTCCGACGTAAGGGATACTGCCCATCCGCAGTGCGTACAGAGTGTATGTAGTGTATGTGCTGCGGACGACCCAGCCTGTTTTGAACCATGACTCCGATAACTAGCAAAGGCAACAAAAACATTCCGAGTACAGTGAGGCGTGCGGCGGCGGAGTGCGTGTTACAGGATGCGGCTCTGAAACCGACTGCTCGAGAAGAAGAAGAAGCCGGTGACAAGCACGCTGTGCGGCATCAAGCGTAAAGGAGAGCTTGCTACTACACGCCCAAAACTGACGAGGACCTCCCATTCCAGCCAACGTACAACCCTCAAATCCTCGACCAAGCTTTCCAAAACCCCCGAATGATCTCGAACAGGCCTTTCCTATCCGTACAACAACCAGAAACAACAAAGACACAAAGAACAAAGAGAAACACGGGTGGTGGCACCCCTTCCGCCCCCTCTTTTTTAAAAGATCGAGTTCACGATATTGCTGCCGATGGTCGCGCCCGCACCAAAGATGGCCGCGTTCCCCAGCTTCTTGCCAAACTTCTTGCCGTGCTCGCCCAGCTTGCTCCCCCCGCTCTCCTCCCCCTGCTGCCCCGGCGGCGGCGCGGCCGCGTACCCGTGCACGGGGACGGGCGAGACGGGATACCCGCCGCCGCCACCGCCGGGGGCGGGCGCGGCGTACTGCGGCTGCTGGTACGACGCGACCGGCGCGGGTGGCGGCTGGGCGGCCTTCTGGTGCGCCTCCTCGACGACGACGACGTAGTTGCGCGGGAAGATGCCCTCCTGGCCGGTCCGCAGGTTCTTGCCGAGCCACCAGTCGGCGTTCATGTACTCGTGCACGGCGAGGCGGTCGTCGCGCTCGAAGGAGCAGTCGCGCGCGTCGCCGGCCGTGTAGCGGTAGAGCGCGCGGGCGTAGACCAGCACGGGCTTCTCGGGCGGCGGTGGCGGCGGTTGCTGCTTCTGCTGCTGCTGCTGCTGCTGCTGCGGCGGCGGCGGCGGCGCGGCAGAGTTGTTGCGCGCGGGGAGGGATGGCGGGGAGGCGGTGGACTGAGCGTACGAGGGCGGCGCTGCCGTCGCTGCCGGGAAGTCGGCGGGCGGCGCCGGGGTCGGGTTGTTGCTTCGGGGTGCCGGGCCCGAGAGGGGGGACTCGGCGGGGAGGAGGGCGTTGATCGAGTCGAAGGCGGAATCGCTGATGACGCCCTTTTCGAGGAGGGATTCGAGTTCCTGGCGGCCGAGATGATTAGAAGAAGGGCGCCGATGGGACGATCATGCTACGTAGACCCGGAGGAGCTCAGCTTGCATTCTTGATCAAACGAAGAGACCGGTTGGTCTCGATGACCCGCTGCCGAGCCTCAGACATGGCGACTGCTTCTCGACCGGTTTCACTCCGCTAGGGTCCGTCTTTGTGAACGAAGAACAACTACACCGATGGAATGTCGCACCGTTTTCGTTCGACGTTGCTGCAATCGATGGCTAAAAAATGCGGAGAGAAAAGTTGGTTGTAACGAGGTTCGCAGGGCTTATCGGAAGTGGAGGAGGGAATGGAAATGGGAAAATGGGAAATGGGAAATGGGAATTGATGAACTAACAAGTAACGACGCGCAAGCGGCGGTCGGGACCCCGCTAGGATACTTTAGCCAAGCCACCAAGTCGCCGCAGCACAGGCGAGCGGTTCTCCCGAGTTGCCGCTATCCGATCGCTAAAGCTTCAGGGGGTTCAAGCGGTTGGTAACCCCCTACAGTTAGCTGTAGGTGGGTACGGATTACTACTAACTTACACTACAGTGCAGGCCCCAGAATTCCCGTCCCCAGAGGGCCCGCCTCAAGGTTGGTTCGGCCTACCTGACCCTGAGGTGCCTGGTAGAAACCAGTGCTGCGCACAGTAAAGGAGGCGAAACTGCTTGCAGGATTTAAAGTTCCATTGCCATCAGAGATCTACGGTATCAATCCCAAATTGACCCATCTCAGCCACATTTCCCTCCTCCTCGAGCCACCCAAGCTTCTCCCCCGTCAGGCAAGCCCGCTGCGAAAAGGATCTAGAATAATACACAGGATCCTTCTCCATTCCGCCGTGCTAGAGAACCAAGAGCAGAAGCAAAGATATGATCCCGAAATCTTGAAAAGAAACGACAAGAGGAGAAAATAAAATTACGAGAAAAGGCGCAGCAGGTAGATTGCAGAACTTGTAAAGACGCCCCACACCAAAACCGAACAACTTCCTCTGTCGCATGTGACGTAGAGTGTGCTGGGACAAACCAGAAACAGCGACTCCGTGGATGAGCCTTTACCTCTCTCGCACCTCGCGCCGGCCCATTGACGGACAAAGCCCTGTCAGCCCGGGCCCGCTTCGCCGTCCCTCAACCGCCTCGACCGCCTCGACCCCACGCCGAGCTCGTCTCTCACTCCCCCCCCCCTCCCCAACCCCCCTTTTTTCAGGAACAGGTGCTATGCCGTTCCCCGCCTCCTCCTCTTTCCTCTTGCCACTGTCCCGCGTGCCCAGCACTTCGGGCTTTGCCGCACTCCTCTTGACGGCCCACGTCCGGCAATGCTCAGAATCATTGCCCGGTACCCAGCCGCGACGGACCCTGCGAGCTACCGGGTGGTGAACTTGGGTTGGTGGCACCACCCTGATACAACTCCGACTTTCGCTGGCTCTTCCAGAAGTCAAGGGCCTCGACGACATCTTCACCGCGCTCATCTTCATATGCAAACAGAATCTGTACCCGCAATGATTAGTCCTGTGCTCCCCCGAGGCCTTGTGTGGCCTGCCTCTCTGTAACTCACCTCATGCGTGCTGCTATGCAGCATGCGAATGTTCCTGTGTGGCACAATATGCACCGCCAGGTTCTCGATATGCCTGAGCTCGATGAAGTTGGGCTCGAACGCCAGGATCCAGGGGTACGACAGGGCGAACGCCTGCGGCGTGCCTTCCCAGTCGAGCCGCCACTCGGGTCTCGCCCGCCACCCGTTCCGGTTGACAAAGAAGGAGAACTCGGAGTAGTTGAGCAGGAACTCGCCGTTGAGCCGCTCGATGTGGATCGGCTTGACGCCCTCCTTGCGCGCGACAAAGTCGAGCGACGTGTCGGCCTGGTCAAGGAGGGACTGCGTCTCGAGCGTCTCGAGAGAGACCACCTCGAACCCGCGGGCGCACGCGACGCAGAGCTTGGACTTGAGGAAGTGCACCGAGCTGGATTCGGTCGGGATGTAGAACTCCTTGAACGGCTTGAGCTCGTCCTGCCCGGCATTGAACATCTTGCTGAGACCCTTTTGCTTCTTGGTCCGGGACATGGCATCATTCGGCTCGTAGACCTTGATGGTCGTCGACAGGGCGGAGCTCTTGACGCAGCAGACCAAGTGCCGGCCGAGGCAGATGCCCGTCTTGAAGAAGTTGCAGTGGCTCTGGATCTTCTTGGCACGCTTCGACGAGATGGGCTCGTTGGGATCCAGGGCGCTAAGCTGGTACGACAAGAGCGACCGGTTCGAGAGCACAAGCAGCAGTTGGTACTCCTCGAGAACGTCGACCTGCGTCACGCTCGGCACGTCAATGACACGCTTGGGCGTCGAGTTCTCCTTTGACCTGCGGTCCGACACGTAGATGCCGTTGTCGGTTCCGTAGATGAGTTTACGACCGCCATCTGCAAATAGCACACAGTCAGTAAATAAACGTGATCTGGGAGCCAGTGCCGCAGAAAGCTTACCGAATGGTGCCACGCAGTTAACCTTGTTCGTGCCACCGAAGAAGCCCGATGTGATAACGGTCGTATTCAGGAAGTCGGCACGAGCCCTGAGCTTCTGTTGGGCATTGTCGATCACCTCGAGCCACTTCTGCCGGCCCGACTGGTTGGATGCGTACAGCGTCAGCTCGTAGCCGTTCTTACCGAGGTGCCGGAACGTGATGGGCCAGCCCTCGCCCTTCTTTGCTTCCGTCCCCGTGTTGCGCAAGGCAGGGAGGATTCCCGACGAGGAGCGCTTCACGCCCGACTGGGGTATCACTTCTTCCATCTCCTTGATCGAGAGCAACTCGAGCGGAATAGGCTGTTGTTCGTCAGCATCACGACAGTTTTGTCTTCCCCGGATATATTTCCACCCGGAAAACTCACCCTTCGGTACGCCTTCACCTCCTCTGTCTTGCCCACCTGCTTGATGCGCACAAGCAGCACCGCATGATCAAACAGGAACGCGGTAATGTCCGGATTCTCCGTTGGCGACTTCTTGAACTGGCTCTTGAACACCAGTTCTCGGCCTTCCTCTGTGAGCTTCAGGTCCACCCTCTCGTTCGGGCGGAACTTGAGCTGCTCGTGGAGACGGCGCAGGTTGAAGCGATTTTCCGCCTTGCCGGATTCTTCGTTGACCCGTCCTAGCAGGTCCCTAATCATGGTCAGGACCTTTGGAAGGTCCTCCTTATCCGGGTTGTCGGGCTCCGTGTATTTGAGCACGTTTTCGAGGAGCAACGGGTACCTTGCCAATCTGGTCGTCGGCTTGGTCAGGTAACCGTTGAGCTCGAGCTTCCGGGACTCCCGCCGCCGCTCGACTTCGTCCACGAATCGGGCGAAATCCTTATTGATCGCTCGCTCGTTCTCAAACTCGAATTTACCCTCGAGCTGCTTGGAACCGTACAGGATGAAGGGCTCAAACTGCGGCACGAACTCCAGGAAGATGTCGCCCACATTCCTCACCACTGGTGTCTTCTGTTGCCGCTCCGTCAAGGCCCTCGCGAATCTCGAGCTCACGCCGTGGATGCTCGGGGCGTCGATAATGTTGGTGAATATGGTCCGGACGACCCTTTCCCTCCTCTGTGGCGGTATTGGCGAGAGGCCGTTGATCTTGCCGCGCAGGGGGTAGATCCAAAAGTCCCTGAGGTATTCGAGATCCTTGACGAAATCGCGTTCCGTGTAGCAGATCTCCGAGATGATCTCCTGCCTCTTCTTTTCCCGGTCGCCTATGCTGTCGGCAATCTCCTTGGGCACGCTGTTGATCCAGAGCTTCTGCTCGTCTGTCTGGTCCATATCATCGTCGTTCATCGTCGCATTCCCCGCACCCTTGAGACCAGGACCCATCTTGAGGTTCAACCTCGACACCTGCTCCAGTCGCCGCGGGCAGGCAATGGAGTAGCAGAGCTGGTCCCTTGTGCACGTCGGGGAGTAGCACTCAGTAAGCAAAACAAAGACGCCATTAACAGCAGGCTTCTCCTCGGGGTCATCCGTCATGGTTTCCCGGAACTGGTACATTTCATATGTAGAGTCGCGCAACCGGTGCTCGTACGTGACGTCGTGAAAAAATTTCTGCGCATCGAGAGCCCGACCGAGGAGCAGCGCCAGGTTCCTGTCGGTAGTCCGGATGATGTACGAGAGAACGTCGACGGCCTCGGCGCCGCTAAAGGCATTCTTGTACGTGAGCTCGTTCTTGGTGCGGTCGCCCGTGACGATCTTCTGGCGGAAGCATTCGGCGACGCGGGAAAGCAGGGCGGGATAGACGATGGGCGGCCTGATCTTGGCAGTGGGCGGGCGTTCACCGTTGATCGAATTGGTCATCGACGTGCGTTGTTGCACAAGAGTCTGCGCGTCCGACTTGTCACTGGGTGCTACCGAGGGGGGCGGCGCTATTGTAGAGGCCATCGACATGGACCTGTTGCTGTCCTTGCCGACTGACGAGCCCATGCTGGTAGTCCTTGTCTGAGAGCCGGGCGGTCCGTATCCCGCAGGGAATCCGGGGTTTGACGATCCATGGCTGCTCGAAAATTCTGGACGAGAGGGCGCCATGCCGACCGGGCGCCGGTTGGGAATCACGCGTCCGCTCATGGTCTGGTGCGCATCTCGGTCGTGCGAAGGATATCCAGTCATGGTCATGGACCGGTCTTCCATGTGTCTCTCGGGAACGATCCGGCCCTGCGCTGTTGTTCGAGCAGAATGCTGGTTGTACTGGGCATTTCGGAAGGCGTTGGCCGGAGCCGGCTGGGGCAGGTACGGTTGAGGCGGAGATTGCTGGTACATCTGAGGTCTCGGGTAGTTAGCCAGAGACTGGGACCGGTATGGATCTGTGTTCATGGCGGGCGCGGGTCTTCCGTCCTGGTAGAAGCGCTGGGCCGGGGTGGGCTGAGCACCGTTGTCATAGTAGCCTTGGGGCGGTGGCGGGCCTCGTCGAGGGTCGAATCGGGGTGGCGCGTGCTGCTGAACGGCCGGGCCGCCGGGGTACGGGCGGCGCGCCTGCTGTTGCTGCTGGAGATACTGGGGAGAGGGGACTTGCTGGCCGCCCGATGCCGAGCGCTGCTGGCCTTGATAGTAACCGTAACCCTGGCCGCTGCCGTCGGGGCGCGGGCGAGGAGGGAGGAACTGATGGTCACCGCCCGGCATCGGTCGCGGGGGTGGCGACCGATGCATGTCCGATATGGTCGACGACATTGTATTGGTACGCCCATCCTGGTTGAACTGAGGCGGCGCCACGGACGAGGTCATGGTCTGCGAGCGGCCGGGAGGAGGAGCGGCGCCAAAGATGTTGGAAAAAGCGGCATCGCGCTGGTAATCGCTTCCGTACTGCTGGAGTCGTTGTTGCTGTGGCGGCTGCCTCGGCGGCGGCATCCGGTCGCGCTGGTAGTCGGCCATGGCTGCTGCTGCTGCTGCTGCTGCTGCTGCTGCTGCTCGAAGCGGTCTTGTGTCAGTAACGGGATGAACTGCCTTTTTTTTTCTTTTATGTTTTCTTCCCCGATGCTCTCGCTTGTCCCGATCCAGGCTGCTGCAGCGGTCGACGGCCAGAGACGGACAGCGAGGGCGCCAGGGGTGGGTGGGAATCGAATTCGGAGCTGGAGTTAGGGAGCCAACTTACTCGTTGATTCCAAGAGCCAGCGGCTCGCCAACTGCCTTTCAGCCTGCACTCGCCCGCAATCGTGCTCCAGGTATAGAAAATGGGCCCGATAACAAGGGAGATGGGGAAGAAAAGATGATCAAGGAGCGCGTCGGAGGCCGCAACGGGCGGTGCCGTTGTCCCCTGTCGTTGGCAGCGCTCGGGATGATGGATGGAGCGGAGCAGAAGACGTTGCTCGAGGATCGTTCCGCGTCCGGGGGGTGACGTTAGGTCTTGGCTCGCTTGACCCCCTAACAACAATTTTTTGGCGGCTCTTGGCTGGGAGAAGCCGCCAAAGGCACCGGCACCCGCAACGGCCAAGTTAACGTTATCTGGTGGTTAAGCTTCGAGCAGGGGACCCGAAAAACCCGGAACAAGGCCTCATTCGGCAATGGAAGACGCCGGGTGGGCTATTTGTTGGCTGTTTGTCGAAAAGGAGAAAACGACTCGAGCGTCAATGGTGTGGAGGGTGCGATGTCACTATCGCTATCAGCCTAACCGTGAAGGTTGTGGATTGGTGGCCAATCCTTTTTGCCAAACGCCCAGCGCCCGAAGAGTACCTACTATACTGCGGGTACGGATTACATTGAGGATACAACGAGATCAGCTCCGCAAGCATGCTTTTGGTGACCGACCCTACTCCGTACAGTGTTCGCTTAACATTTCGCATTGCTCATGTCTATCGAGTTAACTTACTGTGTATGTAATCTGTACGTACCTTACCCTGTTAGCGAGGGTAACAGACTGTGGCGCAGCTGTGCTTCCCCTGGATCGGCCCGGGCCAAGGACAGTTGGAGTCCTCAGGTGCGAACTGCGAACCGGGGTCAGACGGCACAAGAGGCAGGGAAGAAACATCCTAAGTTTCAGACGCGACTTGTTTCTGGCATTTCCAGGCTTTCTTGTCTGCCTGGGGAGAGATCGAAAGCATAGGTGCATTTGTCAGTCTGCATCTGCTCTGGTAGGTAGTGTGCACGGGCTTCAAGTCGAAGTTGCTTCGGGGCTGCACAGTGCGATCAATTCGCCCAACGAGAGCAACTGCCGAAGTTTCAAGCGAAACCATGTGAAGCTAGGTTTAGCTGGTTCAATTAGTGCGTGACCTACGCAGTATCCGTGCTAGTTACGGGAACCGTACCAAATAACTAACTAACCACCTTGCACTGCGAACTTGCGTGCGCCTAAATACCTGTACCGGAGGTACCAGGTACTTCTCAGCTGTGTGTGGGTGGGAACTCTCCGTGGAAGTTGTGAGGCAACGCCGAGGATCAATACCATCTTCCGCACTGCGATTTGGATCCTGGGCCGGATTCTGACGGGGGATCGACGACCGAGGGGTGCAAGCACGCAGAGTCTGTGGCACGGCAACATGGAATACGCGTAGTAGAATAGGACGGCTACCAATAGTTAAATCACGTGACCTTCAGGGCTGTTGGCTTCCGGTTGGATGTCTCGGCGCATTCGCAACGCTGAGCCGCTGCGGCCCTGTTGCTGTTGCCGAACCCGCCATTACGGTGTAGCCTCGCATCATCTGCGCAGCAACCCGACTGCGCTGACATCGACTCCATTCCCTTCTTCTTTACAAGGTCTGCACGGCTCTACACCATGGCGGATTCCGTGTATAGCCCCAAGTTCGCGCCGTTTGTCGGCATGGTAAGTGGGCTATTGTCCCTATTGCAGCATCTGTATCCTACCCTGGACGCGGGGAGGGAAGGACGTGACTGCCAGCGACAGCTGCTGACTAGAAGTTTTAAATTTTAGAGCGGCATTGCGGCGGCCATGATTTTTGGATGTGCGTGAGAGAACCCCCTTCCCGAGCGAACCTGGACCCCTCCGACGAAAGCGACGAACAGCTGACCCGGGACCGATCATGTAGGCATGGGCGCAGCTTATGGCACCGCAAAGTCTGGCATTGGTATTGCGGGTGTGGGCACTTTTCGGCCGGACCTGATTATGAAGGTAGGAAGAAGCTGAAGGCTACGTAGGTTCATTCAATGTGGGATGCCCCCCCGCTGACCGGCTCTCGACAGTGCCTGATCCCGGTCGTCATGTCCGGTATCATTGCCGTCTACTCCCTTGTCATCTCCGTCCTCATTGCCCAGGACCTTAACCCGCCGGCGCTGGGCGGATCCAACTATAGTCTCTTCAAGTGCGCCCCCCGCATCGAAACGAAGCTCCATTCCTGATACGCTGACATCTAAATCAGTGGATTTATGCATCTTGCTTGCGGGCTCTCGGTTGGCCTGACGGGCCTCGCAGCTGGATACTGCATTGGAATTGTCGGCGACAAAGGCGTCAGGTCGTACATGCAGCAGTCCAGGGTGTTCGTCGGCATGGTTTTGATTCTTATTTTCGGCGAAGTTCTGGGGCTCTATGGGTGAGATCAAACCTGACTAGAATAACAACACGGCAACATCACTGACAAATCCGCAGACTCATTGTTGCCCTGATTCTCAACACCAAGAGCAAGGGTTAAAGGGAATGGGGCCGGTTATGGTTTGCCAGAAGTTGTGTGCAAAACCTGTATACAAGTCGCGAGTCTGCTGACGGGGGGGGTCATTTAGAAAGCATTTGGTCTGGCGTTGACGGATGTGTACTTGACTCATGGGAGGTTATGAATCAGGCAGGTACGCCGGGAATTCGGACTTCACATCCGAAACCTATTTTTACCCCTTGAACACGCCGCTTCTCTTTGCCAATTTTTCCATCATTCAGGCCTGTCAGATCTAAACGACAATGAGGGCTGCTGCATGTAAGTGCCCAATGCATACTGCTGCTCCCATAGACACAAGTGAGGCAAAGTCGAACCATGTGACCTGCGAAGTAGTATCCAACATTCCCTCGAGATCCGACTCGGAAAAAACAGCTCCTTCAACCAGCCCATGCAAACTCGAACCGGAATGCCAATACGGCAATCTGGCGATGCTAACCACCCGACGCCAAATACCCTCCCAATGCAAGAAGATAATGAGCCTATGACTAGGACAGAACCCTCGAGGAGGAAAAAGGAGCGAGGAGTAGCAAGGCAATGCGAACCATGGCAACCTGAAGCCGACAACGCCTAACCATCAAACAATGCGTCGAAGGAGGAAGCGTGTTCCGTCTCTTTCAGAAACGCGCGCCAATGCGGAACGGGAGCCTGCTGTTTGTTCGCTTTTCGATATCCTTCCGGAACCGCTTCCAGTTCCGCTCGCGCTCCTCGCGGTCTCTCATTTGTGCTGAGTGAAAACAATTAGCCACTGATTCTTTCTTGCTCCTACGCAGAAACAAGCACGAGGCCAAAGAAAAAAAAAAAAGAGGAAAGACTAAAGGGACGAGAAAAGAGGGGGGAGAAGGAAAAAAGATATACGAGAACACGACGGAATGACTTACCCAGGAACCAATCCCACCTCCGGTCCTCCCTGATCAGAATCTCGTCCCCGAGGTTCCTCTCCCGCGCCAGCCGCTCGGCCCGAGCCCGGGCCGCCGCCTCCTCCCCGACCAGGTACGGGTCCTCGAGCGGCCGCACCCGGTTCAAGCTGTTGCGCTCCTCCTCGTCGATCCTCTCCAGCATGACGCGCCGCAGCATCGCCCCTTCCAGGTGGCTACCCCTGCCACTTCTGCTGCTGCTGCTGTTGTTGTTATTGATGCTGCTCGCCGCGCTCGCCCGCCGCAGCGCCACGTTCTGGTAGATGCGCGCCGTCGGGTTGGAGGCGCCGCCGCCGGCCGAGGACCACGTAGGCGTGCGGAAGTGGGCGAGCGAGGGCAGCTCGGCGGGCGGCGGCCGGGGAGGCCCCGGCGGGACCGGAGGCAGGCCGTATCGGCGCGGCGTTGACGAGTTGGAGGACGACGCGGTGCTGGAGCCGGAGCTGGAGCTGGAAGTAGGGGAGGATTGGAAGGGTTCGAGGTCGAGGAGGGAGGAGACACTGCCGTTCCGTGGGGCCGCTGTTGGCCTCGACGCCGTCGCTGGCGTCGGGTTGGGGCGGGCTGGTGGTGAGTAGGGAGGGAGCGGCTCGGGATGAGGGTTGATTGTGTGGTATGAGGGGGCGTCGGACGCTGGAAGGGAGCGGTTATGTCAGCATTCAACGACCATTGGGGAGGGGTAGCAGCTGTATATATATATATAAGACTTACTGTATGAAGGAGCTGCCGAGCGGATTGAGCGCACCGAGGCTGTCTCGAAGTCTTCTGCACTGAAGGACTCACGTGCGAGCCCCGGGCCTTCGTCTGCCATGGAGGTAGCCATAGGGGCTTCGGCCATGATACCGCACCAGATGGTGTGACTTGGGAAGACGACGAAAGAAGCAAAGAGATACGGTTCAAGGAGTGACGGCAGGAGTGTAATGTACTATAACCACCTGGGTTCTAGGTTGTGGGCATCTAAGCGCAATCACGAGGCGGGGAAGGAAGCTCTGAAGAAGAAGCAACGGGCAACAAGGTTAACCCAAGCCAGCTCCGCACCGTTGGAAAGCTGGATATCAGACGGTCTAGCGTACTCGAGCTCGGGTCGGCGAAAGGCTCCAAAGAGCGGGTAAGGTGACTGTCCCTTGCTCTCGTGGTCAACTTCTTGAAGAAGAAACATGAGGTGTGGGATGCAGGGGGGATCTGCGTGTTATTAGGAAAGTAGTCTAACGAACTGCAGGGCCGGTTGGCTTCGAGAACGGGACGAGCCAGAAGCGGCCCGGCCGCTGCGGGCGTTCAAATCCGTAGAACTAACTACTGGCTGCCCAGCCATCCTCTCGTGGTTGCGTGCCACAGACCGCTCCTCGGCTCAGCCCTCCCAAAGTGCTCCGAGAAGTGCTCCAAAGTTGTCGTAATGGGAGGGGGTTATGCGGGGTTGCGGCAGGGCCTTGGCACCACCTCTCACCCATCCACGTCAAGCTTGGCGCGGGTTCCGTCAGATTCTGGGAGTGGGTATGTCGTGCTCTCCACGAAAACGGGGCTGAGCCTGCAGGAAGACCTGACCCTCTCAGAACTATGGGCCGCACGAGATAAGCCCCGGCTGCTCCTTTTACCCTCGGCTGCCGTAACAGTTACCTCAACTCGAAAGTCTTTGGGGGGACCTAAGCCTCGTGTACCCCGAGGCCAGAAACCTGATATGGTATTGAAGTACTGCCTTTGTACTGTACACTACACAGTACCAGTACTTGCTCGCTGAGAGTAGGTTCGATCTGGCCTGGCACCCAGCGATCAGATCCGGCTCCATGGAAGGCTCCGTCCAGCTCTGTGTTCCCCAGCTTGGAACGGTTTTGCAGGTCTCGGCAGGAACGAGCAAGACAAGGCAAGGGCAGCTTACTCCACCGCATCTGCTGCAGGAACCATCCACCCTTGGAGGGAGGAAACACCGAGTGGGGGTTCTGTACCGCGGTACCTAGGTGTTTCTCCCAATGGTTGTGGACTTTTGGAGTGGTCCCATACCCGTATCGATTCGCCGGAGGCCCCGGGAACAGGGCTGTGTTTGCCGAGTACCCATCTTCTTTGCACCGAGGAGTTCCTCCTCTCGCGTTCCGGCCGCCCGCTGCATCTGAGGTATCGCGGTATTTAAACCTCCGAATACGCGACGGGTAAATTGTGTGAAACGAAGACCTGGAAGGTGGGAAATGGCGCGAGGAGATAGTCAATGGAATGGCGCGGGCGGATGATCGAGTGTGCGTTAACAAGGCCACCGGCTTCCCATCTCCCAAATTGCAGCGACCTGTTAAATCTGTCGCAGACGCCTCTCCATGACCAACTAGGTTGACATGTTGGTAAACGATGGCTGCTTGCTCACTGGCCGGTGATGCATTCACGTTCACGTCGTCAATCACCAAGCGAGAGTGGAATCGCGGACTCTTACCTGACGAGGCTTTTTCAAAATCTCACCTCTTCATTTCTGGTTAGCGAAACGGCTGTCTTACCACAGTAGACTTACATAGGATTCCGGGGGCCCTGTTGCTTCCCAGAGCAGAGCAGGCTATCTATAAAAGAATGTTAGCCGCCATCATCGAGCAAATGGTGCCTTATCGTTACAGGACGGTGTTCGGTGCTGTTGGTGCCAAGAAAGCCTGGTGCCACGAGCCAATACCTATCCGTGCACTATACTATGTAATCCGTACAGAGTAACTACTCCGGGAAGGTCACCCGCCCAGGACCCCTGTTGCTGATCAGAACCGGGGGTCTCCGGGGGGAGGTGCAGGGGCTCATGTGCCAGGCCGCCAAACCACCGGAGGGCGGGAGTTAAGAGTCAGCAACTCGATGACCGTCTCGAAGACACGGAACGCTCGATAAGCCCATCGCCTGGGTCTTGAAAAAGCCACGGCCAGCTGTAGGAGGGCGAGGATACCGTACAAGAATTGACGTTCCTGGTTGGGACTAGTTACTTCAAACCCGACGCGATGTTACAGAAAGCTGCCGTCATTGGCAGCGCGTTTGCTGCGCTTGCTCGGACGGTTGGTGCAGCGCAGCCCGGTGCAGCGCAGCCGGTGCCTGCGCCGATGCGGGATCTTGTATGGGGTAAACTCAACTTTCTACATACGTGAGTAAAGCCACCCATCATTTTCTGAGCTCTGCTCTGCACATCTCTGGACATCCCTCGCTCATTTGCGCAACAACAACAACAACAACAATAACAACAACATACAGGACAGACACACATGGCTGGCATGCGGGTCATTTGCAAGAACCTCAGTACTCGGCAGACTGGGGTGACTATGTCTCCTTCGCCGAGCACATGCGTGCGAAGGCCGACAGGGACGGCGTCGACCTCCTGCTGGTCGACACGGGCGACCGCGTCGAGGGCAACGGGCTGTATGATGCGTCCGATCCGAAAGGAAAGTACTATTACGACATCTACCGGGAGCAGGCTGTCGACCTCATATGCACGGGCAACCACGAGCTCTACGTCGCCTCGACTGCCGACCGCGAGCACCAGCGCACCGTGCCCAACTTCGGGCAGAATTACATTGCGTCCAATCTCGACTACGTAGACCCCGAGTCTGGCGAGAGGATGCCGATGGCGCAGAGGTATCGCAAGTTTCAGACCAAGAACCAAAAGCTGGATATCGTCGCCTTCGGCTTCCTCTTCGATTTCACCGGCAACGCCAACAACACGGTCGTCCAGCCGGTCGAGGAGACGGTCCAGGAGCAGTGGTTCCAGGACGCCGTTCGTGAAGAAGCAGATGTTTTCGTCGTGATCGGCCATGTCGGGGTGCACATGCCCGAGTTCAGAATCATCTTTAGGGAGATCCGCAAGCAGAACCCGCTGGCTCCCATTCTCTTCTTTGGTGGCCATGTCCATGTCCGGGATGCCACCGCTTACGACTCGCGGTCTTTTGCGGTGGCCAGCGGGAGGTACTTTGAGACGATCGGGTGGATGTCCGTCGACGGCGAGCTGGAGCGCACGGCGCACTCCGAGGACGCCGATTTCTCCTTCCACCGCAGGTACATCGACAACAACCTCGTGGGTCTGCATTACCACACCGGCCTCAACGAGAGCACCTTCCCCACCGAGCATGGCCGCAACGTCTCGGCCATGATCACCAAGGCTCGTGACGAGCTCAAGCTTGATCAAACGTTTGGGTGCGCTCCGAAGACCTTGTGGATGTCTCGATCGCCTTACCCGGGGAGAGATAGCATCTACAGCTGGCTCGAGAACGAGGTTCTCCCAGACGTGGCTGTCAATCCCAGCCGAGGAGATGTCCCACGTCTGGTTATCCTCAACACGGGCGCCATCCGCTTTGATATCTTCAAGGGCCCCTTCACTCGGGACACCACCTATATCGTCTCGCCGTTCCTCAGCACTTTTACGTATATCCCCAACGTGCCCCATCGCATCGCCCGGAAGGTCATCAAACTGCTGAATAGCGCGGGCAAGATCATGGAGTCGGGCCCGATGGACAACCGGTTCATGGCGATCCCGGAGCAGCTTGTCATTCATGAAGACATCGTCCATGAAAGCGCCGCGGCTGATGCGTATGCGGACGCCTTCGGGCAGAAGCCACTCGGGGCAAGCGCTGAGAAGCGACCTCGTCTAACCGAGGGTTACACCACTAAGGATGATATAGGAAGCGACGGCGACGATACCGTACATGCACCCGTCAACTTCTACGTCGTTCCCAACTGCGTTCAGGCAGAGGTGGAATTCCCGACGGACGGAGAGCCCGAGACGGTAGACCTGGTCTTTCTGGACTTTATCACCCCGTGGGTGCTGATGGCTCTGAGACTCCTCGGCGGCGAGTATCGCCAAAAGGACGTTCAACCCTACATCGAGGGAACGTTGACCGAATTGATGACTGGGTGGATCGAGAAGAACTGGCCAAAGGACTGCTAGGCTATGGTATATGGCGTTATATTTTTGGGTTATCTCCACGAGACACGTCCCCTGCTTGGTTCGAGGGAATACGTTCTGGGCGCCGACATTGGGTTGCGCGTTCCGGGCTGTCTTTATGAAATTTCTGACACACTCCTGTTTAACAAATCGCATAATACATAGACTGGGGGACTGGCGGTTTCAAGCAATGAGTAGCAGCATCATCATCATTCTGCCGAGCAATAATCGCCATAGAAAGGGGTACTCCGAGAAGACGGGCATTCCACCCCAAAGAAAGAGCCATATATAATCCCAGTCGTGACTTTGTTTTCCCGGTTGCACCGTGAAACGCCAAACCAACGCCTATTTTTTTTTTTTTTTTAAAAAAAAAACCCGAATGCTCCAGCGGAAGACGGACAGCAGCACCAGGGGCTATAACTGGTCGAGCAGCCTCCTCCTCCTCCTCTCGATCAGTTCCTGCTGGACCTCATCCAACGTAGGCAACTCCCACACTCTCCCGTCTCCCGTATCCCCCGGCAACGGTTCCCACCCGGGCGGCGTCTCGGCCGGGCCGGCCTTGGCCAGCGCGTCGAAGGCCATCTCCTCCCTGGCGCGCTCGTAGGCGAGCAGCCCGTCGTCCTCCTCGCCGGGGGCGTAGCCGTAGTAGGCGGCGTCGACGTGGCGGCGGAGGTCGGCGCGCTCCTCGAGCGGCTTCTCCTCCTCCTGGCGGGCCTTGGCGGCGGCCTCGAAGAGCTCCTTGACGCCGGGGAGCTCGCGGGCGCGGCCGAAGTAGCGGTACCCCCTGCCTCCGCCCGGGATCTCGCGGCCGGCCTCGTCGTAGACCTTGCCGCCGCCGCGCATGTAGTTGGGCCCGCCCAGGTTGCGGATCTGCACCTCCCACATGTGCTTCTCGCGCATCAGCTTGTTGATCTCGTCGTTGAGGTCGCGGATCTGGTAGTCGGACAGCGCCGGGTCCTGGATGCGCGACACCTTGCGCGAGATCTCCTTGAGCACCTGCCCCCGCCACTTCTCGCACGCCGGGATGCTGTCCTGCTCCGTGATGTTCCGCGGCCGCCGCGTCCGCCCCGCGTCGATGATGCCCAGGTCCGCCGCCTGCGCCTCGCGGAAGCGGAAGAGCATCGACTGGGCCTTTTCCGAGTTGCGCGCCTGTGTCATTCAAACGGAGGCGGGAGGGGGTTGTTTCACCACCCGCCCGCACCCCTTCTAGGTTAGGGTACTGTACTGTACTGCGCTCGCTCCGTAATTCGAGTTTTTGGGGGGTTTTGCTGGGCGGCGTACCATTTTGACTGGGTATGTCGGTGGACGACAAGACACACAAGTAAGTCCCCGGGGTGGTGGTTATCCTCAGAGGTAGGGCGGCGTGCGCGAGTAGCTTGGAGGTTAGGCGGTGCTCTGCGCGTGAGGGCTGAGGGTGACGGCGAAGGTTGTTGGTCCTGATATGGAAATCGTGCCAAAGGGAGGGAAGCTATGGCTTCTCCAAAGTTCGGCCCACCATTTCTACACTAGTGGGTACCTTAGGTACCGGTACTACGTAGTTAGGTGCGCACGCTCTCCAATCAATACACGTAACTAGAGCCTTGGCCCCACTTTGAATGCTTGTACGGGTACCATGTAAGTGTGTTACAAATTACACGGATTCTGTGAACTTCAGCGTTGATACCGAATACTCGAATGCGAGGTCGAGATTCTTGGTCTCATTCTGACCCTTTTCTCTTTGCCCTTTGCGCATGGAAGAGGGCGCAAAAACACGATTTCTAGACCTCTCCTAGCGTCCTCACAAAGTGCCGGCCACAACGCCGTCATCAGCGATTGTTTTCATCATCCCTGAGTAGTCGCTCCAGATGCAGCGTGAACATCTCATCGAGCACTTGAGATCGAGGGGCGTTTTCTGAGCACAACCACAATAGTTCCCATGACCTCAATCTTTGCTGCTGACGTAAATCATCCACTGGACGCCCAGAGCAATGAGCGCAGCTACAAGAGAGCTGGCCCCGATAGCCGTTCGCCAGTCTCCAAATACTGCTCGGAAAAGGAACGAAGAGCTGACCGTGAGAGTGACTGCCAGTAGCATGACTACGTCGTCCTTGAGCTTGACTTGAACGATTCGACATATCTCCGGTCGTCCCACGCAAAGCAAGGTACAGGGGGTGTTTGGGGCAATCCTGCCAAAGAACGATCAGGCATAGTGATTCTTGACTCTTTCCATTCCGGATGGGCTTTGCATCATGGAATGTGCTGGCTGAGATATCGGTAGCGGATGAAGAGTTCTTATCCTCCATATTTCCGTTTTGGGCTGAAGAGACCCCGAAACGTCTACCCTGATAGCCGACTCTTCGTCTACGTGCGGATGTCTCCTCCCCAGAACCACTGCTCGCGGGGGCAGTCGTGGGATGATGTCCGAGCATAGACGAACCAGCGCCGCGCTTATACTATCGCGTTTGATGCTTTCAGGCCCAAATGGTAGATCTTCGAATGGTGCCTGAGAGCTCTCAGATACGTTATCCATGTCATCCACCTGATCACAAAGAGAAAGAGACAAAGGTCGGCATGGTGAGGAAGCTAAACGAGACGATCAAATCATATAGGAAGGCTGAGCTAGGAAGAAAGTTGAACGAGAAGATCGCTTAGAACAGACTAGCAAGCTGAAGAGAGACAGTTGAAGCTGAACCTTGCCGCTACTTTATCTACCTCATTATATATATTGTCCTTGTGCCGTACATACGCGATGCAATGTAGGGAGTTGCACTTTGGGACGTTTTGCAGCGCTGTCCGCAGCCCACTGTGGCGCAAGCTCTTCCTGGCGAGTAAGCCCCACCCGGCGCGGTACGGTACATGCATACATATCCGTACATTACCTGGTAATAACTAACGGTCGCTTCGCTCGGTCAAAAACGCGGCTCAGCAGCGCCCAGCGCGTTCCCCTCTTCGCCATCGAACCCTCTCCGCAAGCAACGTCGCCATCGCCAGTTCGATGACAGCCATCGATCCCACTCCAGCCCGCATTCATCCCCTCGACGGCTATTGTCTTTGCCAGCAGTCTTAATTCTAGACTCACCGTGGCCGTAAAACCATCCACTGCTCGACCTGACCTGACCTGGCACACTGTCCCCCTCGTTAGTTTCCTTTAGTGATGCCGCAAGGTCGGCACCTAACGCGGCTTCCGCGCTGAACCCGGGCGCCTGGTCCGTCAGCTCTGCTAGCGCTTGCTTGATATCAAGTGATATCCGGCCACCGACGGCGCGCGCCCCCGTGCAACATCAAGAACAACAACCTAAACGCTGCAATGATGATGAACACTTCCAAAGCCAACTCATCCCGTCACGCGACGCGGATGGGGCTGAGGCCAACAAGAATGGATATCTGAGCAGCCGAGACGTTCTCTCTCTTGGTACACTCATTCCCCGAACTCTCGCAAGAGAGGCCGCCACTCCCACACCATCTCCTTTCTTCCACACCCCATTTTTTTTTTTTTTTTTTCGATGCCGGGCCCATACCAAGCGGTGCGGTTTCCTTTCCCTTTCTCCTTGCCATGACGACAAACCACAGATGCGGAGGTGCTCCGGCGCTGGAGCGGCTCTCTCTCCCCCCCTCCCTTCCCACCTCTTCCTGTTGCACTGCCGGTTCCGTACCGCTTCTCCAGCGGAGCGTGCAGCCGGTCAGCCAGGCAAGCAGGCGAGGAGGAGGAGGAGGAGGAGGAGGAGGAGAGGAGAGACGTTGTCTCGGCGTGACAGTGCAGCACTGATGACGGTTAATGTCTATATAAGTAGTTTTCAATCGGAGCAGCGAGTCAGGGAACGCCAGGGGGGTTCCGGATTTGCTTGGAATGGGTCAGGCGTTGAGCGGGTGGGGAGAAGTCGCTGGGGAGAAGTCGCTGGGGAGAGTGGACGGGGAAGCAATATGGGTGTGATTTTATACCCTTGGTTGTCCTCCGTTGGCACCAAGAGGCAGACCGAAACAAGAACAAGAGCATGCCCGGTGATGACGGAAGGTCCAAAAAGCCAAATTTGCAGGCAGCAGACGGGATCTGGCTTACCTACTGCGGTAGGCTTGCCTGTCGGGTTGTCAGTGGGAACATAAGAGAGCTGATCTGAGGGCATTGCTCCTGTTTTGGTTTCATCTCGTCCCTTCAGTTTGCCTTTCCCGTTTTTACCTCTATTCCTCGTCCCCTGACTTCCTTTTTCGCTCTTCATTCTTTCCGTATGGAACGAGGGCACGTGAAATGCGAATAGGAACAGTGTTTATCATGAGCACGATCAACCTTTGTCGAGGATTTCATCTCACTTTACACGACTGGGCGGGAAAGATCTGAAGCCATCCGTTTATTCATAGCTTTTTAAGGAGAATCGATATTTTACGCCTGCCATCCGGTACGGTGTATGTTGTATACAGAACGAAACCACAGCCACATGAGACGAAAATAATAACCGCCACCGTCTAGCACCCGTCACAGCATACATTCTGGCATGCCACATCCCCCCCCCCCCTCTCTCACTCACTGCGTCTTTTTGGTCTCCCGAGGCCCTCCCACAGGCGCGCTGTACAACCACAAGGCACAGAAAGCCAGCCAACCAGTCACGGTCACTCCGATGCCGGCAATCCACGGCCAGGCGCCGCTGATGACATAGCTGCGCGGCCACTCATTGTGGGCGATGTGTCGCACCGACACGGTATTCTTCTCCTCGACATTGGACAGGAACGGCCTCTTGTAGTTGACCTTGAAGTTGAAGATGCCGTGCTGGTCCGGCAGCTTGAAGGACACGCTGTAGGCCGACGCCGAGTCCGAGGACTGGGGCGCATCGAGGGCGAGCGGGAGGCGGTGGAAGGGCGACAGCATGGAGAATTCCAGCTGGAGTGCGTCATTCGAGGGGAGGGAGAAGGCCGTCCAGGTGTCCCAAGCGTATTCGGAGAGAGAGATTGTGTATTTCTGTTGGTAACTTGCGTGATTAGTATGAAGCGGAGGAGTAGACAATTAAAAAAAAAGAAAAGAAAAGAAAAGAAAGGGAGACAAAAGAATAACTCACCACGTCGTTCTTGATGCGGTAGATCTTGGGGTTAGACTCGTTGGCCGCCGCCGCCGCCGCCTCGTCGAGGTGGTGCTCGATCCAGTTGACCCGCAGCACGCCAATCTCGTTGAACGTCCACCCGCTGACGCGCTTGGCGAACTCGCGGTTGAACGTCTTGGCCGCCTTGTTGCCGCCCGCCTTGGTGACCTCGGCGTCGAACCACTTGTCCTGCAGCATCTCGGCGGAGCCGACCAGGGTGAAGCGCGCCGAGTTGCGGGCCTGGAAGGCCGAGACGAGGGCGAGCTGCTCGCCGGCCGCGAAGAGGTCGTCCACCACCTCGGCCTGCTCCTTGGGGTTGTAGCTGTAGGCGGTGCGCGGGGCGCGGACGACGGGGGTGAGGAGCGCGCTCTGGCCGAGGGCGGCGCCCACGCCGCGCGGGAAGGCGAGGACCTCGTCCCGGCCGGCGCCGGCGCCGAAGAAGTCCTTGACGTCCGGCCGGGTGGGGTGCGGGGGCGGCAGGACGAGCACGTCGTGGGCGTCGGGAGCGCTCGAGGCGTCGTAGCTGAAGTGGTCCACCACCAGGCCGGTGCGGTCGGCGGGGAGCTGGATGTCGAGTTCGGCGAGCAGGGAGACGAGCGAGCTCGGGGCCGCGACCCCGGAGCTGAGAGCCACGAGGATGTTGCCTCTGGCGTTCATGAAGTCGACGAGGATGTTGGGGGTCAGGTTGGGGCCGAGGCCTTGACGATTGTCAGCCGGGGGAGGTGCCATTATCAAACAAAGCAACATATTGGGGTAGTGAGAAGTCATAATACCTTTTGTCCTGGTCGGGAACAGGAGGATGTGGTCATAGGATCGCTCGCCGAGGTGGAACAGGGCCAACGATTCGCTCTTGGGGGTTTCAAAAGAGATCTGGAATCCTCGGCCTGCCAATTGTCAGCCAACGATGCCGTTGAAATTCGTTTCTTCCATCATTCCCAACTCCAATCATCACGTACTCTCCAGATCGCCCAGGAACTTGGAGTAATTGTCCTTATCGGCGACATCGTCCAGGATGGCCAGCAACCTGTTGCCAGATGTGCTGACGGCCGAGACCACGGCCGCGAAGACAAAGGCGACGAAGGAGGAGAGGAGCGACCGCATGGTGAGCTGCTGGCTTGAGGTGCGATCCCACTCCTAAACAACCGCGGTGTGTGAGTGGGTAGCGAGTGGAATCGACGGGCGCAAACTCGAAGTCGTCGAGTTCATGCCACGGAAGCTTGCCTCGTCCCGCGAACAGCTCCAGCAAAGCGGATTGGGATTCGCATTGGGTGATTCGGCATACGTAGCTTTGCCAAAGGGCGAGCCAGGGTCCCAGCTGGAAGGGACCCACTCGGCCTCCAATTCAGGTAACTAGGTAACTAACGTTAGCGCCCAAGCTTCCGGAGTTCCTGAGTGGAAGCCCATCGCCCAAGATTAGCCGCAGTTTCGCCGCAAAAGTCGCGAGAACCTCGAAATCCAATCCACCCGGCCAAGCTCCGTGCTCACCACATCCGACGACAACGAGGACGAACTGCCTCGCGCTCCTTCTGGTGTGCTGGCCAATTGACAACACAAGGTACGCCCCCATCGGATTTCCCGAACCAAAATATCGCCCTCCCTCTCCATACCGTTATCTATCCCTCGACCCGATCTCGTCTCCACAATTTCGTTCCGAACAAACAAACGACCGTTTTGTCGTCTACCGTCTACTTGGGGATCTAACCACTCACTCCAGATCCCCCATCTTCCCCAGGTTACCCTCCGACCCTCCTCAGCCCCCCGAAGAAAACACAAAGAGGACGCAAGAGACAATGAACGGCGCAACCCCGCGCTTCTGGGCCGGCCCCCTCCGCTACTGGCGCTGGGCCGCTCGCGAGCGCCCCGCCTTCTTCTGGTCCGTCGTCATCGGCGCCCTGGGCCCCGTGACCCTCGCCGTCGTCCCGCCCATCCGCCGCGCCCTGGGCGACGAGGACGCCGCTCCCATCCCCCTGACTTATCCGGGTACGTTTTTTCTTTCCACCCGACCAGCTGGCAGGGGCGAAGATGGAGAGAGTTGGAGAATTGGGGAAATGAGGAAATGATGCTGTGTAAGGCAACAAATGGAAAAGAAAAGAGATTGCTAACATGGAGATCTTCGATCTTCTGGCTTTGACAGTACCCACCGGGCCAAGGAAGACGTTGACCGGATATGACGATGACACCGAGAAGGATTAAGAAGGGGAAGCCAGAGTCGATGTTTCGAGTGTGGTTGGTCACGAGACGAAATAGTGGTCAAGCTCGAGCTCGTGCGTGTCTATGCGTACAACCGAGACGGTATCAGGCGGCTGGAAAATCTGTACATAACGGCATCGGGAGCGGCAGGGGGGTAAAAGAGAGAGGGGACGCGTGTATGGGTTAACACGGACATGGAACTCGGAGGCTGCCACAATGAAGGCACGTCCATGAGAGACAAAAAATGCATCCAGTTCTACCTTTACCTAACGCTGTTCGACCAAGAGATGAAATAAGACGACATTCGCATCCATGCTGTTTATCAACCACCCCCGACCAAGACTCCGCGTAGTCATTGAGGGAAAGAGGCAGAGCCATGCATTCCCTCGTTCTATATGCAACCCTTTTCCCCCCGGGGGCCTTCTCCTTTTTATAAACTCTTCTTTCAACCCTCCTCATCCTCTATCTTTGGGCTGATGCCAAACTCTATGATCCCCGCCTCTCGTTCCGTCGTTTTACCTATCACGCTGGACCAAGTTCCATTCCCACTGTCACCAAGTTAGCAACTTCCCGTCGCACGTACAACACAGAAGAAAGCAAGAGTCGGAGAAGAAACTCACCACCCGCCCATCATCATCCCCAGTGTACACCAGCCCCGGCAGCGGCGCGATGCACGTGATAGCCGCCTCGATGTTGGCGCCCGTCTCGCTCTTGAGATTGACGTGGTCCAGCCGGCGCATGAACTCGAGCATCCACCGGCCCGACCTTGGGCCCACCGTCTTGCGCCACACGTTCACTACCCCCCTCTTGTGGCCCGTGAAGACGAGTTGGTTCTCCAGCCACTCGTTCCCGCCGGACCCTTCGTAGAAGGCGCACGAGTGCACGTAGTCCTCCGCCTCGTGAGTCCCCGCGCAGACGTTCTGGTCAAGGATGAGCTCGCCGTTGAGCGTGTACAGCAGCACGTGCTGGCCCGCGCACAACATCACGTCGCCCGTCACGTCGTTGATCTTGGCGCACTCGACGCCCGGCCGGACCAGGGGCAGCTTGCGGATGAACTCGAGCCGGTTGAGATCCCAGAGGAAGGCGACGCCGTCCTGGGAGACGGTCAGGATCGTGCTGAACGCCTTGGACACGGCCATGTGCGTGACCGGGGTCTTGTGCCCGAAAAGGGAGGAGCGGAGTTGCAGGTCGACGAGCGGTTTGCTTGGAGAGGACTGGACCGTGTAAACGGAGACGACGCAGTCCTCACCGGCCGTGATGAGGGTCTTGGAGTCGGCGAAGATGAGCGTCGAGATTTGGCCGATGTGTAGGTTCTCAAAGAGACCAGCGGGCTTGGGACGTGTTAGATGGGTCAAGAAGCTCGAGAGCGGCCAGAGGACTTACCTTTCTATTATCGCTCAGAAAGAAGCGCACACTGTTGTCGGTGTAGCCCCATTCGAGGAATTTGTCGTAGTGTGGAGGGAGGTTGAGGCGGAACGGTGACGCGCAGAGAAGGCGATCGAGCTTGGGCACATAGATAAGCGAAGCCACTCGCTCACGACTCTCTGTGACTTGTCAGTAGGTCTTTACAATGCCAAAAACACATGTTGAGTTCCGGGTCGCACCTAGCAGCGGGTAAGACACCCTGGTCAGAGCTCCGACAGATGTGTCCAGCCGCTTAATCGGACATCGGTCGTACTCCCTTGGTGGATGAGGCTTCGTGAAGACCTGGTGCGGAGTTTGTCCAAAGTTGTGGATGATCCCCGTGGTGATAGCCCGTTCCTGAGGATCCGTGATGTTATCAAGGTCTCTGGCGCCCTTGTACGACAGAGGATGGAAGACGTTCAGGTTTTCCACGGCCTGCTCCCCACGCTGCTTGTAGCCGAAGACGAGATCGATCCATTGATGCAACCGCTGGCTCACGTACGGGCTCTCCAGTGCTTCGCGGTTCTTCGCGATGAAGATTTTAGGGTCGCCCTTGGCCCACGGCGGCAAAATGACATTATCCACTCTGCCTCCGCCTCCCTGCCGGACACCAAAATTGTAGCCGTTGATGTTGGTCAGGAAGTCCGGAAGGTAGAAGAACTCCGGAATCAACTCGCGCACGTCCGAGCCGTTGTCGCGGGAGGCCGAATTCCAAGCGCCCTCGATGGAGAAGAACAATCGGTCAGGGTGGTCGAACGTGCCCCCTTGCAGCAGGACGAAGGACTGCACAAACGGCGGGAGCCGGATGAGGTACGACGAGACGATCATCGCAGACGAATAATGCGTCCCGTAATGGAACGGTGTTTCGCCGATCTCGGCAAGACTCTTATATCTCATAGCAAAGTCGGCCGCACGACCTGGCGACTGCGCTCCCATCGGCTTCGACAAGTCCCTGAACGAGGCCGGATTGTTGAGGTCGAGCTCCTCGCTGGTGTAGTCTGCCAGGACCCAAGGAAAGATGGGGTATTGGGTAAGGTCATTGAACGTCCTGCCTGCCATGGTGTTCACGAGCATAAGGTAGTGGAAATTGGATATCTCCCCCCTCTGCCATCGCTTCATCATGGGGTTCCATGCCGACGACTGGAAGATGCTGCCAAATTTAGCACCGAGCGTCTGCGGGGCCTCTTCGGTAAACCTAAGGCTTTCGAGGCGCCAGACATCCTCCGGGTTCGGCAGCAGACTCGGGTTGTTGGTGTGCGGCGTCATGGCTGTCAGCCTCGAGTAGACCTCATCCCGCATGGCTGGGTTTATAGCGGTCAGGAGGTAGCTTCGGCCGTCGGTGAAGAAGATCTCAATGGCGACATCGCGGAACAGGAACCGCCGCTTCGATATGCTGAGCACATCCTGCCATTTCCAACTGCGCGACTCCTGGTCGGTGCGACCCTGATTTGGTCGCCTCTCGCCGGGCTTGCCGCCGGTGATGATGATGGAAAATGGATCGCGTTCCTCAGGCGGGGCTTGCCAGACGTTGATGATCTCTCCGTCTGCGCTCTGGAAGAGATTGTCCATGATGTAGAGGGCCTCCTTTCCGATGATCAGGATACCCTCAGAGGCATCGAGGCCAATGATTCGCGAGATGTTGAACACGTTCAGGACGGAATCTCCCTGCTGGAGCCGCCTCATTACCTTCCTGTTCTTGTCCTCAAAGGTATCATCACCTTCGGGCTCGTTAGGGTCATCCACCAGTTCGAAGTCTTCTTCCGGCGCAACACTCTGTTGGTCTGCGTCTCCGGAAACCGGATCGGCATCTGCCGAAATGTCGGGATTATTTACACTGACACCAGCCTCGACGTCCGTGGACTGGGCGGGTGCTGGTGTCGTGGGTCGGGTTCCCTGTGTCGTCGAGGGGTTACCGGGATTCACAGTGGCTCTTGAGTTCCCCGCAGCGCCACTGTTCTTCTTGGGTTGGAAATCCTGCTGCTGCGGACTAGGATACTGGGGAAGAAGCCTGAGGCGCATGCGATTCCTTCCCTCGGTTCGGTCCAACTGCCACTTGATGGTCTGTTGCTGGCTGAATACGGCGCCCGGCCGAGATAGGTCGCGCTCCATCCTGGCAAATGTCGAGGCAAGGAAGGCATTGTCGTCCTGCAAGTCTTGCAGGAGCCTCTGATGCTTGAAATGCTCCGTGAAGTAGATACTCTTCATCCACGCGCTGTTGGCCATCTCGTGCCGAAGGAGGATATTGTCCCTCTCCAGCGATTCGGTGTGCCATTGCTTCAACTTTTCCTTCCTGTTCTTCAACCTCAGCTTGGAAGCCTCCGCTGTGCGATGATTCTCGGCACCGACAAAGTCCTCCCAGGACTTAGACATGCCACCCAAAAAGAGGACATCGAGCGACGGGCGATGTTGGTCCACCCACTCCAGGAACGCAGCGTCATCCAGCTCGGTCAGTTTCTCAAAGCCTCGAGCCAGCGGCCGCTGATCCGCGGTCATGATTTGCCGAAAGATCTCTGCCGATTCTTCAGGCTTCTGAACAAGCATGATTCGCCAGAGCACTGCAGCGACGAGGCGGATGTTTTGTCGGGAGTCGACGAGCTTGTTGTAAAGCTGATACCAGAGAAGTTTCATGTAATCGTCCTCCATCGACAAACAACCGAGCAGGACCGCCTGCCAGTAGAGGAGCTGGTCCATGGTAGACTGAGCTTCAGAATCCTTCGTTTCGGGGTCGCCCATGTCCGAGAGTCTGAGCAGCGTGCATTTCAGGAAGGTCGAGCGAATCGTCGCAACAGCAGAACTGCACAATCGGACGCTCTTGAGCGACGAGACATCAGGCCGCTGGAGATATTCCAGCAATGTTCCCGTGAAGTTGATCATTGTTTCAGCTCCATTCATGAACGAGCCCTCGAACACGGCCTCCGCAATGTGAAGGTTCAGACGCGCCAAGTTCTGCAGCGTCTTGGGTTCTGTAAGTGCCTTCTGGTCAAGCTGGATGGTATTCTGCAGGTGCGTAATGACATTTCGCAAAATGTATGTCTCAAAGTAGGCACGGTGCTCCTGGAACCCTGGGGGTACTTTTGAGAGAAGGCCGAATCCGTGGAACTCCTTCCTAACTATTATCTGGTCGATGAACACGCTAATGATAAGCTCCAGAACGCCTTCCAAGATAGCATTGCTGGGACTCCTAGTCGTGGGTTTCTTCGTCGGAGACATGGCGAGACTCAGACGCGCGGGAGCTGGGGCAGAGGGCGGCGACTGGGACGTGACCAGGATGAACGATGACGGTCGGCGAAGAGGGGTGCCTCGACCTGGGCTTTGAGATGCTGGCTGGGTATCCGACGGCGCCGAATTAGCCGTTTTGATGATTGGAATCGCAGTCGACGAAGAGCCAGGGACCGGTTTGATGATGACATCGCCTCCCTCAAAGTTGAGCGTGTCTTTGGAGTTTAATTCCGTCTCGGCAGTGACCGGGTCGGAACTGACGACGATTGGATACAGGGCGGCACAAAGGTGTCGAACGTAATCCGAAGAGAGTGCGAAGTCCCTGAAATTGACTGAACGGTTGTGCATATCAGACAAGAAACGAACAACAGTCTGAAGGACTGCAGCGTTCGCTGTGACTCTCTCCTTGTCAGGCAACTGCGTTCCTGAGAACGGCGTCAGTAGACTGTATGTGAGATGGGACGGGCTTACTCACTCCTTGGCTCGAGCGCCTGGCGCAGTTCCATGGAGCGCGCCCTGGGCCTCGTCTGAACAGCATTGAGACTCTCTCGGGAACTAACTGTTGCGTTGGGGTCGCGGGAGGGGGAATCTGGGTCATCTTGATATCTGAGAATGTCTCGCAGACCTTGCTGCAGCATAGCAGTTATGACGGGCAAGAGATCCGGAAACACGACGCGGCTGTTGCCGAAAAACTCCAGAAGGCTGAAGAAATCAAAGGATTTGTCAAAGTCGATATTGGCCACGTCGTAGCCGAACAGGATGCTGAAGAGGATCGGCCAGAGAGTCGCAATGTCCCACCACTGTTTCAAGCGATGGGCCATGATCCAGAAACCGCCAGTTTTGCTAGCAAACTTGGCCGTGTAGCCGGATGGCTGTGTGACAAGGAGGCGAGCCAGGATCTTGCAGCCAAGAACCACGATTTCCGGGTCGTTCTCTGCGAGCAGATAGAGAAGCCACTGCCCGGAAGTCAGCACGTATTCTTTCTTCTTCTTCGGGCCAACTTCGTATGTCACCTTGTTAGTCACGGTTTTGGCAAACTTCCGAATGTCGGCCAGGCCGGACTTGTCACACAGGAGCCGGGTGTACATCTCCAGGATCCTGACGCCAACCTCCTTCTTGGTGAGCATTCTCGAGCCCGCGACGGAGGAAGGACGGCCACTCTCTGCCGTGGGCCTCCGCGAGACGCCGAGGCTAGAGGCGGCGGTTCGACCGCTTGTGGATGCCGGCTTCGGGGTCCGCGGCAGAGAGCCAGGCGCGGTGTGGAAGGCGTAGGTGATGAAAAGAGCAATGGAGCGATGAACCTCGGCATTGTAATTGCATCTCACAAGGCTCTCAAAAGAAGCCATGAAGTGAGGCACGATTTCTTCCGAGACCGTCTCGGCCTTCAGCGCATCCAAAAGCCGCTTAATGATCCCTATCCAAAACGGGTGAGCTTACCATACCCCGGAGGAGAGTACACAGAACTGGAACTTACGCATTCGGAGGAGCCGGCGGCTATTGAACTGGTGATGCTTGCTCTTGACCGCAAAAGTTACGAATTGTTTGTAGTATAGCTCCTGGGTCAGGGGTGACGACCTCCGCCATGTGTCGGGGTCGATCAGCAAAACCCGGTAGGCCAGCGGGTTAATGATGAAGGACTCGATCGGGTTTGCGTGCTTGTAGCCAACAAATTGGAGTACCAAACTGAGCAGCCGGAAACTCAGCCGGTCCCTTGCCTCGTTAGTCAACGGAAGCCGCCATGCCTGCGACTGGGTGTCCGAGCCCGGTACGCCAAAGCCAAGTTTAGCGCGAAGCAGCATGCTCAGAATGGCGTAACCCTTGTCTCTTTCCATGGCCTCGCTGTTCCTCCAGCTGTTGCTGATGCAATGGAACATGAGCTCGACGGAGCGGAGCAGTTCATCGTCTGTGGACGACCGCTCGACGAGCTTGAGGGCCACAGGAGTGAAGCCTCCAAGCCTCCAGAGGTTGTCATCAAAATGATAGGGGTTAGCAGCAACTGGGTCGCCCGTGAGAAGTGAGATGCCGTTCAACCTGATCAGGGCATCGTTGATGCAGGGCACAGCTCCGTTGACGGCCACCGCTGATCCGCTCTTGACGGTCGAGTGGAAGAGGCTGCTGGCCGAGCTCTTACACAGCGAACGAAAGAGCAGAGAATCCATGAACTTCCCATCCGCCGAAAAGACAGCCCGCGGAAAGTGGCTGAGCAGCACCCGATGCTCCGGTACGATGCTGCTCGCTTTATCCCTGATGGCCTTTAGAATGTCTGAATTGTCGTCCTTGCCCGGATGAAACACCTCATTGCGGAGCCCGAGGGCAGCCGAGGCCTCGTAAGTCTGGAAGCCACCGAGACAATCCTGAAAATTTCCCTGATACCGTGGTCCCAGACGAAAGTAGACGGCGAGCAGGTCATCGCTGAGGACATCCTCGAACAGGTGCGCCGAAGCCAGAGACCATTTGGAATGAACAAGTCCGGGGCCGAGCTGTGGTGCGAGCCCGCGCGGCGTCCCCAAGAAGCCCTGCACAGGGTTTGTCTTGCTACTGCTTGACGAAAAAGAAACAAAGCTCTCCGTGCTGGCGTTGGTAGGCGCGGCCGGGGGCAGGCTTGGGTAGGCAGCGCGGATCTGCTCGGCGAACTCCCCATTGACGTAAAGGCTTGCCTTACTCGCAACCATGGTCTTGGGCCTGCGGTGAACTAGGGCAATATGGTACCATTGGTGCTCCTTGAACACAACCGACTTGAACCTCACACTGGGGCGCGAGGACGTGACTGATGTCTGGAGGATGAAGTTCTTGGTGTCCTTTTCAAGGTAGGCCAGAAGGAAACAGGTCTGGGTAGCGTCAAAGACCCCGAAGAGGGTGGTGTGGGAGCTCGGGTCAAACTTATCGATCCGGATCCAGGCAGTAAAAGTGTACCCGGGAGCTGTCTGTGGCGGGAACGACCTGCCAAGATTCGCAAGCTCTATGGACGAGTGGCCATGTAGAGAGAGGTCGAACTGGATAAAGGGGGGACCGGCGTACTTCTCCGTCATGCTAAGACAGAACTCGGAAGTGGCGGGGTCCCGGCAGCTCAGCAAGAACTGCGCGTCTGCTAGCTGGTCAATGCCAAGGTGCATCAGAGATTTGCAAAGCGGCAGTGCTTTCTCCATCTCAAGCGTCGTGAGAACGCTGTCCTGAGCAAAAAGTAAGCGCAGCAGCCTGGACAGAACACCCGCCCCATGCAGAGCCTCGAGGTTGAAGAGCGAGACGGATGCCAGGTTTGACAGTGTTGACAAGACTAAGATCGATGCACGACTTGTCCCGACACCCGGTCCTCTTGGTATCGATTCCCAGAAGGCAACAACGGCCCGGATGATTTCGGCATTCCGAAGAACGGTGTTGGGACCAATGATCTCGCCCACCCTCTTCTCGATGGCTTCTAGGCCCGGCGCGGTGTCGTGTTTCGGCGATGACGGTCCTTCTATGGAATCCTCTGCCTCCCGGCGAGTGCCGTCCAGCGGCTCCGGGAGTTCGTCGGTATCCGTCCAAGCGGACACCGAGCGACATAGCTCGTCTAACCGCTGGTCGTCCAGGGCGAAGGAGAGCAGCTTCCCGAACAGCTGGCAGTTGGTCCAGAGGTCCGAGTGGCCGCCCCCCACACCGATGCTGGCGATGGTCTGCTCCAGGGCTTCCCAGCCACCGCCATCTACCCTATCTCGAAAGTATCGCCTGTTGCCCGGGTGGCCGCGGAAGGCGGCAGAGAGTGTCGCCAACACGACATGTAACAAGTCAAATATCGCCCTCCTCTCATCCTCACTGCGCTTATGCGGATTGTAGAAACCAGAAAAGGACCGCAGAACGTCGAGCAGAGTCTGGAAACCGTGAAGATGGCGGAAGTCGTCCTGTGGTGAGGAGGGCGGCGCGGCGGCGGCGATGTGCTGATGAACCTGGCGAGTCCGGTCCACCAATTCCTGAATTCGGGGGTACGAGCCCTCTGGTGCAGACCGCACCGTGCCAGACAGGCGTTCAAGGAGTGCCTGAAGCACCTCGGCGGCCTTGGAGGTTTGGAGGGTAGAGGCCGATGTCGACGCTCGATAGCGGCGCGATCGTAAGGGCAGCATTCTGGGTTGGTGCGTCCGCGCTCGATTTCGCCAGTCTGCCGATGGGTTGGAGTAGATGGCTATGATTCGGAGTCGGTGGAATCCCCAGAACCCATCGAGGGCCTAGGTTCGGGAGCTGGCAAGTTCGTCATCGACTCATCGACTGCCACGGACAGCCAAGCGCGGCCAGGCGCGGGTCTGGAAGGCAGCGAGCGACTGGGCCAACAGCACAGCAGCTCAACGCTGCAGGATCTGGCTGCTCGATGGGGTTTCTGCAAATTGTTGCCGATAGAGCCGTGTGGGGTGTCGGGTAGTAAATTTGCGCAGTACGCACACGCTCGAATCGACCTGCTTGCTGTCACGATCCTTCAGTCAGCGGGCTCTTCTTGTGCTCCAGTTCTGCGGAATATGTTATGTTCACCAAAGCATCCTATGCATGCCAAGCTAGCTGCCTTGCAGCTCCCCGCAGTCATACAAAACCCTAACCCTGTGTACCTCTGAAGATAACATGGAGTCTGAGAAAAGGCGAGCAAGCCGAATGGATGAACTACCTTGATGGTCAGACCTGTCATGGTCAAAGTAATGCCAGTGACAAGGGCGGCACTATACAAATTGTCTGAATGTTGTTTCTTGCATGGACTTAAACGATCTAACGTTATGAACTCTTATCCTCGTATCCGTTGACTCTTGTCAACTCCGGAAACTGTTCTCTCGAAACATATTTAGTTGCTCACCCTTACGCGTAACTAAGTATTACAGATCGCGTTCGGGTAACTTCCTGCCTCGCGAGACTGATGGTCCAAACACCTAGGAGTAGATCTTTCAAACCACCACCCCACCCCCTTTCCCAAAAATGAAAAGTCACTTTTAGAGTGCCTGACACTTTTTACTGTACACTAGTATAGCAATTACAAGAATTAATCAACTTTTCTTGTTTCGAAAAAGTAGGCCTGAAACATGCCACTGGCTAACACTTTCTTTGGCTCCTTCTCGCCTTACTTGAAATGCTTTCGCTTGCCAAAATTGATGTTTTCCCGTGATGTTTGTTCTTACTAACCCTCTATTACCTTTATCTTTGGAATTCTTTGTTCAATGATGATGTGCTAAGTGTCTAAGATGGTTATATAGAGAACACGACGGATAGCGTTTTCACAAGATCTATAGCATCAAGGATGTGCTCCACGAACTTGAGCTGGCAACTTGGTTTACAGTCCGCGGGTTGTTAAGGTAGTCTCGACTTTTGCGCCCGAGACTAAGGTGGGCAACCAAAGGGGGCTGGTTACGCATAGCCGAATGAATCATCTCTCAGTCGATCGATTTAGAGCGAGTCTTGCTCCGGAGGTCCAGTATTACCTATAATATTGCAACAGCTGACAGCTGGTATTCCGCCTGGTGGATATGACACCGATAGGCTGTTCAACGAATCACCTTTTGCCCGATGGAGGAACTACTGCGCTGTACAACTAATTACTCTAGTGTACAGTGTGTGCAGCTTGAGGCTTGTTCGGCAAGCGGGGCGCGGTTAACAGATCCGACCGCTCATCGCCGCGCGGCGAAACTCTGACATCGACATCGGCAGCTGGCCTTGATTATTTATGCACAAAGTGCGGTGCACAATGTTTTTGACGGATGTTACTCGCACTGGTACGCTACTCCGTCCACTCGCGGAATCCAGGGTCTGCTGGGATCACGGTCGAGTCAGACGGACAATGCGATGCGACCCCTTGCACAGCTTCGTTCGCTCGTGACCATCATCCGTCCCTGACAGGGAGTGGCGGGTTGGCAGGGGTGGAGAGGACGCCCCGCCCCTGCACTGCTTGGCTTGGCGGTGACGTGCCCGGAATCAACTCTGACCTCAACGTGCAAGCAGCCAACAGCGGACAGCGGGTCAAGATGTTTGACAGCTTATCAAGTTCCGGCTGCATTGAGCCAACAGAGGAAATCGCTGCCTCGCTCCCCCGGAACTGCACCTCCAACCGAGCTTTTACGACCTGGTCTGCCAGTGCAAGCCAGTGGAGAATGCAGGGCAGCCGAGCCCAGGGCAAGCCAAGGCAGCCAACCGTCTGGTACGCGGTCTGGACGGGACACCCGTCATGTACCCAGTAACTCCCAGTCGGTAACAGCCGGGGGTCCGAAAGCGGTGGGAGCTCGAGTGGCCGCAGATCCCGAACAGTCAGCCTCGCAACGGCATCTTGCGTGCGACGCCTTTGTTTCACCGTACGAAAGACGCTTTGTTGCGCAACTTGTACCGGAAACAAGAATCGTTTACGTATGCTGCACGCTGCCTGCCTACCTATCTTATGGAGCCTCGCATCTGAGGAGTCTTGCACTTCGCCCACTGCACTTGGTGATGGCGGTATCAGGCTATCAGCGGCCTGGTGACTGTCCGATAAGCGCTGGTCCACCCGTTATCTCCCTTCCCCGGAGACAACACGCCCGGGGCAGGCTCATACGTGATTGGATGCCCCGCCTTGACTAGTCCGCATTAGGTGAAAGCGGGCCAAACCAGCATTGGTCTGAGGCAACTGCCACCTGCGCCTTCTGTTAAAGCAGGTCCGGTCCTCTCCCACGCTCGCTGCTCCTCTCTCCTTCCTTCATCAAACCATCTTCCTCTTCCTGTTCGCCGAATCAAGGGAAGAGGTGACAGACTTGCTTTTATCCCCCGAGTTTCTCGAAGTCGCAGTTTTTACGGCTTCGTCCCTCTTTCGTTCACCATGAGAGGCCTCGTCGCATTCTCGCTCGCAGCCTGCGTTTCGGCAGCGCCGAGCTTCAAGACCGAGACCATCAACGGTGACCACGCCCCCATTCTCTCCTCGTCGAATGCCGAGGTCGTCCCCAACTCGTATATCATCAAGTTCAAGAAGCATGTGGATGAGAGCTCGGCCTCCGCCCACCATGCCTGGATCCAAGACATCCATACCTCGCGCGAGAAAACTCGTCAAGACCTGAGGAAGCGCGGCCAGGTGCCGCTGCTTGACGACGTCTTCCATGGCCTCAAGCACACCTACAAGATCGGCCAAGAGTTCCTCGGCTACTCTGGCCATTTTGATGACGAAACCATCGAGCAAGTCAGGAGGCACCCCGATGTAAGTTGACTCCAGGGCGGTTGGGCTCTTTCCACATGCTGATCAACCCGGGCGACAGGTGGAGTACATTGAGCGCGACAGCATTGTCCACACGATGCGTGTCACCGAGGAAACATGCGATGGCGAGCTTGAGAAGGCCGCTCCTTGGGGCTTGGCCCGTATCTCGCACCGGGATGCGCTCGGCTTCTCGACGTTCAACAAGTACCTGTATGCCGCCGAGGGCGGTGAGGGCGTTGACGCGTACGTCATCGACACCGGTACCAACATTGAGCACGTCGACTTCGAGGGTCGCGCCAAATGGGGCAAGACCATCCCCGCAGGCGATGCTGATGTTGACGGCAACGGCCACGGAACCCACTGCTCCGGCACCATCGCTGGCAAGAAGTACGGCGTCGCCAAGAAGGCGAATGTCTATGCCGTCAAGGTTCTGCGCTCCAACGGCTCCGGCACCATGGCTGATGTCGTTGCCGGTGTCGAATGGGCTGCCAAGTCCCATCTGGAGCAGGTGCAGGCTGCCAAGGATGGCAAGCGCAAGGGCTTCAAGGGTTCCGTCGCCAACATGTCGCTTGGAGGCGGCAAGACCAGGGCCCTCGATGACACCGTGAACGCTGCTGTCTCTGTCGGTATCCACTTCGCCGTCGCCGCCGGCAACGACAACGCCGATGCCTGCAACTACTCGCCTGCTGCGGCCGAGAAGGCTGTCACGGTTGGTGCCTCCGCGATTGACGACAGCCGTGCCTACTTCTCCAACTACGGCAAGTGCACCGACATCTTCGCCCCCGGCCTGAGCATCCTCTCCACCTGGATCGGCAGCAAGTATGCCACCAACACCATCTCTGGCACCTCGATGGCCTCCCCTCATATTGCTGGTCTGCTGGCCTACTATCTCTCGCTCCAGCCCGCCACCGATTCGGAGTACTCGGTCGCTCCCATCACCCCTGAGAAGATGAAGTCGAACTTGCTCAAGATCGCCACCCAGGATGCCCTTACTGACATCCCCGACGAGACGCCCAATCTGCTCGCCTGGAACGGCGGTGGCTGCAACAACTATACCGCCATCGTCGAGGCTGGCGGCTACAAGGCCAACAAGAAGACCACGACTGACAAGATTGACATCGGCGCCTCGGTCTCTGAGCTCGAGAAGCTTATCGAGCACGATTTTGAGGTTATCTCTGGCAAGGTTGTCAAGGGCGTCTCGTCGTTTGCGGACAAGGCCGAGAAGTTCTCTGAGAAGATTCACGAGCTGGTCGATGAGGAACTCAAGGAGTTTCTTGAGGACATCGCTGCCTAAGCCTTAGATATGCCATCGCCGTTGTGAGCGTGCAGCCTGAGATGCGTATTCTGGTCTGGGATTAGGGGATCGGGATTGTTTTTTTTTCGTCTCTGCTTTTCTTGGTTTATTGGACGGGCATACATCTACACGGTGGGTGTTCCTTGTACTGGATGGGTAACATGGGATTCGGACGGACGCAAGATTGTCTGGCTTGGCTTGCATTTGAGGGTAGTCGCGTTCGTTCAGCTCCATCATTGATCAGTCCTCATTCGTCCACTGCCGGCCTCGCATCAATCAGGCCGTCCACTCTGCCCGTCTCTCGAAATGCGGCTGGCCGTGGTCCATCCTGCTTTCTGCTCCTTCCGCTCGTGCTCTCCGCGGCAGGTCTGATCCAGTTGTGCTTTCCCTCGGAACCCCCGGTCCCCCTGTGTACTCGGCCCTTGTTTCTCCATGATGGCTTCCATCTATCTCGCTCTCCTCTCCCCCGCTCCTGCTTGGCCTAGGGTCTTTTGTCCTCTGTCGTATCCGCGGAACCCACAATGTGCCACCAACCTGTGCATCTCATCTCTCTTGGCATAGGTTTAGCTACGCAGTTTTACTGTTGATTAGTCTCCTCTCCCTGAGAAACTGTTACCGCGTTGCTGTTTCGGTGCGACTGCACCGTCACGCGGGCACCGCCTTGTTCCACCGTTTCAATGCTGCGTCGGCCCAGCCTCAAGTCGAGGACAAACCTCAAACGCCGCAAGTCCGCCTTGTCAACGCAGGGGGTTGTCCTTAAGCATCACGACCCGGCGCTGGCACAACGGGATGCTCATATTGCGGCTTAGGAGGCCTACGTCAGAGCCCAGAGCCGTATCATGGCAGCACCGCCGCTCTTCCCCATGACTCCCCAGTCGTCTCCTCAACGCCCACTTTCGGCACTTACCGCTCCTGATTGGAAAGACTCTGCTCGGGATGAGGCGCAAGGCCTCCGTCGTCGTCAGAGTGTTCGGTTTATAGGGCCTTGTTCAACACTGGCGACGAGTCGGGTAGCCCCCAAGTCATGCAGCCCTACCTGTCGGAGCCGGGACGCAATGAACACACAGGAGAGCCAAAAGGTCAGCAACCGAAATAGTAGCGAGGGGAAGTCGAACACAGAGGCACTCGGTCTGCACAGGAGAGTACCGCCTCCAGTTCACATTTCCCCGATCGCGGCGAGCTACCTTGATTCCCTCAGTGCCGCCCAAGAATCATATACGCCTGAAGACGACATAGCCTCTGCCCCGTCCTCGTACCGCCGCCTGCATAGGTCCAAATCCATGCTCACCGATTTTCGGGGGGTGCGAAGTTGCCATGAAAGCTCTGGGCAGCCTCTAACCAGCATATCCATGAGAACCAGGCCATTTTACGCGTCGACTTCGCGCAGATTGTTCCATTCGGAGCCCAACCACGATGGTTCGTCACGAGAAGTCCAGACATTGAAGGCTCCGAAGTCAATGAGCTTTTTGACCACCCGGAGGTCCCGGTCCAGATTTAGTCTCAACCGAGATGGGAGTGCGTCAGGTTCGGTTCCCTCCGGCTTACCCGATGTCCCCGAGGATGGATTCTCTGGTGCCGAAGGACGCACGCCACAACCCAAGCACAAGTCATCTACATTTATCGGTTCCATCAGCCGCCGTTCAGACCCTACAATGCCCAAGTCTCTTCGCGGCAGCAGCTCAACTGAAGATTTCGGGGCAGCAACCCTCGAGTCCCAGCAATGCCCGCAACAATCGGTTACGCTGAAATCCAGAGCTAGACATGTCTCGAGGTCTCTCAGAGTCAAGTTGAAGAGCTTGTTTCTAACCCCCAAGCCGGAGGGAGAGACGCCCTCGATCCCATGCCAACACATCGAGGCTCGAAGGACTCATGTTGTCAGCCACAGTCAGACGCCATGCACCAGTGTAGAAGGATCAGATGAAGGATCTCGAGAACATATACGCAGCCCTCCAGCCAAGGCCCCCTTCTTGCATGTACCGGCCGAGCTTGTTCATTCCAGAAAGGCGAGCGTGGATAGCCTAAAGAGCGGGCGAGATGACCGCAAAGCATCAGGCAGCTCGTCGTCACTGACCAGCTGGGCACATTCCGGGCCCAGCACGCTCACGAGCCAGGAGCAGCAGCAGTGGAGAGAGTGGGAAAAGCAGCGCCTCTCCGTTATTGGGGAGAATGACGCACATGTCCCCTCGCCCTCCCTCCGGAGACGAGTGCTTGGCTCGGAAACTTTTCGACCGCCCGACGGGACTGCTGAAGGCCATGCTCCTCCTCAACAAAAGGTGGACAGCCAGCGGATTTACTCGGCCCTTGTGAAGCGGATGCAGGCGACGAATGACACCAGGGAAGGACTGGAGGAACAGCCTGCGAGCGGTATCCTCGAAAACCCTACGTTGGTGACGGACAGGAAGGCTGAGAGACATTCCACTGGAACGCCTGCAACAATCAAGCGTGTCTTCCAGGAGCATGAATACACGGCGGTATCCCACGATGAGGATCCCCTGATAGCGGGAAATAGCGCTACTCTGGGGCGAGGGGGAGCATGCTCAAGTTGGCGGACGAGCAATGTCGGCAGTCCTGGCTCGCACCTCTTCAGAACAGGAAGCCCGTACCGGCGTGCGCTTAGAAAGTCAATACAGGAAGAGCAAGACGCCTGGGCTCAGCAGAGAGCCGCGGCGGATCAAGAATCGGAGAAGGGCACGGAGGTTCGCTACGCGAGTGATGTCCACCACCTGCCGGAAACCGACTCCGACTCGGCCAAGGACCTCGTCTACTCCGAGAGTGCGTATTCCTCGGACGAGGGCGAGAGTGGGCCCGCAAAGGAGGTAGATGCGGGCAGACGAAAGAGCTCCCTGGGTGCACCACCCATGTCCCGCCTAGCCGGACGCCGCGAAGCGTCAACAGCCAGTTCGGTGGGGTGGAAGACACTGCTATCCGCCAACTTCGACAGATTCGACCCTGCCGTATCTCCGTTGAGGCCACCCAAGACACGACTCATGCAGCCCCGGGAGGTCTCCAGGACTACCACAAAGCAGTTCGCATCCGTCAGCGGCCACGTCCGCGAGCTGGCCCAGATCAATGATGACGACGACTGCGACCACAAGAGCACCGAGACCTACAACGGAGAGGACGACGTCTTCTACCAGTCTGCCACCGAACGCCAAACAGCGTGGACAAACACAGCACCGCTCAGTCAAATTCAACCAAACATCATCACCAATCCCTTTCCTTCACCTCTCCGGCACTCCGGGTCTATCAAACGGCGTTTCACATCTCACTCTTTGGGCGGGACCAATATCGCCTCCAGCAATCTGCTCGTCGAGAATGAGAGCCCAACACGCTTGCCCCCGCCGTCGCCGCCGTCTCCTCCACCCATACCGCCTAGGAGCAAGTTGCGGCCTGAGCCGCTACGGATCTGGAGGCCGAATGCTGGTGATGCTGACGGTGTCACCAATCCGGTGGCGTCTGGAAGCGGGAGTGCCAGCGTGCTGTCAAGCCCTGGTTTGACGGAGGCCGTGCGGAGGCAATTTGGCGGAAATCTTGTTGGTCTGGGTTCCGGGTCCGGATCAAGGGTTGGGTTTGGAATTGGGCTTAACGGCGATGGGCCAAAGGGGGAGCGCTGGGGATGTAGTGGTCCCCCGGGAATCGCACAGGTTCTGGAAGAGGGTGCGGAGTGTGAGAAGAGGGGTTGGGGCGATGAGGGTTCCGCTTTTGTCTGAATGTGAGAATAAAATTATTAACCCGAGAGACAGTTTGGGTGCCCTCGGGGAAAGGAGTTAATTAACGTCGGGATGGTTGGGAAGTTTGGCGCTGAGGGAGAGGGTTGGAATGAAGTGGCGAGGAAGACAGGACTCCAACGGAGAAACAAAATTGCATGTGTTAGGTCCAGGGAGACATGAAGAAGCTTAGATATGAACACCGGCCGAAAACCTTTGCAGCAAAAAAATGAATATGACCGACCGTGAGCCTCACAGTAGTAGGATCAGGATGAGCATGGGACGTATGTATAGTCGGTCCTTGTTGCCAAACAACATCTTGATCATTCTGATTATTCGGTGTCCGTCTATTTTGAAGATTGTATACAGACTATCCAATCCAAATAGCTCTCCCCTCACTAACCCCCTAGGGAACAGATGATGGGCGAATTTCGCCAAGAGAGGGAACACAAATCAAGCCCGAGCTTAGCTGTGCAGATGATTGTTCTAATGGGATCTCTCAACGCGGCAGAGGCGGTCGTCCACCTGCTCCCAGCGCTCGTTGCCCACGCAGGGGGTACACCAGAGAACGTCGTCTGGGTCAACGGCGCGCTTGATGGCATGGCTGTCGTTTTTTGTTTTTTTTTTTGTGGCTCAGGAGTCAGCAGGAGGCCATCTCATGGTTTGCAGTTCCACAGGCCAGAGAAGAAAGAGAAGCGAAAAGAGAAGCGAAAAGAGAAGCGAAAAGAGAAGCGAAAAGAGAAAAAGAAAAGAAAAGGAAAAAAAAAAAAAGAAAGAAAGTAGAGCAACACATACAGTCGCTTGTAGTTGGAGCCCCAAAACTCCTTTTGCCAATTGGGTTCTTCGGGGTCGGCCTGCAGCCGGCGCGGTCGGCCACGTGTCAGTGAAGACACACGATAAATAGATGAGGGTGCGAGGAGAAAGGTGGAGCGGGAAGAGGGGGAGGCTGAGGAGGAAGGACGCACGCACCTCGTTGACGTAGGCGCCCATCCGGGGCGCCAGCTCCCTCAGCGCCGCCACGCGCTCGCGCACGCGGTCCTTGGCGGCGGCGGCGGCGGTCGCGTCGAGGGGGGCGAAGCCCTCGCCCAGGGTGGCGTGGACGTAGGCGGAGCGCCAGGCGGGGAGCACGGCGTTGCCGCGGGGGCCGCGCGGGCGGGCGTGGTGCACGCCCCTGCCGGAGACCAGGTAGGCGGTGGAGGAGGCGCCGGCGGTGAAGCGCTCGTAGGCGGCCGAGAGGGCGGTCAGGTTGGCGGTGAGGGCGGCGCGGTCGAGGAGGCGCGAGCCGAGGACGACGTCGTGGCCGGCCTCGTCGGAGTCGAAGTGCTCCGAGAACCAGGAGAGGAAGGTCGGGTAGGAGCGCGGCTCGTAGATCTGGACGAACCGGCCCGGCCAGGTGGCGTTGACGCGGGCGAAGACGGGGTCCCAGAGCTTGCGCATCCCCTCCGGGGACGAGTCCTGCACGACGCCCGCGAAGACGATGCCGCCGACGCTGGTCGTGCCGTTGTCGAGCGGGTTGGGAGTCTCGCGGATGATGTAGCTGTAGCCGGACAGGCCCCGGTCGGCGAGGGAGGGGAACTGGCTGAGGACGTAGGCGACCATGTCGAAGATGGGGCGCGGCTGGGCGACGTCGGTGGTCATGAGCATGACGGTTGCCGCCTCGATCCTGGGGGTGGCGAAGGTTTTCATGGTGACCGAAGTCAGGACGCCGAAGGTCGAGCCGCCGCCCTGAGATTTGGGGTGTGAGCACCGTATGTATGCACGTATATGTGTATTATGTGTATATAATACAACTACACCGAAGTAGATTTTTGTTTTCTTTTTAAGAGGATAAGAAACCACTCACGCCGCGCATGGCCCAGAAGAGGTCCTCGTTCTGGCACTCGTTGGCCGTGACAATGTCCCCGTTGGGGGTCACGAGCTCCATTTCGAGGACCTGGTCGGCGGCCAGGCCGTAGGTCGGAGACAGCAGACCGTGGCCGGCGCCTGTCACGTAGCCGCCCACGGAGACGGTCTTTGAGCCGCCGCCGACGACGGTCTGGTTCAAGAGGTCGAGGGCGTTGTACAGATCCCACATCTGCGTGCCGGCACCGACCGTGACGGCGGTGGTGTCAATGGTGGCTTGGCAGCGCTTCGGGCGGAACGACTTGTGAGTCTTGATGTCTCTCATGTAGTGCGTCCAGATGGAGAGCGAGTTGGGGGCAACCGAGCGGCCGACGTAGTCGTGGCCGGTGCTCTTGACAACCAGTCTGATGTTGTGCTTCTTGGCTAAGGAGGTAATAAGGCATCGGAGCCAACGGTCAGTACGTGCCGTGCCAGGTCCGGGCTGCGGGGAGAAAGGCGCCCGTCGGAATGTCGTCCTCACCAAACTGAACGCCGAGCTGGACATGGCGAGCTTCCGTGGCGTTTATAACGAAGACAGGATATCCTTGACCGCTGCACGGAGCACCTGGGAATGGAAGGCAGGTGTCGTTGGCCCAGTTGTTCCAGTCGACCGAGACTGGGTCGGCCTGGTGGAACTCGTAGGTCGACCAATGCTCACGGACGGCGGCGCATTCGGGGGACTCGCCGTCTCCTTGTCCGGAATGGCAGACAGCTCCTGGAGGAGTCGGGCGCAGCAGTCTTCCGGCAACCGACTCATTTAGACGGTTCCAGTCTCGGGTGGACGGCCAGCCCGGCGAGCCCGGCACCGCCTTGCAGCGCGGATGCGACGAGTGCTCGATACCCGACCGGGGAGAGGGCGTCAGGCCGGCGGCGACGGCGAGGACCGAAGAGAGGAGCTGAAGAGCGGAGACGAGACCACGAGGAGGCGACATGTCGAAGAGGGAGAAAGCTGGCAAAGGAATGAATGAAGAAGAAGCGCACGGCCAAAACAACCATCAATTAAGCGTCCAAGAGGTCGTCGCAGTGCGCTCGTCGACTTGTTTCCCCCATTTTCGCATTTTATCTCCGGGTCGGGTACAACCTTCGACATTTATATTCATGTCATTTGAGAGGTTGGCATCGGATACCTCGCGGTGCTGTCGCAGTCGCATTGTCTCTGTTGCTGATGGAGCTCATTCCGGGATCGCTGCTTGCTTGCGACGTCAAGCATTGGGTCCGTATTCCTCGGGATCGTTGTCGATTGGCACCAGCGAGGCACCCCCGGGTTTCCTTGCTGCCTTAGTTATTTTTGCGTTGGTGCTGCGGATGGCCGCTCACAGCCCTGGGACCCACGCGCCCGGTTCCTGTAGGGGGTAACTAGTGGAGCGTGGTGTAGCGTGGTGTACATAGTGTAACTAGTGCAGGGTAGGGTAGCGTAGTGTAGTTAGGGCACCGGGCCGCTGTCATCACGGCGGGACCCAAGGCCGACCTCCACCGCGGGGCGGGCAGTGACAGCCCGTCGCAATGCGCATCAGTTGCCGCATTCAGTTGCAACCAGCGATCTCATAGGTGCGCTGCCGATTCGCGACGGATACGGGGAATGGAGCGGAGGGGCTTGGCATGGTTCGCCACGCTCTCGCTCTCTCTCTCTCTCTCTCGGGGTGATCCACGTGTGCGCGTCGCACAAGGATTTGATGGTTACCAGAAGTCGATGGCAGACTTGTAGCAAGTGCATCTTCGCAGTCCCGGCATTCTTAATCTGCCTCGTTCGTCGTCATCATCATCACCGCCTTAAACCCCGGTGAGATTTGCGGATCGAGGCAGCCTGCTCCTGTCTCTCCTGATTGGTCCAACACCGATCAACTAATTTCTCATTCCTACTGAGAGTGTATGTACCCGTACTTCGCTACGACACAAAAAGGCACGGAGAGCCCGAAGCACAGAAAGTTTCTGGAATCCTGTCTGATCTTCCCCGACGGAACCCGAGCATCTGACCCAAGACGCCGGGGAAGGCCGTGGGCACGAGATGCCGATAGACGGAACATATTTCACGCAATATGTACGTTAGTAGTGTATTCGTACCGCGTACAATATACGGACTACATTCATTTTCCACCATAGTTATATCCACACTGAGCGTTGAGTTGCGCGCATGCGCTAGGTGTATAACTAATGAGCGCTTGAGACATTTGTGCGCTTGAAATGTTGTCGTTCTTGGTTCACAACTTCGCGATTGGGGGCCTAGACCGACGGCGCCGTAGTGTACGGACGTACTCCGTATCTGCGCCCAACCCCTGCGTGGGCAACGAGAGGAATGGGCGCAATTCTGGTTTTTACAATTTCCTTGTGATTTGGAATCTCGAAACCAACGCGGCAAGCAGTTGGCCGTTCGCTCGTGCGTCACGCCCCATCTCCCCGCATGTGTCTGTAACTCCGCTGTAGTTTAGAGCTCATGAGGTCTGGCCCCGAAACCCTCCGAGATTGGCATGCGGTCATTTTCCTCATTCGGTTTGTACGGATTAATCCGTACATTCTCCATCATCATCGCCACAGGACCCGATGTCTTCAGAACCGTGCGGCATAATTTGTTCGGCGCCGTCTGGTGCAAAAACAAAGCACAAAACCATCAATCGCGAGATAATGAACGCAATGTGTACTAGTATATATACGGAGTACAATGCATACAATAAAGTGTAACAGACCTGTGTGGGATGGTGGTCAAGTGTTGGGCTCCCATGGTTGACGGGTTCAGATTTACCATTCCGTACGGGGCACGGCGTATCCGTATGTCTGTTTAGTACTCGTTTCCGAATGACGTTACCTACTGTGGTATGTAACTACATGTACGGATTACGGAGTATGTGCTCCGTAATCTGTATGGATCAGGTAACTTGTTGGCCTTGGCCTTCACAAGTATGGAAACCGCCGAGGCTTGCCAAGGTTGCGCAGCCAAGCTGTTAATTTACGTACCCCCTCCCCCCCATGTCAGCCCAGCCCAGACCAACGCCAGGGAGTTATCGCGTCGCAATTTCTCACGACATTTGCCGTCAGCACTTGCACCACGTCTTCCACCAGGGGCTCTCCGATGACGACTGGACCTTTGAGCTGGGGCGCACCATCCAGGGACTGTCTCCGACCCATCGCGTTTGCAGCACCGTGATCCCGAGGCTCCCCAAATTGCCGAATCGTTCAATCTTCGACTTTCGCCCTCCTCGTGGCGCCCTCCGGAACTTGCACGAGCACACGAGCACACGACCAGGCCCCCCTTCCGCTCGCCGCGCCGTCCGCTCGCCCGCCATCATGAACGCCATTCAGCAAAAATGCCGCCCCAAGCACCAGGTGCTCGTCCTGAAGTGTTACCCGCGGACCACTAAGGGTGCTGTTGACGTCAAACCCAATTCGAGCGAGCTCAGCTACCTCTTGTTCTACGCGCAGTCGCGCCGGTCCAAGATTCAGAAAGTCGGCAGCTTCCTCGGCAAGAAGACGGCCAGCGATGTTTATCGCCAACGGATCGGGTAGGCAGGCGGTGCTTGGGCTTAACGCTCCGCAACCTCCCTCCCTTAGGCTTTCCTTCCCCCACGGGCTAACTCGCTCGGCAACTGGGCAGAAACGTCCAGGTCACGCTGCAGATCCTGACGGCACTGATCGAAAAGACGCCCAAAGACCTCCCTCTGTTTGCGTCGTGCGTCCTGCAAATCCTCGACCAGATCCTCAAGTCCCGCGACATCACCATGGTGGAATCGTCCATCCCCACTTTCGAGGCCTTCTGCTCCCACCATGACCCGACCTCGCTCGTGGCCGACCAGGCCTACCAACGCCAGTACCTAGACGTCGTCCAGCAGTATGCCTCCCTCGCCTCGACGCGCGCCTTCCCCGGGAGGCTGGAACCCAGCAAGCCGATCGCCCTTCGGTGGAGGAACACGGGGCTCAAGGCCATCAAGAGCATTGCCTCGTCCGACGCCCTCTCCTCTGCCATGACGCAGCAGTACGACCTGACGGTCCCCATGATCCTCGAGAACCTGTGGACCGACAACGAGGACTTCCTCGACGTCCTGCACCAGCGAGCCGAGATGGGAGAGAAGCTGATGGGCGGGACGCTGCTGAGGAGGCGCACGAGCGTCGCCACCGTGCAGACGGCCGAGAGCGAGTCCGACGCGAACCCGATCGCGCTCGCCGACACCGCCGTCGACATGGACAAGCTGGCCGAGGAGAACACGGGCGTGCTGGCGATGGAGTGCTTGAGGCAGATCTTCGTCGCCACCAACCGGTCCCAGGTCCATGCCGCCGCCGTTGCCCTGCTCAAGTTCATACAGGAGCGCGTGACCCAGCAGGAGGACGTCGTCAAGACGGATTCGGACGGGAGAGACAGCGGCTGGGCCATCAAGATGTTCCTCCTGGTCGCCCGATGGGCTCCCGTGGCCGACCGCTTCACCATCCTCATCACCGCCATGGACGCGCTCACCCAGCACCCCCTCACCGACGACACCCTGCGCCAGCACGTCGTCCTCACGGCCATGATCGGCGCCCTCCTGCGATCGGATATCAACCTGATCGGCCTCAGCGTGATGGACGTCCTCCTCCAGCTCGTCGGCCACATCAAGAAGCTCGTGCAGATGCCGGGAGACCCGGACAGTCTGCGGACCGAGCCGCACGTTCCGGGCGAGCCCGATCCCCGCTACCTGGCCGGGCTGCAGCTCAGCGGCACGGCGGAGCAGGCCGCAGCCCAGCGCAAGAATCTCCTGTTCCGGCTGCAGGAGTGCATCGGGGACCTGGCAACCCATGTTTACTACGCCGACCAGATCTTCGACATGATCTCCCTCCTCCTGCAGAAGCTGAGGCCGTCCAGGTCCAGCAGCTCCTCCGGCTCGCCCCCCGGCGACAAGACGGACACGCCCCAGTCGTCCGTCAACGCCCTCGCGGACGAGCATCACCACGTCGACTCTCTCTTCGGCCTTACCGTGGCCAAGATTGCCGCGCTGAGGGCCATCAAATCGGTTCTCCTGGTAGCCAATCCGCGGACCAAGATGAGCGGGAACGTCGGCTTGTCGAGGAGCCGCGTTCCTATCCGGGTCTGGGACGGCACGCATTGGCTGCTGCGGGACCCCGACGGCCTCGTGCGCAAGGCCTATGCCGACGCCGTCGTCACATGGTTGGACCGCGAGACGACCTCCGCCGACTCGAGGGCCGGGGACGAGGCGGCCCGGCCGATGCCCAAGCACCGCGAGCCGGGCGCCTCCCTTGCGAAGCGGGCCGTGTCGAGCGCCTCGGCCCGCGAGAAGCCCGCCAAGGCGACCCGATCGCACTTCCTGCAGCTTCTCCACCTGTCCATCTACGACAACGCGATCCAGTATATCGACTACGAGAACGACATGCTGCTCCTCCACGTCTTGCTGGCCAAGCTCGTCGACAAGCTCGGCATCAACGCCGTCGGCTATGGTCTCCCCATGATCTTCCGGCTCCAGGAGGACATCCAGGACGCCGAAACGCCGATCCACAAAGTCCGGCTGGGCAGTCTCGTGCATGGGTACTTTTGGATCCTGACCGAGAAGTTCGACTTTGAGGGCTCCGTCATCGGCAGGGCGATTCATAACGAGATTGTGCGGCGCCGCAGCAAGAACTTTTGGGTCGAGGGCATCAGCATGCCGCCGCCTCTCATCGACCTGATCGGGACGCCGGGCACGGTGGGGCGTCAACCGAGGCTGCCTACGGAGGAGATCGAATCGGAAGCGCTGCTCCCCTTCGACGAGCGGCTGGGCCTGGTGGAGTGCCTGTGCGCGGCGTATCAGGAGCAGACCGTTTCCTCGTCGCAGAGTCCGGCCGCCAGTCCCGGCCGGGGCTTCTCGCACCCCGTCATGGGCTCGGCCGCGACCAACAACATGCCGAACATGGAGACGGAGCAGGAGATACCCGCCAGCTTCCGCGAGCAGATGCTGAGCGAATGGAGCCGCGATGCCGTGCTGGCCGCCGTGCAGACGGCCAGCAAATCCGAATCCCTCAACGGGTCCCGGTCGGGGACCGCGGGCACCAACCGGCTCGACGCTCGTAGCGGCGGGCTGGCGCCGAACGGGTACAACGCCCGAGCGGACAGGTCATCGCCCCAGGGCAGCAGGGCAAACCTGCGCCCGTCCACGTCGCCAGCAGGGGACGCGGCCGGCAAGGCAAGCCTCCGCAGCGGCCACCGCATACCGGCACCGGCAGGCAACGGCGAGGCCAAGGAACAAGTCGCCTCGGTCGAGCGGCTCAAGCTCGTCCTCTCCGGCCACCTGCAGCCGCCGCCGACGACGATGCACGGCGGACCCAGCTTCCAGCACGACGACTCGAGCAGCGACAGCCTCGTCAGCTACGACATGACCCCGAGCGAGCTCTCGTTCAACCCAGCCACCACCCTTCCCGGCAACGGCCAGCCCGACGGAAACTACTCCGGGCAGGAGCAGCAGCCTGCCGCAACAGACCGACTAGGCCAACAGCGCCAACAGCGACCCGTTTCCCGCGAACGCAAGACGCAAGAAGTGGGCGCGGATGACGACGAAGACGGGAGACTCGGTAACGGGAACTCCGAGAGCGGCGGCGGGGACGACGACGTCCCTCCCGTGCCGCCCCTCCCGACGGGCCTGGTAGGGGTGGAGAGAGTCGGGCGGTCGGCGTCGACCAAGACCGCGCAGCAGGACCGCGCGGCCACGCTGCGTCGTCCGTCGACGTCCAGGCGAAGCGTCAAGAGCAGAGGGGGTGGCGGCGGCCGCGAGCGCCGCGCGCTGTCGGGTTCCTGGGCAACGGCCGACGACAGGGCGCCGCCGGTGCCCGGGATGGACCTGGATGCGCTGCTGAGGGGCATCGATGCGCGCGTTGGGGAGGGAGAGGCGGGAGGGCAAGAGCTGGGAGCGGTGACCAGGCCGCCGTACTAAGGCTTGCTCTGCCCACCCCTTCCACGCCAAACTCGCAGCAGAAGAGCGGTTTTTAGAAGGGTGTAATTCTCAGCCCAGGGTGCCGGGGGAAGAAGGCGGGGGGGGGGGGTGGGGGTTGTGTTCTGTCTCAGCAAAATTGCCAGATTGGGCGGGTGCTTGCTTGGCTGTAGTATATACACTACGTCTCTGGGCGGCGAGGGGTTCTTGAGAGTTGGGGATATTGATTAGCATATATATATACACTGGATATTACGGTCGGGGCCTCTGAAGTTGGTAATAATGTGCCGGAGGGGTGAGGCCTCGAGGAGTGTTCTTTCGCTCTTTCCCTTTACCCAACCAGAGGGTTCTTCATTTTTGTTTCTTCGTTCATACGCTACTCCGCACTCCGTAATCCGTAGCACCCCGATCCGTCTTCTTTAGAGATGGTCCGGCAGGCCTTACTTATGACACATAAGGGAAGATGGAATCTTGCGGACTAACTGGCCAGAGAAAGAATAGATGCGTGGATTTTCCTGTTTGTTCCAATCTCTGACGTTCCCTCAAGGAGAAGTGATTTCATGCACGGTACACATACTCCGTAGAGTGAAGTCTCTTGAAACACACATTAGATTAGTTATTCATTGCGATGTGAGAGGGAAACAACGGATTTCCTTGAGACCCCGGATTGAGAGAGCACCAGCCAGTGACGTCAGCCACGCGCCCTCGAATCGGCGAAATTGCAACCGCAGCGCGAAAGAGCTAGTTAGTTACCCTTGGTTAGCGCGTCTTCACCCCTGCTCCTCCGCCCCAAAGGCCGAGAACTTTTTGCGGCGGCCAGAAAGTTGCTTCATCCCTGTGTGAAACTATTCATCACGGGATCGGCCCCAAAATTTCTCCCGCGCATCGTGTCGATGTATGCATGTATCCCGTCTCGCGGCGCGCATACCAGGCACCTGGATTTCTTTTTAGTTCCGAGTTTTTCTCCCTACCGCGCCTGACCTCCACGGTCGGAGGCTTCGAAGTAATAATGGCGCCCGCGACGAGATTATGTCTCCTGCTCCCTCTGCGTCCCGCCGTCGCCGTCGCAGCTGCGGGAACAGGAGTAACAGCCGGAGCAGCAGTCCGCAGCAGCCGTCGCCGAATCACTGCCACCACATGCGCGGCCGCACGCGCGATCCACTCCCACCCGCCGCAGCCCGCCAAGGTCGTCCCGGTATACGGCACCGGCCCGCCGCCCGAGCCGCCGCAGCCGAGCCCCGAACTAGCCGCCGAGGAGCAGGCCGAGCGTCAGGAACGGCTGGCACGGAGGAAGCGCCAGGCCGAGCTGCTCAGGCACGCCGGCGACGTCAAGGTCTCGCGCCAGAACCTGAACCAGGACCAGGACCAGCCGGGTGCTGGGACCACCACCACCAAGCCCAGGACGCTCAAGCGCCGGTTCTGGAAGGATGTTCATGTGAGAGAGGTCAATGGTACGTTATTACAACCAAAAAAAAAAAAAAAAAAACCCTTTCCCCCCCCCAATCAAACTGTTGTGTGTGTGTGTGGATGGATGGAAAACCAGAATACTCACAAAAACAACAACAACAACAACAACAACAACAGGCGCCCTCGAGATCCACCTCGACTCCCGCCCGCTCCGGCACCCGACCACCAAGGCCGTCATCCGGCTGCCGGCCTCCAAGCCGGACCTGGCGCACGCGCTCGCGATCGAGTGGGACGGGCTGACGTCGGCGCAGCAGGCAACCAAGCAGCACCTGATCCCGCTGACGTCGCTGACCTGCCGCGCCCTCGACATCGCCGCCGACCCCTCGCTGCGCGGCGCCATCGCCGCCACCGTGCTCCGCTACCTCGACACCGACTCGCTCCTGTGCTTCTCCCCGCCCCCGGAGGAGGGGGCCCGAGACGACGACGACGGCAGCGCCTCGCTCCGCGCCGCCCAGGAGCGCGCCTACGCCTCGACCGTGCGCCGCCTGACCGCCCGCCTCTGGCCGGGCATCTCCATCGTGCCCGTCGTCGACGGCGACTCCATCTTCCCGCGCCAGCAGCCCCCCGGCACCCGCGAGGTCGTCCAGGGCTGGATCCTCGCCCTCTCGCCCTTCGAGCTGGCCGGTCTCGAGCGCGCCACCCTCGCCGGAAAGAGCCTGCTGGCCGCCGCCCGGCTGGTGGCCGAGTGGAGCGAGGAGGGCGCCGGCGCCCGGGAGCCCCGCTCTCCGCCCGCGGCGGCCGCCGACCAACAACAACAGCCCGGGGAGGCGCCCGACGAGCGGTTCGGGGTCGAGGAGGCCGCGCGGGCGGTGAGCCTCGAGGTCGACTGGCAGACCCAGCAGTGGGGCGAGGTGGACGACACGCACGATGTTGACAGGGAGGACCTGCGACGTCAGCTGGGAAGTGTGGTCCTGCTTGTCTCGGGCACCGGGAAGGGGTCCTCCTCCTCCAATACGACCACCAGCTGAGTTGGAACTTGACGGGCAGACGAGGCCGACAACTGATTCATCGCCACGCCACGCCACGCTCCACCACCAGGCCACGGCATTCCGCATGCTTCGGCCGCCCGTCTGTACATTCCTGTATAATCAATTCGATGCATTTCCGGCGAACCTAGTTAACTGTAGCTCTCCTGATTCGAACGCGAACGTGCTTTGAACAATCCACCACGACTCGCCCAGACAAAGCAGCGGCAAGTCACCTAGCCCTCGCCTTTGGCCGCAAGCAGTACGCAAGCTTGCACTAAGCTGGGCGCATATCTACCCTTGATACAACTCCGTCGTCACGAAGCTAGCAGAACGAACAAATAAATGCAGTTGGTAAACCAGTCCATAGTCGAGTTACAGCAAGGACTCCATGCTCATCCCAGGCCAATGCTTCATGCTTTGTTTTTGGCCCTTCTTGTTCCCCATACTCCTTTGCCAGAGCTGCATAAGTGTAAATGGGACCCCAAATCGAGTCTAGTAATTGGGTGGACTACATAACATGACGTTCAGATCTTTTGAGCAAATTGCAAAATGTGCATCCTCCTTGCAACGTAGTCTTGTATGTGCAAACAAGACAGTCGAAAATGAAAGCGTAAATGGAAAGAAACAATGCTGTGAAGATAATTAAGGGGACAAGGATTGAGTGAGGGGGTTCAGAAGCCGTCATAGGAAAAAGCCTGGGCGTGTTTGGGGATAGCACCTTTTACTGCGGCGTCCTCCCGGTCCTCCTGCGACTCCATCTTCTCCGGATCGATATATCGGGCGGTCAGCGAGAAGCGGCGCTTTCCGTATGGCTCGACGGTGTGCTGAGCCTTGTCAGTTGCATCACGCCTCAGCTTTCGAGTGCCTGGGACTCACCTCATAGACCTTCTGGATCTCCGTCCCGATCATGACCATCATATCACCATGTTTCATGGTGACCTCTAGTACCTCCTTGTAGCAAGTCTTTCCTTGTACTTGTTGCGTGGGAAGGAAGAACTGGGTGTTGCGCTTGGGCCGGAATCGCATAGTCGAAGGGGAGCCCAGCGAAAGAGCCGCAACGACGGGACCAAGCTCGCGTTCGCCGTCGTCATGGTACTAGTGTTGAACATGTCAGCAGTCGGGAAATTGAGAAAGAAAAAAAGGTACAAGAGATATCAAGACGCTCACATTGATCTTATCTTGCTCCATATATCCCAGGGCCAGCAGTTCGTTGAAATCCCCGCTGTTGGAGACGACAGCGTGCTCCCCAACGTGTTTCGGATCCAGGGCTTTGATGAAGGCATTGGAATGCCCTACTGCGACCTGCTTTGCCCAGATGAGGCGTTGAAGAGCGCGAAGAATTATATCGGGTGCCTCAGAGAAGCCCTTCGACTGAACAGTTACGCCAAACTTGTACCTTGCCCCCTGTACATATCAGCAGGACGCTTTTTACAAAGTAAGGAGGCGACTTACAAAGTTCTGCTGGAAGTGCCGGGTGTATCCCTCAAGCTTATCTGAGCAACACGTTAGCTTTTGTACTCTTTGGGGATCTCAAAGGTGAATCACTTACGGCCGACCACGGCAGCTGGGTTCCGGCGAAGACCAATGTCGGTGAGCTCAAGTGTCCTAAAGAGGTCATCTGGGCCATTGGGCTTGCTGGTGATCTCTTTGCTAGCCGAAAAGATGCTAAACGACCCCAGAATCCGACCCTTGGAATTTGGAAGGAAGTATTGGCGAACTTCAAACCCTCCAAGCGTAAGTGTTTGGGAGAACTGCAGATAGCCGCGTTGGTAGATGGTCGCAAATGGGTCATGTAGATAGTCCTCTTGGTGAAGCGTGTTTTCATTAACGCCGTATCTGATTCTCCGTCTCTGCATGCGGTCATCGAACTCTTTGTTCTCTTTCCTCAACAGGGCCTCCGGATACGGAAGCATGAGTGCATCGCGGGCGTACTGGCACTCCCTATTCTCGCACACCCAGCGGTTCCAGTAGACACGGCGATTGCAGCAACCGCAATCTGGACACACAAACCCCCTGCGTAGAGCAAGTTCTGTGCCGTGAAAACCTTCAAAGTCGTGGACCGTGGGCTTCACGGAGGGAATAGCGCCCATAAAAGGACTCCGCTCATTGAGGAACGTGTCAGTGTATGCGAGGCTTGCTGCATCAACAGCCATGCCTGTTGGAAGCAAGAAGTAGTTCTCACACTTGTGGTTAAGGCAGAACCAGCCAGCGGTAAAAATCTCCTTACTTGGAGTGTTGCACTGCTTGCAGATCGCGACTGGTGCCTTCACGTCGGTGTTGAGAGAGGCGGCGGGCATTCTGGCATCTTCGCCTTTGGGAACCCACCAAGAAGGCTCGGTTAGATCGGCTTTCTCAAAGCGCATGCGCCAAACCGTGACGTCCTTGCTCCCCCCAATCGGAATCTGCTTCTCCTTCCAGACGTCGGTGATGTGGAAGTATGCAAGGACAGCGTAGGTACATGGTGGCTGGCACGGATACAAGGGATGCCCCTCACCTGTAAAGGTCAATCAGCAAAAACTCATGGAAACATCTTTGGAAGTTTAAGGGCCTTGCCGGCAATCACTGCTACAAGAGACTTATTGTGGTAGGCATTCATGATTGCCTTGATGTTGCTCGCAGTGTCGGAGGCATCCTTAGACCGTATCATGCTGCCTGTGCCTGGGTCTTTGGTACGACCGCCGCCCCTTGAATTTGGAGGGTGATAAGCATAATGCGAAGAAGACATGCGAGGCTAGTTGATCAAGGAATTTTCTCAGACTTACACAGAGGAAATGATGACTTGGGAACCAAAGACATCCCGCTGGTCGGCTTCTTGGTCTATCAGAAACCCCTTGCAGACCAGATCTGCCGAATGAAGACTGCCTTTGAACGCTCTAAAGTAGGGCAGTGCTTCGCACAGACTTCCACGTCCATTTGCCCACACCAAGGGCCTACCCGCTGCCGGTGAACGATTGGATATGGTTTGGATGACTTGATGCTGTGTGCAAGATGCCTCTTCACTGGCATCCGTTCTAGACCCGATGATGGGTTTCGAGGAATCATTGGGTTTGTCGCCGTCATTCCTGTCGGTAGCACGCTGTGTAAGATCAGACTCTGAAGACTCCCCGCCCTTGCTAGCATCAAGCCGGATACGTTTCTCGGTGTTCGCCGACGTGCTGTCTTCCAGGTCCGCTGCGGCTCTCTTGGTTGCAATTCTCAGGCGCTGGGCAGCCAATCGACTAGACGTCCGTAGGGTAACAATAAGCTCAATCTTGTCGCCGTCACCAGACCTCTTCGTAGTGTCTGAACTGGTAAACGTCTTTGGCGGTACGTCCACGGGGGACAGCGTCTGGAAAATCACGTTGTTGGTGATGTTACTCATGTCGGCAAGCTTTGTGAGTAATATATATATATATATCCTTGTGCTTGTTTCAGCTACCGACTTGTCAGCAATCCAATCAAGCATCTTCATCGTTAGGAAGCTATCTGCTTTGAAAGGTGTGAAAAACAGTATGCCAACTGAAGTTCTGTGCAAGGAAGAGAGCATGATGGTTCATGAAACTGAGAAGAACTCTTGGGTTTCGAATTCTGATCTAGACCCTGGGAAGAGAGGCACGTCTCCGGTTATTCAATTTTCGAATATCTCTCTGTCTTTTTAAGGCTCTCGCGCGGCTGCCGATGGAAGATGCTAAACGTAGGACTGGTCTCCCAAACATGGTTGCTTACCTGATTGTTTCTGGTCTTGGAGACGCGGTCGTGAGGGCCAGGAAGGCTCCTACCTGGTTCAGTCGTCAAGATATATATATGTAAGTTGCTTCAAACCGTGACTGTGTGTATGTAGGAGCAAATAGTCAGTTATGTTATCATTAGTTTGCCATGAAAGGTTTGAGTTTTCACCACTCTCATTGTGAAAGGAAGGACAAACGTGAAAGGGTATCCGCTTCCCCTACTGAATTGGGGAGGACATTGATTGAAGGAAAGAAGCTGAGAGTATTGAATCAAGTATGCAAATCCGTGACTGCTTAAGAGGATGAGGAGCAAGGTTCAAGTGGAGGAAGCTTCGGAGGTAGTATCGAGGTAGTATCGAGGAAGTGGTGATGGCAAACCAAAACTGCAGTCGATGAATCGAAGTGGGAAGATAGGGAGGCAATTCAGTTGAGAGCTGTGAAAGAGCTTGGTAGCAGCAGAAATCAAATGTCCGTATGGGCAAATAGCTGTGCTCTGTAGGGTCTGGGAAGGCAGTCTGGGAGCGAAAGGGTAGAATTCGTGGAAGATGCTTGGATGGGTGGACAGGGGAGAGGAGGAGAGTAAAGAGGCGGATGCAATGTTTGCTCTTATGCTTGAGAAGCAGTGAGCTTGAATCTGCAGCGTGACCCATTCACTTGCCCTCTGACCAGCCGTCTGAACTGTCCTAGTGCCTCGTCTAGAAAAGCGGAAGCCAGGCAGAGAAAGCCTAGGCTGATCGATATCAGAGCCTCGTGATGCTTATCGTGGGCATGAAAATGGAAATGCCCCTGGCAATATGGATTGATGAAGTAGGCATTGGTTTCCTAGGACTGCCTGGTTCGGGAAATCGACTTGGTTGAAGATTCGAGCGTACCTTTGAGCGCCTGAAAGTGCCAGGATCTTGTCGAAACGATGCTAGAGGAGCTCGGTAACTGTCACGGGAGAATCAAAGCGTGCGAAGAAGGGGTTGACGAAGGGCTAACTCCCTGTGGAAGACGTTAGTAGCTGAGCTACCTTGACACAGGAACCAAGAGATCATCGCAAATGTTGGGGAGATGGCCGATTGTGCTAGAGTTTGCAGTCATTCTCCCTTGTTCGATATACAAACCAGTAATAGAGTTATCGGGCGGTAGGGCAGCCTATTCTCCTGGCAGTCCCAAACACCCTCGGTTTATGATGAGAAAGGCCAGCTAAGGCTACCGACGTTATGACCAGAATTGCGATGGTGGGTGCGCGGCAGCCTAGGAGGACTCGATAATTGCCGAAGTTGTGTGCGCAAAGTGCGTCTTCGCCGCGATCGTGAAGGGGTGAGAGGCCGATAGAGTTCGGAGGACAAAATGACTTGGTAAGAGAGGGTGAACGAGGAGAAGGGCTCTCAGCCAACAGCCTGGATGTGGAATGGCTGGAGGATTACGCGTAGTCGGGTCGGCCGATGGTCCCCTTGTGACCTCCAGTAGGGATGCCAGAGCGCGATGAACTGGTTGGAGACACGAAGGGTTGGAATATAGTGGATGGGCCTGGATGCAAACGAGATCGGGTGGCAAGCGAGCGAAAGTCCCTGGGTATGAAATGATTTACAACTTGGTGCCTTCCTCCTTTGAGTGATTGGTGATGGTTGGGTGTCAAGGAAGGTGCGACAGTCAAGAGGCCTTAAAGGACCGCACAGGCCCTCTAAACAGAGCACTGCATGCTGAATGCTGAAGAGTGCAGCAGACTGAGGCGATACAGCAATGGGAGGCATGTGAGAAAGTCACGTGTGGGTGAATGAGCCCTGAGCAGACGACTCTGGATGTGCAGGGCGTACATACAGTGATAGCCTCGCTGCTTATCGCGGGATATTAGAGCTCGACGACTTCAAAGCCGTCTGGGGTTGGTTGAGAGGCATGCGCCTCGATGTTGGCTCCCAACAAGAAGCAAGTAAGAGGGCCATTGCCACATGGAATTGTATTCACGAAAGGAAAGTGATAGCTGCCCTCCTCCCCATCCAGCTCAGTTGACTTGCGGTGATGTGAAGGATGGTGCAAGTTACACGTGACAAAGATGTGGTTTAGCACACACATCAACCCTCTAGCCGCCGTAGAGTCAGCCAACAGCCTGATTGACGGTGTGCGCCCTCTGCCGTTGCATAAGACGATCTGATATCTCTGCGCTATATGTGTGCTCGGCCAAAGTGAGTTGCAGAAAAGTGACTCAGGAGAAGCACACAAGCAGGGTGAGGCGAGGCGGGTCTGTCATCCGTGTGTGACGACGTCGTCTGTTTACGGCATTCAGGGGCTGACTGACTTAGCTTTGTCGGTGGGCGGGACAACGCCGTGTCCTTTTGGAGCCACTTTCATTGGCAGGTAGATTCGTAATCAACAAGGAACAAACGCCGTGCACAAAGCGTGTGGAATTCAGTCAGGCCTCGCTCGCTGATAGCCGAAGAACGCCCAGCCGGCCCGGAGCGACTCGAGCAGGCGAGAAGCCGAGGTTTCCAGGCTTCATCTATTGGATGAAACCGTCTCCATGGTCGTTGAAAGCGGACCCGGTATTGAGATTCGGGAGGTAGCGTGCTGAGCCCCCTCACGGTCGAGGAGTTGGGGACTGCGGGGTATCTGGCTTGGCATCAAATTGGCCCGAGGAGGCGTGGGGAAGTGGAGCACGACAGGCGGTCACACGCCTGGATTGGTACATTTCTTCCCCATCGTGCCTGGTTTGTTCTAGTGTGGATTCCACGTGGAATCCACACACCCCACACACTAGATACGTACACCAACTAACCTCTACCCGAGTAAAGAGCATGATCAACGGGCATGGGGGAGCCGGCACAGCGGTGAGACTGGGGCTTGGTCTCCCGGAGGTGTCAAGTACGGATTACTCGGGTTCCCTCGCCGTTTTACCCTTCCACCTTTTTGAAGTGCTCAATTCCTCGGTCGCCAAAACACAGTGACTGCCTTTTGCCAAGCAGCGTGCCCTCGCGCAAACCTTGTTTCAAGAGTTTCGAGGTTCTTGCATTTTCCTCGCTCTTCTGGATCTGAGATTTACCCCGTCAATCGCGCGAGAGAAACCGAGTTCGAACACCAAGAACTTTCGAAGCACTTCGGCACACAGTAGCCTCAGCAAGATGGTCTTCTATCCTCCGCCATGGGTTCCGAAGCTCCCGTTCGGTAGGTCTGAGTGTCCGGATCGGCTCGCTCCTATGCTAACTTCCACTCACACAGACCCGCCCGACTCGATCACAATTGGGGAGTTCATGCGGAACGAGATTTACGGCCGTCGTCCAATTTCCAAGAGCCGGAATCCCTTCACCTGCGGCCTCACGGGCAAGACATACACAGCCATCGAGTCGTACCAGCGTTCCGATGAGATTGCGAAGGCCTTGTCTAAGATCATGGGTTGGCAGCCCAATGCCGACTCGCCCTGGGACAAGGTGATCGCTGTTTTCTCCTTCAACACGGTGAGGACGACCCCTGGTGGTACGAGCTAGCGGGCAATCGTATTCTCATACGTATACATAAATGCGCATTCACAGATCGACTACCTTTCGGTCCTGCATGCCGTCCATCGCCTATCCGGCATCGCCACGCCTGCCAATGTTGCATACTCAGCAAGCGAGCTGGAGCACCAGCTCAGGTCCTCGGGAGCCAAGGCCCTCTTTACCTGCGTCCCAGTGTTGGAGACGGCTCTCCAGGCCGCCAAAGCAGTGGGCATACCCGAGGACAAGGTCTTCATCATGGATCTGCCCAACCAAACTCGGAAACCTCCTTTCAAAACGGTCGATGACCTGGTTGAGCTAGGGCGGTCCCTTCCGGACCTCGAGCCCCTGAGATGGGTCAAGGGACAGGGCGCCCGTCAGGTGGCCTTCCTGTGTTATTCTAGTGGCACCTCTGGCTTACCCGTGAGTTCGCCATTCACAATCCGCTAATGCTTGCCGCCCTTTTTTCTTTTCTTCTTCTTTTTTTTCTGACCAAGAAACAGAAAGCCGTCATGATCTCGCATCGAAACGTCATCGCCAACACGATGCAGTACTGCCTCTTCGAGGACGTCTCTAGGAAGAAATTCGGCATTGATACCCAGGTGACACTCGGGTTGCTTCCGTTCAGCCACATTTACGGTCTGGTGGTGGTGGCACACTCGGCAACGTGGCGCGGTGACGAGGTCATTGTTCTGCCCAAGTTCGAGCTCACCGAGTATCTCCGGGCCATCGAGCGGTTCAAGATCAACCATCTCCTTCTCGTAAGTCAGCCGATGCCTGCAGGCCCGTCGTTCTCCAGCTAAAACGATCCAGGTTCCCCCGATTGTCGTCCGCATGTTGAGCAGCAAGGACTTGCTCAAGAAGTACGACCTCAGCAGCGTGCGCATGATCTTTACAGGGGCCGCACCGCTGGGCAAGGAGACGGCCGAAGAAGTCGTCCGGCTGTATCCAAACTGGCGCCTTGGTCAGGGTTACGGTACGTCTAGACGCTTAAGCGTCCCTTCTGGCCGAGCGTCTACGAGAAAAGGTCGACTGACCCGCGCACAGGCATGACCGAGTCGTCAACGGTGGTCTGCTCGACCAGCGAGCACGACATCTGCCCCGGCACATCGGGCTCTCTGGTACCGGGCACGCGGGTCAAGGTCATTGACCAAGACGGCAAGGAGATCACCGAGTACGGAAAGCCCGGCGAGCTGCTCGTCCAGTCCCCGTCGGTCACGCTGGGCTACCTGAACAATGAGAAGGCTACGGCCGAGGCTTTCATCTGGGACGAGGACGGGCGGTGGCTTCGGACCGGCGACGAGGTCATCGTGACCAAGGCGGACAGCGGGTACGAGCACATCACCATCGTCGACCGCCTGAAGGAGTTGATCAAGGTCAAGGTATGGGAGACAGACATATTTCATTTCCCGTCTTACCCCCCCCTTCCCCCCGCAACAAGAGAAGCGAAAAAAAAAAGGCTAATCCATCCTTGCTCAACCACAGGGTCACCAAGTCGCTCCCGCCGAGCTGGAAGCCCACCTGCTGACCCACCCGGCCGTCGACGACTGCGCCGTCATCGCGGTGCCCGACGAGCGCGACGGCGAGGTGCCCAAGGCCTTCGTCGTGACGCCGGCCTCGATGGCGTCGCGTAACAAGGAGGAGGTGGCGGCCGAGATCATCAAGCACGTCCGGGACCACAAGGCGCACTACAAGTGGCTCAAGGGCGGCATCGAGTTCATCGACGCCGTCCCCAAGAGCCCGAGCGGCAAGATCCTGCGGCGGCTGCTAAGGGACAAGGAGAGGGAAGCCAGGAGGGCCAAGGGGGCCAAGCTCTGACCTGTTTCTCGGGTTTCCGGTAATAGGTCCTGGTAATGTCTGTGTGCGATCATTTATGATGATGTTTTCTGTTTGTGCGTTAGCGTGTCTGCTGCGGCTGGTGTCAATTTTTTTTTTCTGTTTGGTCGGCGCACTGCCTCCTACTACCAGGGAGCCGCTGCTTTCGAAACAAGCTCACATACGAAAGAGTCAAGCTGCTACTACCATGTGAGTGAGGCATGTCGAATAGGAGTGAAGTAACGTTGTCATATTCTAGCCCGAGTATGGCCCCTTAAGTCCAACCCTCTCCGGCGACAAATTCGGTTTTTGTTCCCATCTCCCGATATCCAACACTTAGGGGCCGCACCCACGTGGGCATGTCATTATTCATCGTTAGTAGCCATGATTGCATAGACTGAGCTCAGCAGACGGACCGATGGATCCCGCCCGTCATCCTCTTCTTCCCGGCCTCCCTCCCGACGTCCTTCACCCTCTCCCCGCCCTCCCGCTTCTTCACCCGCGGCCGCGGGCCCATGTGCTGCGCGGGCAGCACCGACAGGTCCACCTCGTCCCGCTCCATCAGCGTCTCGGTCACCTGCACAATGTCGGTCACCAGGCGGTCGAGCAGGTCGAAGCTCATGCTGACGCGGACGACGACGCGCAGGATCTCTATGCCGTCCTCGCCGGGCGGGAGCGCGTAATTGGGCACGATCCACTGGCGCGCCCGCAGCAGGAGCGAGATGGTCTCCTGCCGGACGTGCGGGTACTCGCGCCGGAACTCGTCCGTCAGCCGGAAAGAGACGACGGGCAGCCCGGCGACGTAACCCGCCGACGTCTCGGTCGTCGTCCCCTCTCCGTCCGGCGCGGCGGGTTGGCCCGTGACGGCCCCCTTGACGCGACGGCGGCGGCCCCGAGGCCCTGCCCCAGCGACGGGGCTGGGCGGCGCCGACGGCCGGTGGATCTCGCTGATGCAGGTGTACCAACCGGTGGCCTCGAGGCTCTGGGAGAGGATGCGGGCGTTGGCCAGGCAGTTCTCCATGATCTCGCGGTAGCCCGAGAAGCCGAGGTGGATGAGGTTGTAGTACTGCACGACCACCTGCGAGCCCGGGCGGGAGAAATTGAGGGTGAAGGACTCCTCGGTCCCGCCGAGGTAGTGCAGCTCAAAGACGAGGTCCCGGGAGAGGTAGGACTGGTCGCGCCAGATGATCCACCCGACTCCGGCCGTTACTAGACCATACTTGTGACCCGAGCTGTTGATGGAGACTACCCGGGGGAGCTCAAAGTTCCTGCGATTTAGGTAGGTGTGAGCAGACAGACTAAGAATGATTTCCTCTCGCCCCCCCCCCCCCCAAAAAAAAAAAAAAAAAAAAAAAAAAAAAAAAAAAAAAAAAAAACTCACCACTTCCGCCCGCCGGCCCCTGCGTGGGTAAACGGGGCTACGAAACCTCCGCTGGCCGCGTCCACGTGGATGGGGATGTCCACCCTGGTCTTCTCCTGGAACTCGTCCAGGATCCGGCTGATCTCCTCGACGGGCTCGTAATGCCCCGTGTACGTGCTCCCCATGATCACAAAGACGCCGATCGTGTTCTCGTCGATGTTCTCCCTGACCAGGTCCGGGTCCAGGCAGTACTTGCTCTTGGCCGACACGGGCAGCACCCGCTCCTCCACCTCGAAGTACCTCGCGAACTTGAGCAGGGCGACCTGGGCGTTGGCGCCCATGATGATGTTGGGGCGCGCCGTGTCCCTGCCCTGGGCCCGCCGCCGCTCCTGCCAGCGGCGCTTCATGGCCAGGCCGCCGAGGTGGATGGCCTCGGAGGAGCCGACGGTGGGGGCGCCGACGGCCCTCTCGCCCTTGCGCACCCCCCACAGGTGCGCCAGGATGGAGACGCACCGGTTCGAGATGGTCAGCATGGCCGGGTACTCGTCGTTGTCGGCCAGGTTCTTGCTCATGTTCTCGACCATGAGCCGCTGCGCGTTGCCCTCGAGGTACGTGTCGACGAAGCTGGCCAGGTTGAGGTTCGGCTTGCCGTCGAGGTCCAGCTCGTCCTTGATCATCTCGTACACCGTGTCGCCCGGCGCGCCGTCCTGCGGGATCTGGTACTTGGGGATGTTGCGCTGGCTGGCGTAGGGGGTCGAGAAGGAGGTCAGGTGTTCTCCTCTTCCTCCTCCGAGGGAGCTGGCGCTCGTCGAGGGCACGCGCAGGTCTTGGAAGTGCTGAATGATCTCCTCCGGATCGACCTGGACTTGTTAGACAAACTCTGGTTCAACGTCACCCATTCCCCCTTTGTTTCTTTTCTTCTTTCCTTTTACCTCCTCCTCAATAGAAAGGAAGAGAGAGAGAAAAGGATCATCAGTGACAAAAAGGCTACTCACCTGGCGCGATAGAGACATTATGGGCGACTCGATGAACAAGCAGGCAGTGAGTGATACTAATATTTTGAATGATGAGGTTTATTAGTTATCAATTGAGACACGAAGTGCGAAGGTCGTCAGTGAATGAAAGCTTCAACCCTTCGTAGGGTCAAGTAAGAAGAAGATTTGCTCTTGCTAAATTGTTTACGGATTACAAGAGCTGGGTTCATCGAGCGGTATAATGACATCACGAGTGCGAAATGGGTGGTCCCCCTCCCAGAGGTTGCCGTGCAGGATATGCGCAAGATCTACCATTCGTTGCAACCTGAGCATTTTAAGTGTTGACAAAAGCATATCGGCGAGAGTGGTTTTCTAGGTACCAGATATTAAGGATTGAGTCTAGTCAACCCGATGTATGTAGCGCTCCGTGGTTGCCGTGCTGGGTTGAGGGGGAGGAGAATTCAATGCAGCGATTGGAACCGAGGCCACACAGATGGATTCTAGGTACTGCTTGCACTGCAGCCTCTCTTGTCGTGCCTGAAGCGGCTCAGAATGTGGAGGGCCTGAAAAGTGGGCCCGGTCAACTGCAGTTGTGCACAGACCACGCGCAAGTCTATAAAAACCGCCGGCGATCTTCCACGAACTTCGACTTTTTCTCTTTTTCTTTCCCCATCCGAGTGCAGGGGTTTTACGTGTATCAGTGAGGATTCGTCCGAGATCACGTTTTTGCTAGTTGAAAACTACAACCTGACCGCTCCTGTTGGGTTCCGACCTGGCAGGGAATTTTTGGAACATCTTCCTCTCTGCAGGAATTTTACCATTTTCCTTCATTTCCATCGGCCCGTGAGGGACGAGGCGAGGAAGGTTTGGGTTTCGTCGCGATGACCGCGGCGGACTGCAGGGAACAACGACGCATGTTACTAAAGCCTCGCTCCTAACTCTATCAAGCAATATGGTATATAATCCGTATTTATTTTTGTTCTTTTTCGACACTTGGTGTTCGTTTCATTTTCCTCACGCTTTTTAGTAGTAGGCCCTAAGCGGTATCCAGAACGATGACTTCGGCCTCGGCGTCGCCCACGCTCTCCACGACAAGCTTGTCTCCGGCATTGACTCCCTCAACAAAGGCGCCGTCTCCCTCAGCAAGCACGCCCCCCTCATCCTCCTCCCTGCCGTCCAGCCTGATCCCGGCTCTCCCGCCCTTGGTCATGGGCAGATGCACGTAGACCTTCCGGCTGGCCGCCTCGGTCGCGTTGGCGCCCACCGTGTACTCGAAGCGGCCGCCCGGCGCGATGATGCCGGCCGCCACGACGAAGTCGGCGTGGATGGCGATGGTGCCCGGGATCACGGGCTCGGCGGCGCGCTCCTGCGCGGGCGTCGCGTCGACGCCGCCCCGGAGCGGGCTCAGCAGCGGGACGAAGCCCCTGCGCTTGTCGTCGTCGGCGAAGCGGGCCCGGTCGTAGCGCGGTGCCAGCCCGCGCTTCCAGGGGATGGCCCAGATCTGCAAAAAGTGCACCGGCTCCTCGCGGTGGTAATTGAACTCGGCGTGCGTGACACCCGTGCCGGCCGTCGTGAACTGGATGTCGCCCCGCCGGACCCGGCAGAAGAGGTCGGACTCCTCCTGTTCTCCTTGTCCACTGCTGCTGCTGCTGTTCTTTGTCCTCTTATGTTGTTGTGTTGAATCAGTGTGCGTCAGCTCGCCCGAGAGGATGTAGCTAAAGATCTCAAAGTCGCGGTGCGGGTGGGTCGGGAAGCCCGAGTTGGGCTTGACCCGGTCCTCGTTGAGCACCCGCAACGAGCCGAACTGGGTGAAGTTGGGGTTGTACCAGTTGGCGAAGCTGAAGGAGTGGTAGGTGTCGAGCCAGCCGTGGTTGGCGTGGCCCCGGGCAGCAGACCGGTGCGGTGTGATTTTGGCGTGGCGAAGCGTGCTCGACATGGCGGTTCTTATTGAGTTTGATGTATACATACGCCCGTCAGGCGATGATAGGTAATAAGTGTTTCTCGTCGATTACGTTACGTTTTTTTTTTTTTTTCTTGAATGGGATCAGTTGATGATTCTTGACATCACTTCTTTCTCAGGAGAGCCCAGGCTCGAGAGCTTTTTGTATCACAAGGAATCCAGCTTAGGGGAGGGACGAAGCAGTCGGTGGACTCATTGGTATTATAATTCATGATATGCTAAGCATTTCAAACCAAGTTCTACAGACCATATTTGCCTTACCCACATCGCGACCCATTTCTTCCCGTTTGCGCAAGGATCGGGCGACGGCAAAGTGGAGCCTGGCCTCCAGAGAGCTGACGGATGATTACCTCATTGCTTTCAATTATTTCTGGCCTCCACAACCTTCACACAGAATGGAATGATGTAATCCGTACGGATTACATACATTTAATCTTCGAGCTCCACCAACGCAACAAAACATCACCGCGCATTATCACCGTTACGCAGTTCGCATCTAGCTCCTAAGTGCTCACCTGCTTGAAGAAAAAGAGGAAAAAAAAGAAGAAAAGGAAAAGTCACTGACCTGGTTCTGACAATCTTGGCCCAACTCGAAAACTTTGTAGCTCTTTTCGAGCTCCATTTCGAGCTCCATTATCATGCTCCTGTGGCGGGTCCTGGAGACGACACAAGTGGTTCAATTCCCTCGAAGGTTGTTCTCTTGAGGGTTATTTTGGTGGTGCAGTGTTCCCCTTCTTTGTCCGGCGAACGAAGACTCGCTTTGCCATTGTTTGGCCCTTGTACTAGAGCCTTGTGTGTGCAGACAATAAGACACTACAATGACTTTGTGAGTACACGCATTCAGCATGGTTTGTATTTATTCTGCTGCTAGTCGCAAGCCTCATCAGTTGCCTCCGTCAATCTCCGTTTCGCATTCCATCCGACTTCGTCACCCACGGCTTCTCACATCCCGGAGGGTTGGCCAACACAACAACAACCCGGGTCTGGAACAAAATCAGCACATCCATTCAGCATGTGCTACATTGAGAAGAACATTTACACCGTGTGTGCTCACACCGGTGTTGGAGACCTGATTGAGTGTGGTCGGCAGAGAGCCCTGGTCAGGCAGTCGGAATACAGCGGTTTTTGTGCTAACATTCAGCTAGCCCTCCGGAGCTGCCGCCCCTATGAGCTGGCCAAGCTCAAGTATTGGTTCTGCCCCGAGTGCCGCGAGCACTACAGAGGATACGACAGCAATAGCGTGGATGCCATCCTGAACTACTGGGCTTACAAGACCCTCCACGGCTTCTCATACAGCGTCTCTCCCCAAGCCATCCCCGGCGAGGTTCTCGCGGGGCTCATGCCTGTCACCGACGGCTTCGCCAGACCTAGGTGCGAACTGCTTGCGCTTGACCGGGTGTGGCCGCAACAGCCGTTCGAGAGACGGCGGGACTGGCTTTGGAGGCTCGAGAAAGCCAGATCAGTCACGCTGGAACTGGCCGGCAGGTGGAGTACCTTGACGGCTAGCCATGAGACCCGCGAGCCTGTTGTTGAACATGTGGTGCGTGTACAGGCACAAGCAGCGTCTCCCATGTCGGCCGACCCACATGCCCACGTGCTCAGTTCGATAACCGAACACGGCGAGGAGCAAGAACCCGCTCCGAGGCTTACTGCCTCGCGCAAAACAGGGAAGCCTCCGTATCACCACCCCGAGACACTTGCGAGGCTGTGCGGTGAGGTTCCCCAAACGATCATGCCCCAGTCGGGGGAAACTCAGGAGCCTACAACTACTAACCCAGGACAATCGGGTATCCCTCCGGCGTCCCCAACGCCGTCGCAGACCGGGCATGAAACGGGTCATAGCGCCAAGCAGATTCCTCTCCCGTTCGACGGGCCGCCGTCTCGCAGTTTGACGGCGCCGGCCAAGCAGCAGGAGGCTCCTGGTCATAATGGCCTGACTGGAGTCGAAACAACTAACCAGAAACCCCGCGGCGATGGCTGCGGACCTGTCTCCGGTGACATCGGCGGCATCAGCATCCCCGAAGCACCCGCACCAGCAAATTACCGGGTGCTAAGATCGACTAGCTTCGACGTCTCCGCTGAGCCAACCCGAGCCTCCCCAGCCGATGAACCGGTGCCATTCCCACAGGCAGATCCGAACGCCCTCGACAAAGAGTTGGTGGATGTCATCCTCGACGGCGCGCCCTTGAAGATTGCCATGGTCATCAGCGAGGACGAGCCCAGCATGACCAGCCATTTCTCCATTTCCGACCTGGACCCGGACGAGGCAGCAGAACTGGCCTCCTCGGATGGCACCGACGCGCCCTCGGCACCGGAGAGAGAACATTCGGCGTCAGAGGCGAAGGAGGCGCAAGAGGATCGCATTTCTGCTGCTGGCTACCTAGGGTGAGCCGGCACCGAAATTTGCCTCGCCTTAGCTAGCCTAACCTCCTTTCCAGCCTAGCCCGTATCGGGTTCATCCCGGAAGCCCATGGCTGCGGATGACTCCGGTGTTGACTTTGGAAAACCGTTTGCACGACCGTTTGTCTCTCTCCTGTTACGATGTGTGCAGAAGCAGTCGATGGAAAGGCGAGTGTGAGTATTACGATTCGTAGTGATAGGACATAGTAATTTGAGTTATGTTTATATAGGATTTGAGAAGACGTGTCAAGATACCTATTCATAAAATTTAAAACTTCCCCATTCTGAAGAAAAAAAGTTCAAATATAAACATAGGCCATCAGAAGTGCAATCTCGGCCAGCATGATGCGATGTTGTCGCTCTCTTCCTCTCCACCGTCTCCGTGTCTCCCGCTGAGCGCTATCGAACAGGGTTAGGGTGTTAAGGTTCCTTGGCTGACCGAATGAGTCGAATCGGCCAAAGCGATTAGTTAGTTAGCTAAGTACTGTACGGATTACTGTACAGTACCTACCCTGATAAAGCACCCCGCCACCCCGCCATCGCGCTCTCGCGCTCGAAGGCTCCAAAGCAGGGCAGGCACCGTCGCTTCGTCGTGCTAGCATCCCGGCGATCGGATTAGCCGCCAAACTTTCTTGCACAGCGCCTGCCTGGGCGGAAATGGACAAGACACAAGATGCGCTGCTGCGGCGGCCCCTCTATCTCTTTGACTTGCCCCTAGAAATCCTCGATTCGCTCGCTCCCAAGCCGGACGCGGGACTGCCTGCCCTAGCCGAAGACGATGCGCCCACCAAGACGACCTCGTCGGGGGAGCCGATCCCTAGACCGGCCGGCAGTACCGAAAACGTCCTCGGGTCGCAGGCTTGCTCCCTCTGTGGCATGGCCTTTGTCACCGTCCAGGAGCAGAAGGAACACCTCAAGACCGACCTCCATTATTACAACCTCAAACAGAAAATGAACGGTCTCAAGCCTGTGTCGGAAGCCGAGTTCGAGAAGCTCGTGGAAGAGAACGACGTAAGCATATCGGGTTCCGAGACGTCGGATAACGAAGAAGACGACGACGACGACGAGAAGGAGTCATCCCGCAAGGAGTCGACGCTTTCGGCACTGCTGAAAAAACAAGCGTCGCTGGCGGAGAAACGCAGCCCGGACGATGGGGACCAAGATGACGAGCCGAAGGCGAAAAGGAGGGGCACGGGAAAGCCGCCGTTACTCTGGTTCACCTCGCCAAAGTTGCCGGATCATCACTACTTTGGGATATACCGCGCCATGTTCACGACCGAGGAGCTGGACAAGGAGGATGCCATCGTGGAGGCGATCCGGCAAAGACAGTTGCCGCCGATATCCATGCCCAAGGCTCCCAAGGACGGGACTTCGGTGCCCCCAGCCTACAATGGCAGACACATCTTTCTGTGCATGATGGGAGGCGGCCACTTCGCCGCCATGGTAGTCTGCTTGGCCCCGAAGCAGAGCAAGCACGGCTCTACCGGGCCGCTCAATAGGGAGGCCGTCGTGCTGGCGCACAAGACCTTCCACCGGTACACAACCCGGCGGAAGCAGGGTGGCTCGCAGTCCGCCAACGACAATGCCAAGGGGGCAGCGCACTCCGCCGGCGCCTCGCTCCGCCGGTACAACGAGCAGGCCCTCGTCGATGACGTCCGGGAGCTGCTCAGGGATTGGAAAGCCCTGATCGATACCTCGGATCTGCTCTTCATCCGAGCAACGGGCGCCACGAACAGGCGGACGTTGTTCGGGCCGTACGACGGCCAGGTCCTCCGCCCCAACGACCCCCGCATCAGGGGCTTCCCCTTCAGCACGCGAAGAGCAACACAGAACGAGCTCATGCGTTCCTTCATCGAACTCACGCGCCTCAAAGTCAGAGAGATCCGGCCCGAAGCGCCCCCGGCGCCCGCGGGCGAGACATCCAACAAAGCCTCCAAACCGAAAACCGACGCCAGACCGGCAACCCAAAAACGTAGCGGAGAAGAAGAGGCCGCCATCTTCCACACCACCCAACTCCAAGCCATGATCCGCCGCTCCAAGCTCCCCGCGCTCCTCTCCTACCTCACCACCAACAACCTCCCGCCGAACTTCGTCTTCCGGCCGGCCGACTCGCAGCAGAACCGCCACGCGCCCACCCCGCTGCACCTCGCCGCCGCGCAGAGCTCGGCCCCGCTCGTCACCGGCCTGCTCACGCGCGCCGGGGCCGACCCGACGGTGCTCAGCCCCGAGGGCAAGACGCCGTTCGACCTGGCCGGCGACCGCGCGACGCGCGACGCCTTCCGGGTCGCCCGCGCCGAGCTGGGCGAGGCCGCCTGGGACTGGGAGGCCGCGCGGGTGCCGGCGCCGCTCCGGCGGGAGGAGGCCGAGCAGCGGGCCGAGCGGGAGCGCAGGGCGCTCGAGAGGGAGGAGCAGCTCCGCCGGAGGGCCGAGGAGGAGCGCCTCAAGGTCGAGGGCCCCAGGATCCCCGACGCCAACAACGACAATAACAACAACAAGAAGTCGTCGTCGTCTTCGTCCAAGGGCGGCGGCAGCCGCCTCCTGGGCGGGCCGCCCAAGACGGCAGAGGAGAAGAGGGCCGAGGAGGCCAGGGGCCTGACGCCCGAGCAGAGGATGCGGCTGGAGCGGGAGCGCAGGGCGAGAGCGGCCGAGGAGAGGATCAGGCGGATGAAGGCGGGCGGGTAAGCCTTTTTTTTTTTTTTTTGTTTGTGTGTGTGTGTTGTGTGAAGTGAGTGAGGACAGAGGGGGAGGGGAGGGGAGGGGAGGGAGCGTGTTTACTCGGGGAAAGCTGGTCGGCAGGTCGCGCGCAGGTGCATAAGTAGATGGCTACATATACACACGCTTGCATGCCCTAATAATAAAATTGCACGCATGGTTTGCACCTGTCCAGCCATGGCAGCCTACCACTACTAACTACTATGCTTCACCGCCTCAAGGTCGGGAGGCTATCCGAACCTGCAGCTCCGTTATGGCATCTCAGCACGTCACCTGGCAAGCGAAGCATATCCCACGGATGAGGGTCTCGAAGTCGAGCTGCGCCAGCTTGTTTCTCCGGCCTTATAAGATCTACGAAGTCGTAGCTACAGCTACAAGGGCACCCGATGGGCCACATTTCCCCTGGCCTACAAGTTGACAAAGGCGGGCGGGCGGCCTTCTCGGCCAGCAGGTGGCCGAACGAACGATCGAACGGATGGGTCGGGGTCGAGGCCCGGCCGGGTCGGCCGGTGGGGTCGGCCGAGTTTTTTGCATGCACGGGAGGATCGGATCGGAGGGGGTCCTTACCGAGGACCGCCGGTGCAGGGACCCACTCGGCCGCGGGGGAGGGCGGACCCGGGCGGGACTTCAAAACCGAGTTTGTTTGGGGGGCCCCGCGGGGGGGGGGGAGGGGGAAGGGCGCTGACGGGTGCTGTACTGGTTCCCCAGAGGACTACTGCGTAAGAGCATTGAGGGCCACACGATAGTGTGTTTCCCGGCCTTTTTTTTTGAGAGTGGGAAATCGCGGGCGTGGGGTTGTGTCGTGTGGCGTGAAGTCCGAGATTCGGATCTCCCTCGGTGTTTTGTGACAGAACTTGCGGGAAAGAGTGGGCGAGTTACTAGTTAATGTCGCTAAGTTAACCATGGTTCCAAAAGAAAGAAAAAGAAAGAAGAACAAAGTAAACGAGATGAAAGCAGAGAGATATACGGAGGTACGGATAGAGAGCTGCCTGCGTGTAACCTGTGCCCCTGTGTGCAACACACCACGGCGGTCCTACAGTTGGTAAACAATAGTTATTCTGCAGGGACCGAGCTCGGAACCATGAGAGGCTCGATTCTCTTATTTTTTACACTGCATCTGTGCGCCTCATTCCTACCAATTGGCTGCTTGCTTACCTGGAAGGACGCTCCCCTTGTATGTACGGATTACTCCCTTCACGGTCTCAAACGGCGTGCAGTACTTGTGTCAATTGAGTTGGTTCACCATTTCGCGGCGCTGTGCCACCCAGGGATCAATACGGATTAGTTATTCAGGGACCATTGTATTAGGCCCCGAACTAACTAGTGTACACTAGCATGTAGCAACGGCCATGGGCGATTGGGTGGGATGTCTGTTGGCAAGTTTCAAGTCACTTGTTTCTTGCGGCTTCTCAGACATTGTGGCGCTGGAGGAGGTCTCGACTGGCTGGAAGGCATGTTGTATTTCGAGATTGGGCGGCAAGGGGCCCCTCGCCGTCTGCTGGTGCGGTGGTAATAATGTCGTTTCGGGGCAATGTGGATCATGAGGTTTAAGTGTACGCCGTAACGTTAAACGTAGTGTAGTGCAGCTGGAAGACAGGGAAACTTCTCCCGAGTAGCCAGGCGCACCACTACGGACTACAACTACATAACGTTACTCCGTACACTACATTGATGGATGCCATGTTCCTGGCGGAGCGAGTCGTGTCCGCATCCCGAGTGGGCCGGAGACAACTCCCAGATTGCCGGAACAAATGACAAGGAGGAGACACAGCCACGATGTCGGCAGATCTGGCAGGTCGGAGCATCTGAGGACGTGGGCCGGCGTGTCGCAGCATCACGATACGAGCTCGCTGAGATCAGACTAACCAACAGCCGAAACCCTGGGGCGAGGGCGGGGAGGAGCGGCTGCCCACCGGATGGATGTGTTGATGGTTGCATCACTAGCTAACGTTAGACGAGGGTAACTTAACCTGCTGCCCCTGAGTTTTGACCCTTCTGGGCGTCGCATTGCTTGCCAAGCGAGTGGTCTGGTGGAGTTGTTTCCGGAGCCCGAGCGCACCCCGGCGTGTCCGCGCTGCCCAAGACTATCGATGGACTAGTACGAAGGAACAGATTATGTACTGTGTGTAATCCGTACAGGCTCACGCCACTTGTACTGAGTCGTATGTTTAACCGCTTAGTCGGCATCTGTGCGCCCGGTTGTCGGTCCCATCGCGGAAGCAACGGCCAAAAGGATAGTGCCAAGCGGTTACGGTGGCAATTCCCTCCTTTTTCCTGCTCCCGAGTCAATCTGAGACCTGCTATTGAAGATGGCGGCTTTTGCACAGCTTTGTTTGGTTCATTTCTGTTTCCATGTTTCCAGACAAATAAAATGCGGCCCGTCACTAGTGTAGAAATATCGAATGTGGGCCGGCGGCAGAGGCGGCGGTTGTCGTCAAAGTCAAAAAAAGGCTGAAAAAGAAGCTCCGCTGATCATTGCAGATTTCCGATGACTGACAGGCGAAAAAGGAAAATCATCAGGAGGACAGTGGCGATTCGCCAGCCCCATATCCGGGGTGGGTCCACAGCTGCGCTCGCTTAGAGGAGATACATCAGCACCACCTCCATGGACGCCGAGCTGGCCCTGGTAACGGCCAACATTGCGCTCGCCGCCCCGGGGAAACAGTACTAGGAGAATTCTCCGTGGATCTCGAGCGTTCCAGGTCTGCCGCCCGTGCCGTCAGGGATACATCTGTAGTGTACACTAGTAGAGCGAGGTGGAGCTAAAAACGGTTCTGTGTGGATCACGGTTCATCTCTTTCGGCTTGACACGAGACGACAATTCGAGCGTAAGCGGAAGTGTAATCTCATACGCTCACGAAGCGTGCTGTGCGGGACACTATCTGGTATGCAAGCACGGAGTAACTGCCATGTCTTCTCTACAGTTTTGTGCTGTGTTTGGTGTGTACAGTATTTGCAAACTGACAAGGACGAACTTACATCCTAGGTGGATAGACTTCCCAGTCCGAGGCTTGGGAAGTGCGAGTTAGGCTGCTGAAGCCAAAGAGGCGCTTGAAAACTCCTGGAAAAAAAAAAAGGGGGGGGGGGGGACTTTGAATGCTGCAGCATTCGTGTATATACGGTAAGTTATGTGATGTGGCGGACTTTTGGCACGGGCTGGCCAAGTTCGAGCAGCGTGTTATCCCATGCCATCGTCGCATCCGTGGTGCTTTTGGTTGACACGCGCCTCTTTCTGACCCGAGTTGTCAACCTCAACCAACTTGTATGTAAGCATTCCGGAACACTTTGGCCAGGAATCAATCCGATCAAAGAGTCGCTGCCATTGCCAGAACTAGAAGCCGCCGCTTGATTGACCCACGTACTCCGTAGTGTAGTGTAGTGTACTATGTACGGAATACTGTGTAAAGGTTGTGGCGGTACCTAACGCCAAGGCTCGCTCTTCTGGGCGCGCACGCACCTGAAACATGAAGCTCCCAGGCGCCGGTTGCAAAGACCAATGTGAAACACGGCACTGGATCGAGCGGGCAGCCGCTGGACCACAGCCTGGAACGCAAACATCCAAACGTCTAGACTCTGCGGAAGCGGGGGGTTCTTGCTTTTTTTTCAGCTGGCTCTGGCATTCCCAAGCGCCGCCGGTTGATACTCGAAGAGAAAAGAGACAAAGCAGCCAGCCAAACGTGGCGGGGCTTTTATGGTAACAATGCACTTTTGCTCCATCAAGAAGCGATACTTATACACTAAAAAAACAGGAATTACACCACGGGGCGAACCTATGAGCGCATGATGTAGGGTTCGCTTGACGGTTCGAGGGATTCGCTCCGATGCTTCTGTTTTCTTTGGGAATCGTTTCCTTTTCCTGCGCTGCGGGGAAGGCCCGGCAGGGGACAGGCAGCAGGGATGACTGAACCTGAGGCTTGGCATCGGCCATTATTAGTACTGCTCGCTTTTCGGCAGTAACTAACTGCTCCATAGTAGGATGCGCACTCGGTTCCTGCAGGAGCCAAAACGAACGTTACTGCGTACACTACCCCATAGTGTACCCTACACTACACAACCCTGTTCGCCACAACACTACACCACACTTGTAGCGTACTGTATGTACAACAGTGTGGTAGTGCGGTCGGCGTGGCTGAGCAATGTCGCCGTTTGTTTCAAAAGCAACACCGCTCGACGCGAGGGCGCCCGGCGACAAATTCTAGTTCTTTCAACACGCGATACAACAGTAGCTATACTGTATGTATAGACGAACGGAGGTGCTTTGTGTCCACTACACAGTACGCAGACGTCCAGTCTACACTAATCCGTGCTCTGCAGAAACATACAAACATTTCCTTGGCTGGCCATGGCCACAATGGATTGGCCGATCCTTTTTTTTTTTCGAAAGGAATCCTCCCGAGGAGAGAGGCCTCTCGATTCAGGCCCTCATTTCAAAGCTTATTTGACCCATCTGCTGGTCAATAGTGTATGGCATCCCTGAGCTAAGACAATACTTTGCGAAGCTTGGGCGTCAACTGTGTACTAGTACGGAGTAACTAACGGTTGGCCGCGTGCTGGTCGGCCTCGACTGGGCCAGATCTCGAGCGCACCCCTGACGGAATAGTGTAACTACCCCTTACCCGCCAATCCTGTCAGCCAACCACACACGCCGCTTGCCAGAGCCGCGCGCCACCGAATCAGGAAAGCCCAAGCACATACGAGTACACTACTACGACGGAGACACGGTAATCCGTAAACATCGTCAACCCAGTGCTCGCAGAAAGGAGTCTCGACAACCATTCCCCTAGCTGACTCTGCGAGACATGCCACCCTACAATGTTGAGCGTTGCCGCGACGGATACGCCCGTCGGCTGCCGAGTCTGCTCATTGGGCCTCCCGGACGCCTTTGGTGGCCGTGCCGTGCCTTGGGACGCCGCCGAAAGAAACATTGACACATCATTAGCTCCCCTATAGTCCATACACTATAGTGAATGTTTTTACAGTATCGTGTGTACTGTAGTTATGTACGGATGTACGGATTACATACACTAATTAGTGTACTGTGTAATTTGTATGTTCGCGAGTGTGCAAACCGCACGCCCACACCCCCCCCCCCCCCCCTGGATACCCCCGGCCTCCGGCCCCCGGCCCCCGGCCACGGTCCCCGTCCTCTGTTCGGCTCTCACCATGTCGAGTGACCTGCAAGGGCGAAGTGGCATGGCATGTCCGGGCCCCACGTTGTTGCTATGCCTATATCAACATAACCCCTTCTCCCTTATTCTCTCATCTCTCTTTTGCCTCATCATCAACCTTGCTGTCCTCCTTTCTTCTTCTTGTTCTTTGTGCGGCCAACTGAGGCAAAAGTCATTCGTTTCCTTTGCCCTGTTCTCTTCTTTCTTCGCACTTGATTGTTCACACTCTCGTTGGCGAGAAGGCCACAGCCATATCAGGCCCTTTTTATACTTGAACCGACGTAGCCCCCGTCTATCGTTCATCTTCAGGTCAGTCCAGAGCAGCAGCAGCAGCAGCAGCAGCAGCAACACTTCTACGACATGAAGACCTTCGTCCCTTTCGTGGCCCTCGCCGCTGGCGTGTCGGCTACGGTAAGTTTCCACTTCTCCCTTCCCATCTCGGCTGCCCTTGATCGGCACTCACTTACACTCCGCCGTGGCGCATATAGTTCATCCACGCCCCTCCCTTCACCTGCCCGGCCAACACGGACAACCAATGCACCGACAAGCAGAAGCCCGGGTTCAGCTGGGATGATCTGGATTTTGGTGACTTTTTCGACTATGGCGGCTTCCACTTCCGCGGCTGGAAGTGCGAGGATGCCAGCGAGAAGAGGGGCCGCTTCGCTCCTCGCACCTTCAAGAAGGCCATCGGCGGCACATGCCACTCGGACAAGAGCCAGTCGCCCTCGTTCGGATGCGGCCCCAACGTCGACAAGTTCTCTCTAGGCTCCATCCACGTCAAGCCCGAGTTCGACTGCGACCTCGAGTTCCACTACGACATGCCTGACGGTTCCGTCTGCAAGCACCGCAGCCCCTGCAGCAAGTCGGGTACCACCGTCCACAACACCCAGTGCGGCGGTGCCAAGAACGTCACCATCGTCTACCCCCCGCAGCCGGACAAGCCGAAGCCCAGCTGCAGCATCCAGGTGCCCACCATCTCCTTCGACTGCAGCACCGCTTCCAGCACGCAGCCTCCCAAGACGAAGACGACCGAGACTCCCGCCACTTCCACTCCTCCCGCCGGCGAAACCACCACCACTGCTACTGCTTCTGAGGTCGAGGCTTCGTCTACCTCCACCGCCGAGACCGGCGCCCCCCCGGCCCAGACGAGCACTGAGCTTGTTCCGGGAAGCAGCAGCACCACCGTCTCCGTCCCCGACGTCACCAGCACCAGCAGTGTCTCCCCCGGCGAGGAGACGGGCAGCAGCAGCAGCATCGTCAATCCCCCGGCGAGCGAGAGCTCTGATAGCACCGTCATCGTGCCTCCCGTGACCAAGACCGTCACGACCAGCTTCGACAGCACGTCGACCATCTTCACCACCTCCACCCAGACCATCACGTCGTGCGCGCCTGAGAAGTCCGCCGAGTGCCCGGCCAACTCGGTCACCACTACGGTCGTCACCATTGCCATCTCGACCACCGTCTGCCCCGTCACCGAGACCCGCACCACCGTCGAGAGCCAGCCTACCGTCACCGGCGTTGCTCCCACCGGCTCGGCTCCCGCTCCCTCGGGCGTCCCGTCTGACTCCACCCCTGGCTCCCCGTCGGGCGTCGTCCCCTCGGGTGTTCCCTCGGGCGTTACCTCGGCGGTTCCCGGTGCCGGCACCACGTCCACTCCTGTGTCTGGCGGCGGCGACAGCAGCAGCAGCAGCAGCGCGGTCAGCTCCGTCTCGCCCGTCGAGACCCTCCCCTGCCCGGCCATCGTCCCGTCCTGCCTGAACACGTTCCTCTTCAGCGTCGGCTGCTCCGACAACACCGATGCCGCCTGCTACTGCCCGGATGCCACCTTCGTCAAGAACGTCTACGACTGCCTCTACGCCCACGGCGAGAGCGACGCCATCATCGCCGAGGCCATCGCCTACTTCCAGGGCATCTGCGGCAACTGGGCCGGCCAGAACCCGGCTATCGCGACCGGCGCCACCATCACCACCTACATCACCGTGACGGCCACGCCCACCGTTGCGCCCGTCTACACCACCGTCACCGTCGACGTCACCACCGTCGTCCCCTGCACCAACGACGCCGGCGAGGTCATCCCGAGCTCCAGCACCACCGTCACCGTCAGCACCAGCCTGACCGTGCCCCAGGTCGGCTTCACCTCGGGCTCGTCCGACGTCGGCGTCATCCCCGTCACCTCCGCCGCCCCGCCTGCCGTCACCACCTCGCTCGCCGGGGACTCGGGCTCCAGCAGCAGCAGCAGCAGCAGCAGCAGCAGCAGCATCCTCGCCGGCCCCGGCGCCGTCGTCACCGCCAACGGCACCGTCACCGGCATCACCACCCCGAGCTTCACCAGCTCGCCCCGCCCCACCGACAGCACCGTCGTCGTCGCCGGCAGCGGCCGCGTCACCGCCAGCTTCGGCCTGGCTGCCGCGCTTGCCTTCCTCGCCCTTGCTCTCTAAAGTAAAGGCACGAGGATATTATTCCCCCACCTGGTCCCTCCTCTCTCTCGTAATATCATCCCGTCCATGAGAGAGGGAAACCAGTCCGATTCTCACGCTCCTTATGAACACACACAAGTACGACACATCTTTTTGTCCCCGGGAATCATGTCCGGCATCATGCACGCAGGCGGTCAACCAAGAGGGGAAGGGGCTTGTTGTCTTCTATGGTTATTGTCGCACACAAACTTATCTTTTATCTTCATCTTTTTTTTTCATTTTTTTTTCCATCTCGTGTGGCGTGGCTTGCCTTTCTAATTCTTTCGAAGGAGGCGCGAAAAAAAACAAGATGGAAAGGGGAAAGGGGGCCAGCGGACATGTATATAGGCATGCGAGAGGGAAAACAATGGGGAAGAACACAAGAGTGGAAGGAGAGGCAAGACCTTGATTTTTACGAAGTTGGGGGAGGCCTGCTTCCCTCCCTGTGTAAGAGAGAGCTTGTATTTTTAGGTGTTGATACGGCTGGCGTGTATGTACAATACATACATACACACCAAACTGTAGATAATAGTTAATACCCGGCCCCCCTTTCCCCTAAAAAGTTACCCAGACTCAATGACCGAATTGTATGTACCATGTGACCAACGCTATGAATCCAGTAGAGCTATATGGGAATACCACAAATATATATGTGTATGTAGATATGACCGTAGAACAAAGTGACCGATGGGCATTACCTTAGGCTCCAAGTACTTCCTCGGTGGACGGAGTCCCAATTCCTGTATCTAACACACCACATCCTAAGCTTGGCGAAAACAGTGTATTGAATGTCTATACCATGCTGCCTGTACATACACCCTGATGGCCCGTGGTCCCGAAGTCGCTTCCAGATAATGTCTAGATAATGTACACAGAGGGCAAACAATACCCATGACCCATTTCGAGCAACTTCGACTCAGAAGTCACTCAGCCGAATGAAGATGCGCTCCGGAAAAAAAAGAGAGAGAGAGAAAAGAAAAGAAAAGAAAAGAAAAGGACAGCAGAAGATTCTTTGACCGTAAGCTTACCTTGATGCTCGGAATTGTCCCGCCACTTCTGTATTGTCGCCCAACCGCATGCTGATTCAACTAAACCAACCCAAGATATATCAGCGCACAGTAAGCTGATGACGATGGGGGGGGGGCGCTAGAGGGACCGAGACCAGCTACTACTGGCTCTCAAGAGCCTCAGCAAATGCTCCACAGTCGCGCACCTGGCCTCTAAAAGCTCCAGGACCGAGGAGAGCAGGTCAGCCACTAGCATCCACATCAGCATCCAGGAGAAACGGACCCAGCCCAGCGAGAAGCCGAGGACGGTGAGAAGGACCAACGAGCTGGTGAAGCCGATCCGCTGCAACCGGTGCCGCAGCGGCTCGCCCCACCCGCGGTCCTTCGAGACCGTCACCGCGGTGGCCGCAAGCACGAGCACGAGAGCGCCCATCGACAGCCCCGCCAGGAGCCCCCTGCCCGCCCTCAGGCACAAGACCACGCAGAGGGCCAGGAGGGCCACGATGCCAGTGGTCCGCCGGTACCGCCTCAGCGCCGCCGACGCGCACAGGGCGTCGTCCCAGACCCAGTCCCACGCCGCGGCGCCCACGAATTCGTCCCACAGCTCCATCCTCGCCTCCAGGTCTTCCGGGGGCGTCGGCGCCGCGATCCGGTCCTTATACCGCTCCAGCCGGTTCCCCCACTCCCTCTCCAGCCTGCCGCGGCACGCGCCCTGCCGAGGTGACCGGCCGGGTGACCGGCCGGGTGACCGGCCCCGCGGACCCCCCGCGGGATCATGATCGCAGGGGAAACCGCCGTCCTTGGTGGGGGAAGCAGCAGCAGCACGACCGGGGAAGCGCCACGCTCCTGCTCGCAGAAGCGGATCCAGCGCTCGACGACGCGCCGGGCGACGTGGGCGTCGACGGCGAAGTACTCGCGGTGGTTGCGGATGCCGCAGGCGCAGCCAAAGGGGTATTGGCGGTCCCGGAGCTCGGCGTGGGCGAGCCGCTCCACGTGCCTGGGGTAGCGGCAGACGACGTGCGGGTTGCCCAAGGTCTCGAGGTTGCCGAGGGTGGCGCCGCACTGGAGTCGGTGTTTCTGCTTGCGGGCGTCCGGGCTGCCCTTGGTAGAACCGATCTTGACGAGGGGCGTGCCGTCGTGGGAGGTGGTGGGAAGGTAGACGTAGCCCCATTCGATTTGGCTCGGGGAGAGCCCGGCCGGGTTGCGGAGAAGGGTGGCGATCTCGTGGTTGATGTACTCGGGGGCTTCCGGTGGTGTTGATGGGCGGCGGCCCTGGGGACTACTGCCCGCGGGGCTGCCCGCCGAAAAGAGGGGGGTTGGGGTGGCGGCCAAGGTGGCTTCTAGGTCGAGTGTTGTTGTCGTGATTGACTCGTCAGACCCGGGGGGCGTGGACGTGGGCGTGGGCGTGTCTGGCGACCGGCCGTGTTGTTGGTTGCTGCCGCCGTGGGTAACACGGAGATGAGGAGGCACGGCCAGATGGTTCATATTCGATAGTTGTGCAAATGTTGCGTCGAGAGAATTCTGTAAATATCGGCTTCGAGATCCTCGCCGCGACCGCCTCCGTTGCGGTGCGGTGCGGGTGCTATTCGAGCAACGGCGATACAACCAGTGTTCCATCATCACGGAGCCCCGAGGGAATCGTGATAAATAAGTATTTCTGTAGTGCGTGCTCCAGCTTCCCAGAGCATCGCATGAGTGTGACCCTTCCCGCAACCAACAGCTCTTGGCAGGCGCTTCGCGAAGAGCACGCCTCACTCCCGTGTCCAATTCAGGTAGCTCGGGCAGCCTCGCCTGAGTCTTCTTCCATACATACCACCCACACATGCACCTCAAGATCTATTTTAGCAGGCGCCACACGGACATGGGTGGCCTCTTCATGCAATCGGTCATATGCCCTGCATGAGCATGAAGACGGGTCAGGAAGGCGTTCAAAAAGGTTGTGCGCCTCTAAGAAAGCTTCCTCCATCTCTGGCGACGTTCTGTGAGCTGGCTGATTTCTCAAGAGTCTCCGGCTTGTGAAAAAAAGAAAAGAAGAAATGAAGAAAAGAAAAGAAAAGAAAAAAATAATAATGCCAAACTGATGGATGAACGCGATCTCAAAGTCGGTCGGCCGCTCATGGAGGGAGGGGTAGGGAAGGGACTGGGGAGGAAAGTGGTGACAACGTGATGTGGCTCAGTAGCGCTTGGACCTTCCCATTCTGAAGGTCAGGCATGCGCCGCACACCCACTGCATCACTCCCAGGCTGCACCAAAGTTGCGAGAAGGCCGCAAAAGGCCGCGAAAGGTGACCCCGAGGTCAAAACCCGAACCTTCAATCTCCCTCCAGGCCACCCACTAGCATCCCGGCTTGAGCTTTCTTATCACAAGGGAGGCGCCGAACCTTGCCCTCTCCCCCTCTCCCCATTCTTTCAAGGTTTATCAACCCTATTCATCAGGAAGGGGGCCTATGCCCCAAGCCGTGTACCATTGAACTCGCGCCCCAAACCGCGCTCGCGGGACGAGGTTCATTGGTCTGGCTCCACATCCGGCCCGCCTCAACTTTAATCAAGGATGCCGAACCTGCGATCGCCGACGTTAGACCTCTCCAAGTGGAATCTGGGACCAACCGTGGCATCGAGTCTCGCTGTTCGGCGTCACGCGCCAGCCCTCAACGTTCGAGACCAACCCTGGACTAGAACCAATTTTCGGCATCGCCATCGTCCCGCACGCGGGACAAGTTGGAGCAAACAGCATCCGTAACGCCAACTCGGGGCCGATGAGAAGGTTGGAGTTCCCGCGCTGCCATCAGGATAGTTAAGCTCTTCAGCATGATTTTGCAACTCCGGCATCTGAATAATATTAATATTCTGTCCATGCTCGAAGCTGACGATGTGTGGAGACGCCCGCTCGGCATCGTGTGCCGGTTTGGGGCCACATACCGAAGCACTGGATCCTCGAGAGGTAATGCCGATGCTCGACAGCTCGATCCGACAACAGCTGGTTCGACTGCGCGAGGCCGTCCTGCGTAGACGATGCTGTCTGCGCATGTCCCTCCATGCCGGTGTTCCAAAAATCGCGCGTGTTTAGGGAGGAGTGAACGGGAAGAACCGGGCAAGATGCTGCCCACACCGACGATGCGGTCGTAGTAACTCGCAGACAACCAGGATCCCGGTTTCCAGTTCTCTAAAACAACCTACTACTGCGTACACTGTGAGCAGGTACCGTTCCCCTCCCCACCTCAGCCTTGCCCCGTCCGTCTCAATTGTGGGTGCGGGTGTCCCGCGAATCCTTCTAGAAGCCGGCAAGGAGGTGCCAAGTTCTGCACCGCAATCGGGCTTCTGCCGTGGTACTAAGGCGGATTCATGGGCCGAACAATGTCGACGTGGGCGAGGCGAGGTGCACAGCATGTTTTCCGGATACGTAGCGGAATAAATTATATCGTGAGCGACATCCGCCGCATGTCGTATGAGAGCGCCTTGGCCCAAGGAAGCCATGGCGCATCAGCCCTGAACTGCTGGGCGCCCTTAACTCGGCATTGCGTAACCGAATAACTAGAGATTACACCCCATTCTGTGTGCGAGATGCACCGGTGCGGATGGACGCTACGCTGTACTAGTACTATGCATGCCTCGCGCCTTTCGACGCGATTTATCGCTCATACGCAGCGAGGGATTTGGCGGCATCAACTCGGTCCGCATGGCATCCCCAGTAGCCTGCTACCCTTGGGCGCGCCATCTACCAGGGGTATATCCGCACCGAGGTATGTATACTATGTATACTCCGCGGAGCAAGGTTTTGCGGGTAGCGGGCAAAATCCGGAATATCTCCGGTGGTGTCGCGTGCATCGTGCTTTCGGCGAACAGCGGCAGGTCCTCTGTCCCACGTATAACCATATTTGTTACGTAGCCCCGATTCGGAGGGCATCGGACGCTAGGTCCTGCTCCAGGTTGGAAAACTAAGTACGGATTACAAGGGACCTCGCAATGGCGACATTGTCCAGTTTGCAGGCATCGGATCTGTGGCTTGCTGACCGTTGCCCAGAGATCGCAAGTTTCGCCTGAGAAAGACGCAGGGTGGAAGCGGTCGGCTCTGCGGAATTCCGATGCGGTGTTGGCTCTTTGGGTGGTCGATGACGTCCTGGCCTTTTCGCTACTAAAGTAGTAGGATGGGGTTAAAAAAGTAGCGTTCCACGATACGGGTGCCTTCCTCGCGCAGAATTGCCTAATAAAGTGGGGTCGGTCGAGCTTTTCGATCCCCAGTTTTACCTGTGACCTCCAATATCGAACCCATTTTTCGCTCTAATTTTGCCAAACCTGAACCCTGCCCCTCCTCTTCATCATTTCATCAATCGGGATTCGGCAACAGCTCGCCACTGAGTCCGACAATCAATTCTTGGTCTCGCTTTATCACATGAATCATCACCACAAGGAGGGGGTGGTTGGGAGGCATTATCAATTTCAATTCTGCTTTATGCCTGTCGCTTCGGATAAAGAATTGCTCATCAAGTCGGATCCTAGTCCCCTGCTCATCGCGAAGAGTGCGGGTTGAACGAACTACTCTGACCCCGAAGGGGCGATGCTTCGCTGCAGCGTAGGGTTGCAGACGAGGGACTGCTGGTTAATGGGGGTAGCAGAAATGGCCTGTGAACAGAGCTTACTCAGGTCGCTGTTCGTTCGGCCTTTGCGCGCCCCAAAGGCCGATGCAGAGTAACTACCTGGGTTACTCCATAACCTTCGTACCAAGGTACCTCATGTACCGCCAAGTACCCCACCGTACCGTTTCCTCACCAGCTTGCCAACCTTCTTGGCCGACAATCAATGGAGCACGCTTGACTGATTGACAAGTAGGACCGCTGCTTCTTGGACTTCTCAAGCCCATCGAACCATGATGGGAGAGCCTGGGCATTCCGATTCTTGCTTTTTGTTTCTCATTGTTTTCTTTGCACCAAGCTCGCACGCTACGTTCACGTTCGCATTTTGGCTGGGCGCATCTCGCGCTTTCAGCCCACTCCCAGGATGCCACCGAGCTTTGAGGCCTGGGCAGATCGGGTTGAAAGGTGCAACCAGAGCTCGAGTTGAGCAAGGATGTGCCGCCGCCCAAGTGGGTGTCTAGATGATCATTGTGTTCTTGACGGAGTCATTCCCTGGTCATGAGGACGTCAGTTGTTTGGGTATCTCCGCAATAATGGACATCGAGAAAAAAAGAGGAAAAAAAGAATTTAGTGCATCGCATGTTCACGCGTTTGTATGTCGTGTACTGTATGTACACGGCGGAACCTGCTCCACTGCTTTTCTACCTTAGGAGGGTACGCTAAACGACGGCGTGGGAAGCATCGCGGGTACCCTAGTGTAGGCGCGCTCTCGGACATGACCAACAGGCCGACCCGTTGATACCACCACGACTCGCGCGGCGAAAGACCCCAGCTCCGAGCCATTCGATTTTCCCCAACGGTTGCCCCGTATCAGCACTAGTGTAACTACCGAGAGCGAGTAGGCACAGAGGCGCACCGCATGCTTTGTAACTACCCTCGCCAAACGATCCTCTTTCCTCCCTCCACTCCTTCCCAGGACCCCATGCCCCTTGTCGTCCTGTCAACAACCTGCTTGTCCTCTTGGCTGCCCCAGTATTATTAATCGCCCCAGAATAGTTACTCCTGCGGCTTATTATGCGCTCGCGCCGCTTCTGGTGAAAACGGAGTTGCCTACGATACGCCCTGTTTCCGTCAGCCACCCTTGTACTTGTTGTACTTGTTGTACATATATGCATTGGCCCCCTCCATGCGCGCTCGCTCTCACTTACATGCCTACCTCTCACTACACCTGCCACTGCTTCCTTCCCACCTGCCCCTCCCATGATGATGATGGACAGCCTACCTACCCCTCCAAACGAGGAGCATACCAGACCTCAGGGGTCGAAGCGGCCCCATGCAGCATCCAAGCCTACCAAGACAGTACATCGGACACTGAAGCGGACGAGTACACATAGCCACCCTCCGTCACCAGCCAAGGAAAGCCATTCGCAGCACAGCGATGGGAGGCATAAGCGAGTATGGAAGGCCTGCGAGAGGTGTCGCATGAAAAAGACAAAGGTAACCGGGCTCGCTCTTATATATATATACATATATATATATATATATGCTTTTGTACACCTTGGGGATTGTCACTGGCCGTAATTTCCTTACTGACACGTAATGTTAGTGCGATGGAGAATTTCCTTGCAAGAGGTGTAAAGACGACGGGTTAATATGCACGGCTGGGACCCGAAAGAAGACCGAGTACAAACAACTACCGCCGGGGTACGCCGAGGTGCTGGAAAACACGCAGTTTGTCCTGATTGCCACGGTCCAGAAGCTCTACTCGATGGTGCGGAACGGAGAGCCCTGGGACCTGGGGGAGCCCGAATTGAACGACCGCGGTCAACCTGTCATTCACAACGTTGCCGCCAAACTCGGCTGTTTACGACCCAACAGCGACCTGGATCTTCCCGTTCGTTCCATCTTCCCTGAGGATGAGGCCGGGATGGCCGAGCTGGCTCGGCAATTGCAGGAGCACGCAGCGACAGCATCATCAGCGTCGGCATCATCAGCGTCATCATCATCATCGTCGTCGTCGTCGTCGTCGTCGTCGTCGGCGGCGGCGGCGGCATCAGCGGGCGATGCATTGCAGAACAGCAGCGGTAGCACGAGCAGCTCCAGGCAAGAGACCGAGTCTAATACCGCCTGCAACCGGACAGATCGAGCCAGTTCCTCTGCCGCCTCGGACGCCGAGCATTCGGATTTCGATCTCGAACCCGACTATCGCAGGGCCGCGTTCGGCACCGCCAGCGCCGTCAGCTTGTCGCCCGCCAGCCTCAGCTACCCCGACTTCGACCTCTCCCCGCCGCCCGCGGCGCCGTCGGACGGGTTCCCGCCGAGCCAGCAGTCTCCCACCGTCCCCGCGGCTCCGAACAACTTCCAGTGGATGAGCCGGCCGTCGTCGATGGATTTCACGACCCAGCAATTGTGGATGGCCAGTCAAGGTTTCGTGGGCACGGACATGATCTCCTCGGGAGTCCTGGGCTCTAACTACACGGCCAAGCCCACCGGCTTCTCGTCCTCCTGTCGGAACCCCGAAGTTATGATGGGAATGGGCGACCCCATGATATTCTCCGGGTTCGAAGAAGACAGTTTACGACCACTCTTTTCCAATACAAACATTTAGGGCTTCGAATTTCTCTTTTTTTTCCCTCTTGGGTTTATGAAACCTGGGAGTCAACAGGAGGATGGGACCGTGATTTGCTTTGCTCTTGTTTTACGTTCGGGAGGCGTTATTGGCGCAGGCGTACGGAAAGACCGGTGAGGATCTCAAACACAACACGGGGCGTCCCAGGAGTGGTTGGCTTGACGCATTGGACTGTATAATTAGAGGCATGATGAGCTGGGTTGAGTGGTGAGCACTTTGCGTCTTAATGCGCGTGACCAGCGGAAGGGCTGATAGGAGAACGGCTGGCTTGACAAAGCCGTCACTGCCGTTAATGCCAAAATTCATCAAAAACCGCTGCTCCCTCTCGTCTCTCCCATACGGCGGACCTCACATGTCTTTCTTCTTCTTCTTCGACGACGACGACGACGACGACGACGATGTGCACCCCACCGCTACCTGAACAGATCTGTAGCCCTGCCTCAGCCCTACGGCTACAAACGATGCGTAACCTGGCGGCGGCCCAGCCCAGGTGCATGACGACAGCATTATTGTTCAATTCATGATGGATGCACACAAACTCACAACCCCACTCCTACTAGATTTGGAATACAGGAACCAGCGAGAGTCGTCGCTTACTTCGTCCGTCGCACAACTCAAATCCACAGCCCCACCTAAAAAACGGACAAGATAACGGGCCGAGCGTGCGTTTGACCCATCAGGTTCCTCCGTAACGCGCCGAAAAGTGCCCGAATCCACGGAGCTGGGTTTACGGATTAGTTAGTGATTTCTGGCTGCTCCGAGGCTGCATTGCTTTTCCGTTTTGTCGAACAGTTTTCGCCGATGTCCCTCGGAAACAGGACAGATGTGGATCTGGCCATGATTCATAATCCGGACTCTCGCATTTCTCAGCTGAGCAGCGTGAGAAGTCGGGTCTTTGTTTATACAACTTATTTTTTCTTCTGTCGTATGGGTTTCCCTCCGCCCCCCACATACTTGTAGTATAGACAAATATATATATAGGGGGACGAGGGAAGAAACGAGGAAGAAGCATGCAGGGCAGGTATACCAATTGACAAGGGCGTTACGGAGTGCCTCAAAACGTATCTGAACGGTCAACGAGACGGACCAACAGAGGAGCCAAGAGCACCGTCTCGGATCTTTTGTGAAAACAGCCACCAATCTCTCCGGGATTGCGACGGATTTGATTGTCGACAAGGACGCAATTTTGCCTCCCATTTGGGGATCATCTCGGTGTCAGCCAAGAGGCATCGTCATGCTCGGCGAGGAGCCACATGCCGTAATCTCAGCAGCCCAAAATACGCGATACGCGGAATGTAAAACGCGGGGTTGGCTCGGTCGGCATTTTCTGGGTTTCATGGCCAAACCTTGGGGGAGCAGTGCAACCAACCAGGCGGGCCAAAAGGCGTGAGACAACCAACCCCCGAAGCGGTGGCCGACTCCACGCAAGACAAAACATCGAAGAATGTGTGTTCCCATCATAATATCACCAATAGAAAATATCCCAATGGACTTCCCGAGGCGCGCGGCCTTGTGTTCATGGGGTCAGGCGGATTCCGCCCTTCGAATAGGACGGAGGAACGTGCTCTCACGATCGGGATTTTCTGGACCCCGAGTCCCGGCGCCGTTGAACGCTCCGCGGGCCTCCGGGGCCTGGATCGTCCCGCGATATTGGAGTAACCTCTTTACCGTAGTTATGTCCGTACTGCGTCCCACCCCACCTAAACCTAGACCGCGGTCGAATCCAGGGTAAAAGAGTAGTTATGTACATCCGTACATCGCTCTTCTACAAAAAAACCAATCGTACGGTCAATAGTGCAGTAGTCTCGTCTATGCTGCATAAAGGTGTGGAACTCGAGATAAAAGAACAGAGAGGAACACGAAACGGGGCGCAGCACATGCCCGCCTGAGACCACCTGATGAAGAAGGCCCGGTTTTCTGGTCGCTAAACGGAACGGAACGACGACAGAGGCTAAGCGCCTGCAATTGGACCCTGACCAAACCGGGGGGGAATGAAGGGTGGGGGAAGGGGTTGGGTGGTTGGTCATACTTCGTACGGCTGACTACGCAGTACCAAGGTCTGTGAACAAGTAAGGTAGCTAGCTGTAACTAGCTCCCGGCGAAGGTTCGCTGTCTGCAGTAAGATTTTGGCCAGGGAGAGCATGACTCCAGAGACGGCGCTCAGCAGCACTGACATGGTGTGGGAAGCACACACACACACCCCCAACAAAAAAAACGGCGCCAGGCGGTTGACGGAATCCGGGCTAAGTCCGGCGAGTTAAGTCCGTTGGTCATGATGAATCATCGCCGTAAGTCCATTCCCATCTAAAAGCAAGGGGGAACAAAAGAAGAAATGGGGTGGAAACAGATATCCCAGCCAGTCATAGTCACGAATCGTTTTTGCCCAGCGGGAAAAGCCATACCAACTATCGCCGAAAAAAAAAGGTGGGCATATCTCGGCGGGCGGGCTGCTTTAACGCCGATCGTGCATTTGGAGCTTTCTGGCCGGGCGCCCGATTCCCGTTGCGAAACGAAAGAGAGGGCTTTTTTTTAAAAAAAAAAAAAAAAATCCTTGGAGAATCCACCTTCAGGTCGGGGGAAGACGATTGGAGGGAAAGCTCTTGGCTGCGACAAGTTCCAAGATGCAAACTGTACGGAGGACTCCATACGGAGTACTTGAACCGACATTCTTTTTGCGCGAGAAGGAACCCCTGGTGGATCCCCCGCGGGTTGCCAACAACCCACTGGAAGGCGGAACTCGCTCCGGGACGGGCCAAGAATACGTGCATCGCCCGAGGGCACGGCGCCGATTGAAAAGCCAAGCCGGCTAGCTCTCGGCCGAGCTTGGCACTGCTCTCTTGAGCTGTCCGATAACCGAAAGCGAGCAGGGCAAGCGAAGGAGCGGATACGCTTGTAGTTGTCTTTTTTTCCGAATAGAAGACGCACCCTCGCACACACACGCTCTCTCTCTCCCTCTCTCTCTCTCTCTCTGTGAGTGTGTGTGTCTGTGCCTTGCTTCTTTTTCGTCCTTTCCTCGATTTGGGTCGTAATATATATGAGGAAGTTCTTACCAGGAGAAGAAAGGAAGGCAGGAAGGAAGGAAATAAAATGAAGCCATTGCCTGACGAGGGCGAGTGTCACTTTCCCTTCTCAACCTTAATTTCTATTGGTGTTACCAAGTAGGTAACTTGCGTATGATTCGTACGATAGGGCAAGATGCGCTGTGATGTTCGGCACAGTCAACTTTTTCTATGTCATTTACCTGGTCTTCCTTATTTGTTGTTGGTGAGCTGAGGCTTGCAGGCTGCTTGATCGGAACGTGCCACAGCTGACCCCTACCCGAATACCGTAAAAATAAGGTACTACCCTCTCCTCCCTGATTGGGGAAATCGATCGTCTCTGTGGAGTCCCGGCGTTGCTAGGTACAACGGCGGTTGGTGAAGCGGCGAGACGTCGCAGCCCGCTGCAGGGTTAAGTGTATTCCGTATACGGACGTACATGCTACGGTAAGAAGGCACACGACACTACAAGATGAATGTATGGACAATATCTGTAGGTGGCATGTATGTACTGCGTGAGGTATATGTATGTGCCTCATGTAATTCTCAGGATCTCGTTGAGAGACGGAATACACTAACTCGCAGCCCACTGTGCTGCCCCCTGAGCAGGAATATCGCGGAGCTGCATGCAAGCTGTGTAAATCTGCGGTGATACAACACTAGCGTATAACCACCTGTGAGCAGCCCATGATGTTCTCCCAATGTGTAGCATTCTTTGGCTCATCCCTGAGAGAAAGCTATCTGTTGATTGACCGCCCAGAGATGGGTAAGATGCAGCTTACCTCACCTGACCTTGAGTGGGTTTCGAAACAATATCCGGGAAGCAACCCTGGCACTTGCCCCCTCTCTTCCCCAACCCAATCACAAATCGACCTTCCCGTTCATGGCGGCTGTGCGCGTCAAGTCGTCATATGTAATCCGTACAGCCGTACGTACATACATAGTTACATAACACATCAAAGAAGAAAAAATAACCAAGTTCCACAATTTGTCAGCGCGCGCCTTCTCTTTATTCCGGCTGACTAAACATCTACTCAAGAGCCCCGTGCTCTTCTTTTTCCCCGTTCTCGACTCTTTCGAAGCCAGAGGCGGACAAACTTATTTCCCTCCCACCGTCCTCTCCTAAACTTACTAAACTACTAAACTATCCGTAGTTATAATAACAAGTCCCTGTTTACTGTGGAGGAGGTAGTAGGGGCCGGGTCAATGTCTCGGGCCAGCAACCCCCCGCAGGGACCAACACACGCCATACTCTTCCACAAGCGCACAGAGGGTGTACTGAAGGTTTCTGCCCTTGTAACTATGTATGTACATGCAAGTACCTCACCCATCGTAACAGTGCCTGTGTCGGAGCCCGAAACCCGAAACCTGGAGTGCTCCGTTTGGGAACAAGTCAGACCATCCCCGACCTGCAGCCGTGTGCTCACTCCGCAATGTCTGTGACGAACGGTGCCGACGTGTCCGTACTCTTGTAATTTGTACATACATGCATACATACTACATGCAGCTGGGCATTCCAGTTTGCAGGGTTATCAAGGATCGACTTGCGGGATCCGTTAATTGTGTAGTGTATGTGCGCGTACGAATGAGGACGAGCGAGGCCGAGGGAGGGGTGAGAGTGTGCATGTTTGTGCACGCTTGCGAGTGCTGTTACGGAGAGCCAAACCTACCGGCGGACTCTGGAACATGAGGGAGGGTCGGGAGAGGTCTTGATGAGATCGGACGAGAGAAGGACCAGCCGTGTGGACGGGGGAAGAAACAAGAAACGTCCATCTCGGACAGAGCCCACCGAGCCCGAACAAGGACTCGGGTCCCTCTCAGACTCGTAGTTACGAGCAGACGGGCCGACAGCAGTCTCGATCACTGTCAGCAGGATCGACCCTGATCATTCCTATACTACTCTACTTCGGTCTCTTCTCTCGGGGGTAGACTTAAGAAATTACCACCCCTGGCGTATGCATCCCTTGAAAAGCCAAAGAAGATGGAGGAGATCTGCTCAGTGAGATGAGGCCATATCGCTCGAGAAAAAATGCGTCTCGCGGCTTTGCCCCGGAGCAAGCAGACGCCCGTACTATGGGTTCGCATCCGCACTCCTCTTGCGCATCCGAAAGAAGCGCCCGTCTGTCGGGAGGGCTGCCTCATCACATCCCGCTTATTAGCGATGCAAGGGCCATGTTGCTGGTGTGAAACCACCTCTCCCCCCGGGCTGATGGAGGGGCCCAGGGTCTCAGTCTCTGCTGACCAGCTGGATGAATGTACGCGTTGCTGAATTGCGAGTATGTATGTCCCGTACAGCATATCCCGGTACAAAGAGGGACAGATAACAGTTCGGGCGGATGGGGAAAGGCATTTTGAAACACTTTGTAAAGAGATCCGCATCGTTGGTGGGGTGGTCATGCGTCGAGTTGGTGTCTGATATAAGAATAAGAGCAACGGATGGGGCCTAACAAGGAAACGAACCTCATCCGACGCCACCAACAGAGGTCGAAGACACATTCTCACGATTAGAGACGACTGACCATGTCCTCAACCGAACCAGACGGGCCTAGGCGGTCCGTTATCAATTACCCTTCCTTTTCCTGGAGATCCACAACCACTACAAATACCACCGAAAATCGGGGATACGCATCCAGATGGAGGATTGATAGATGAAAAGAAAGGAAAGCAAAGAAGGCCGAAAGAGCCATGTCCCAATCTTGCTTCACTCGACCGATCCAAGCAGACGACTCCGAGCCTCATATATCCGAAACCCGTTCAAAACACACTCCTCAACCGGCAAGGCGCCAAAAAGCGCAAAGAAAAAAAAAAGGGAGAAAGGAGAGGGTGAGAGTGAAAACAGAAAAAGAGAGAGAAGCTAAGATGGATCAAGGTTTGGAAAGAGGACTACCGATGAATATCCACCCTCTCGACCTGCCTCACATCGTCCGGCATCCGCACGATGCACAGGGCGACGCAGAACTCGCCCCACTCGCCGCGGGTCGCCTCCCGCACGGCGTCCTGCAGCTCGCGGCCGTAGTGCTCGCGGTAGGCGCGCTTGACGAGCGCCATGTGCTGGGCATCCCAGTGGTACCGGACGAGCCGCGAGATGAGCAGCTCGCGGCGGAGCTCGTCGCGGCGCGAGGCCGTCAGGGCGTGGTGCAGCAGCATGGCGTCGCGCATCGGTTTGTTGATGACGCCGTTGAGGATGTGCGCGAGCACTTCGCCCTGTTTGACGGGGAAAAGGGAGCGTGGGGCGGTTAGTGCTTGATGCTAAAAGCGGAAAGAGTAGGTAGGGGAGGGGAAGGGAGGAACGGGATGTAGGGCGAGGAGGGAAGAGGATGGGGAGAAGTGGGTAAGAGGTGAAAGCAACAAAGAACGAACGGGGAAGAAAAGAAAAGAGGGGGAAAAAAAAGAAAGGAAGGAAGAAAAGAAGGAGGGAAGGGGAAAAGAGTGAAAGAAGAAAAGAGGATGGGAAGAAAAAAAAGAAGAAAAAAAAACAAAGACTTACGACCAGGTTCCCGCTCTTCTTGAGGGCGTCCTTTGCGAAATTGGCACCCCTGTACTTGTCCTTGTACTCCCTCAGGACCTCCCTCAGGTGGGCGTCGCTGCGCTGGGTGACGATGGAGATCATGAGGCTCTCGCCGCCCTTCTCGCTGCGGACGGCGTGGTGCAGCTGGCGGACGTCGTCGTCGACCAGGTCGTAGTCGATGCGCAGCGGGCGGCCGTACGCGTCCACCTCCTCCATGCGCTGCTCGTCGAGCACCATGAGGACGGCCTTCTTGAACTTGTCCTCCTTGAGCTCGGTGCGCATGCACTTGGTCAGGCTGTTGGCGTACTTCTTGTCTCTGAAGCCCTCCTTGATGCGCCGGATCTCGTCGTTGGTGCGGCCCATGAGCGCCTCGATCAGCAGCTCGCGCCGCGTCTTGTCCCCGTGGTACCAGAAGTTGGCCCAGTACGCCTCCGACTCCCACCGGCCCAGCGCCGTCGCGTAGCACACCTTCATCAGGTTCGGGTCCTCGTCCTTGAGGCGGGCGCGGATGTGCTTGGCGATGTTGACGCCCTTGCGCTCGGCGCCCGTCTTGACGATGCGCTTGTACTCGGCGCGCAGTTCCATCACCTGCTCGTGGGTGAGCCCCGGCAGGATCTCGATCAGGGGTTCCGTGTCGGGCGCGCGCCTCTCGCCCTTGAGCGCCTTGGCGAGGCGGGCGGCATCGTCGGCCGGGTCGTTGAAGCGGGCGCGGCGGGCGCGGCGCTTGTCGCCCGCGCGCTCGTCGTCCGAGGCGATGGGCGAGAGCGCCTCGAGGATCTGCGGGTCGGCGGTCGGGGGAGGCATCGGGGAGGGCATGGGGGACAGGGACTGCCAGGTGCCGTGGTAGGCCTCCAGCAGCGGGGACGCCGGGGCGGCCGAGACGGAGAGGCCGGCAGCGGGGCGAGGGGTGTCGACGCTCAGGGTCGACATGCGCGCCGTCGGTGGCATGGGGGACCGTGACCGGTCGCGCTTCATGGCCGACTTGATCGGCGAGGGCGGACCGGGGCTCGGAGAGCGGCCGGGCCCCCCAGCCGGCCCTTGGACGTCCAGATGGGTCGCGTTATACCGGGGCTCCTCCGGCGGCTTGGCGTACTCCCACGGCTTCGGCTGGGCGTATCCATAGCTCTCCGGGCGCGGGGACGGAGGGGCTTCGTACTTGGAAGGGCCGGGGAGCTTGCCGTAGGCCAGGTCTTCCTCTAGCTTCTCCTTCTTGCGGCGGCGCTCGCGCTCCTTTTCCGACTCGCCGTCCTTGCCCGCCGGGAGGGAGTCGCGTGACTGGCGAGGGGGCGACCCGGGCTCGACCGTCACGATCTTGGCGGCGTACTTGGGAGGCAGGTAGAGGTCCGGGCGCTGGCGGCCCCTGTCGCGGTCCGAGTCGCTTTCCCGGTCGCGCCGCCCGTCCCTCTCGTAGCCGTACTCGACCTCGCGCCGCGCCTGGGCGTAAGGGTCGTCGCGGTCGTCGGCCGGCTTCCCGCGCGGTGGTGGTGGATAGTAGCCCGCAGCGGCGTCGGGACCGGGCGGCCATCTCGACAGGCGCTCATACTCGTAGGCCGCAGAGGCCGGGTCCCCCCGCAACGAGTCGGTGGAGCCCGGGTACGGAACCTCGACCACGTTGAGCGAGGCACGGGTACGGCTTCGGTCGCGCTCCCCGTCCTCATCTGCCCCGCGGCGCCCGGGAGAGCGGGAGCGGCCACGACGGCTGCCGTCGTCCACCTGCAGCGACATATCGCGTAGCTACCTTATTCTGGCAGGTTTGTGGTATTTGTCTACAGCCCAGCTGCCAGCCGAATCCGAAGTGACTTCTCTCAACCGCAGCGTCTGCTTGTTGTGCTTCGGAATGCGGGGTGTCCCAAACTGTTAATCCTTCCACTCAATCTCAGGCTCAGGGCTTGGCCAAGTTTTGCTGAGGAGGGGCTGGAGGGGCTTAAAAGAAACACACAAAACGTACACCAAAGAAGAAGAAGAGAAAAAAAAAAAGAGCCGAGAACCAAGACAGCACTGAATGCCGATCGACGACAGGATGTCTTATGATGCCTGAAAACGTCTTCGAGCCCAGGGCAAGAACTGTGGTCTTTTTAAGCTTTTGCTAGGAACAATCACGACGTGCCACACCGGAAAGGCCGAGCAGGGCATGAAAGCGCGGGGCTCGAAACCCCTGCGCATGATTGAGGCTGGGGCTGGGGAAGCTACACTGCAGTCAGTGGCTTTGGAAGGTACCTTGCAATACTAGCTTGGAGGCAGAAGGCGGACCCAAGCTTATACTTCCGCTGTTGCCTGCCACGAACCAAAGTTGAAATAGCCAGTCGGGCCTCCTCCCTCTTTCTTTCGAATTGGACGATTTGTTGGGCGGAGTAGTTATACGGATTACAAGAACGCTTGCTACACCTACAAGCCACACAGCAGTCGACGCCGCGGGAACCGAGGTACGGCTTCGTCCGGAAAGCCAAGACCAAGAAGGATGTTCTCTTCTGTCGTACTCCGCTCTTCAGCCACGCTCGGGTCCCGCTCCCGTGCTTCTCCCCGCCGGCGACATGGCGCGCGAAAGCCGAGAGAGCATCGGGCTTAGCTCACCCCTCTTGGGCGGCGTACCCGATGTGGGTATTCTCCTTCTTGGCGCGCTTACCGCTCCGCGAAAAGCTCGATGCGCTCCCGCTCCCGTGTCCGGTGGAGAGCGGGGCCGAATGGGTTACTCGGCCAGCCTTGTTCTGCAAGCCCACGACCACGTGAATCGCTGCGGCGGCCGGCTGATTACACAACTCCGGTCCAAGGATTGTCGAGAGATTGGTCGACGACGGATTCCGCAATGCTGGGTAATTGATTGCCGTTCGTTGAGGTCATGGGCGTGTCATCGCTGGTCCCGAAGGGAGCTGCCGCTTTTGGTCGACTTGGGTGGGCTCACTTTCATAGCAAACACGCTTTCCGAATTCGGATGGATGACTGTTCAATGAGAACAAGTTCGCCCGTTTTTTTTTTTAACTCGAGTACTTCGTGCGGATTGTCAGTTCTCGATCATGGACACGGCATGCCCCAGAGAGGAGATGGAATCGGAGGGATCACAGTGTCCTCACATTGAAAGGTCATTCTTCGTTGCAGTTGAGGTAGTTATTTGAACCATGGTTGTCAGGACTGGGCGGGTGTATGCCCGACGGGAGCCGTTTTGTCAGCTGTGCCACGACCGCGATGGTACCTGAAAAAAGATTTATTTGCCCTGCGACTCCTGGCCTGTCTCCTGGTGATTCCAGGCCCAACATAATTCTCCCGCACAAAGAAAGTCCTCCAAGAGCCGACCCGCTTCCTCCGCGATGCAAGTGCTACGTGGACAATGAACCGTGCGGGATTAAAAAAGTCAGACCCAATCTTATCCCGGACAACATTCGAGGCGCGTCAGATGATGAGGTCGCGGATGCCAGGCGCAACCGAGTTGAAGTGGGGGGTAGCGTCGCCGCCTGTTGCTGGTAGCTCGCAGCGAATTTGGAACGCTTCACACACGACGCTTTTCGTTTTGGGCGTGACTTCCGTCGTCTTGCGTATCCCGAAATGAAACTTGCGACGGGCTGGCGCTTGATTCTAGTCGAATGGCTCCTTTTCTGGAAGGCAGAACACCGAACATTGGTTAGCCTCAAAGAGATGTTTCTTTTCCACGGAACTAGGAAAAAAAAAAAGAAAGGAAGGCGTACCTCCTGAAGAGGCTCTTCCACATCTCCATCACTACGACCACCAGCATGAAGGCAGCTGCCAAGCAGACAACGAGCACGTCATTGTTCTCACGAGGGGACCAAGCCTGATGGCACGGAATGGTAGACTCGGGGTTTTCAGTGGTTTGTGATTCGAAAAGCTCAGGGTTATTAGGCTCGTCTTGGGCCGGGTGAGGCACGAATACGGCGTCGGTCTCTGGTTCCTCCGGTCTCTCTGCGGGCGGTGGTGGCCGGTGTCTCGAAAGAGGAGGGAGGAGGACATTGGCATTGGCCTGGGCCACTTTGGCTGGAGGCAGCTTGTGGGGATTGAAGCCTTGTTGTGGTTCCGCCTTCTCGACGGTCTGGCTTCCTTGGGCAAACCAGGGTGTTGGCGCGAAACGATTGATTGCGTGGTCTAGAGCTTCGCCACCAGGCCCCGGAAGGAACCTGGATACTGGCGCGCATATCGCGAGTGGCGCGACGCCGAGCGTGAGACAGAGGCAGCTCGCCTTCATCGTAGCGCGTTACTGATCCTCTATAGGGCCTGACAGCACAGTGTCGATGCTGAATGAAGAGCGGCGGAAGCTGTGGTGGGAGGCTTTTTTTTTGGAAAAGGAGATGTATGGTATATAATAACAAGACGAGATAGCCAACCAATGGATAGCAGAATGAATACTGTGGATGATGATGGCTTTGTACTCAAAAAAGGTTATGATGGAACAGGAGAAGGAATCGCCGATCCGATGATCTCGTGCTTCGCAATGCTTCGCAAGTCACATAATAAGTTAAGGCACCGACCGGCTAAGGGGCATCCGGCAGCTCTGACTCGGTGACATAGTGTGCCTCGGTAAAGCGCCGCCGATTGGGCCTGGCCTCCATAAGCCGAACGGGGAAGGACCACGTACGGATCATGTACGGATTACATAGGTAATTACTACGCTTGACAATTGGGAAAAGAAGCTGCTGCTGCGGCTGTGAGGGGCACTTTAGCTGTTGTTACGCAAGAAGACCCAATTGGGCCATGCAGGGCGATTCGAGCCTGGCTACACTAAGCCCCTTTCTTGATGTGCCAAGATAAGCATATACATATGAGTCAGTCGGCGTCTCGACCGGCGACTCGACCGGCGACTCGACCGGCGACGTGCAATATGTGTGCGCGTGCACATGCAAGGCAGTGCTCACTGTATACTACTGTTCAAAAGCGTATTTCTGTCCGGACAGACATGAGCTGGAGCAAGATTGGGCTCACCATTTTTAGTTGAAGTTGTTTTCGCCAGCCTACGGATTACTCCGTCCCTCCATGCATTCTGCCAGCACCTCTCTGCGGAAATGCTACGTAAGCCCCAGCGCCGGTGAGAGAGTCACAACGGGCGATCGTCGTACGTCATGCGGGCTGGGGTTGGGGAAAGCTGTGTGTGCTGATTGATGCTCGCGCAAACCAAATGCGAAAGCTGTCTGCCTTAGGTTCTGTTGTCCATCTGCGCGCTGATTTGGGGTCACGATTTGAGGTTAATCTGGATAATACGACCTCTAGACTTCGGTCAAATATGTCATGTGGTAGAGTTATATGAGTGAGAGCTCCAACACTTGGCCGTTTTCAGTTGGGATGTGCCGAGGGTTGATGCAGGATCGGAAGCTGAGGGCCCACTAAAGCAGCGGGGCTGCCCAACCCATGCCGGCGCTAAGAATTGGCCCGCGCGTTGTTCGAAGCTTGTTTTCCTCGGAACATGGAGTGCGCTTCACGTCAGGGGTGCGGAGTAACTAGTCGTTAGCCACACTCATACCCAAACACGCGCGCACACACCCGCACACACGCACACACGCGCACGCACTGCAACTGCAGCTGCAAGTTGGGAAACGGGCGGTATCCGTGTGCCATCCCGACATCTCTATTCCGACGGAGCACTGTTCATGGAGCACCATCCTAGTTGATCCATGGCCCCTCCCTCGGGTCTCCATCAATCGGCCATCCCCTCCGATTCCGAGACGCCGTTCCCGCCGCTGGTCCGATCGTCGACCGTGCCCGCCGGTCTCAGGTCACGCCGCGCCGACCCGTCGCATCTGTCGCCCGAAGACGCCTACGCACCCTTCTCCCCGCCGCACCGCCTCGCGAGTCTCGACAGAGGGGTGAATGCCTCCGCTGCAGAGTCGCGCCGAGGCCGCATTAGGCACAAGGATCCCAATCGAAGCCGGAGCAGGCGCCGGAAGCGCTTCCAGAAGCTGCTCTGGGTGAAGCAGTCATGTGCGCAATGCCCCGCAGCTTCTTTCTTTCTCTCTCTCTCTCTCTCTCTCTCTCTCTCTCTCTCTCTCTCTTTTTTTTTTTTTTTTTTTTTTTTTTTTTTTTTTTTTTTTTCCTTTCTTTTTTTCTTCCTTTTTTTTTTTTAATCCTGCTCGGTCGGACTACGAGGGCGCTGACGTCTCCATGGAACAGACCCGGACAACTACACCGACCAAGCAACCTTTCTCGAAAACCTCCAGCGCAATCCCCGCGTCCGGCCATACGACTTCTGGCCTCTAGTAGCCGACTCGACCGTCATCGTGCAGCACGTCTGCTCCGTCATAATTTTCGTAGTATGTTTCGTGGGCATATTCCAAGAGCGCGTCAGCCCTGTTTCGGTGGTCGGATGGAGCAGCTTCGCGACATTCCTCGGCTGGCTGCTGTGGGACTGGTGGGTCACCAAGGAGTCGACAAGCGGCCTAGGTGATGAGGATGCCAGGGCGCGCATGATGCGGCATGGACGAGCGTACAGGGAAGACCGCTCGCCGCGGCGGCAGGGCTCGTCCGGCCTCGACCAGCCGGTGCCCAACCCCAACACCGCGAGCAACTCGAGCGTCTCGAACCTCCCATCCGCCGCGAGTTCGACCTCAAACCTCCTCCAAGACCACTCACACCACCAACAACCACAACAACCACAACGACCCTCCCTCTCGGTGAGTGGCGCTAGCAGCAACAGCAGCAGCAGCAGCAGCAGCAGCAGCAGTAACAGCGGCCTCCTCATCCCGGGCCATTCCCACTCGCGCTCCGTCAGCTCCGTCGCCTCCCAGGCCAGCGCCGCGACCACCGCCGCCGCTCGCCTCGGCCCCGATGGCCCGGATAACCACAGCCATGCCGGCGATCCGGCTCCATCTCCTCCTCTGGCCCGCAATGGCCGCGCCTACGTCCGCCTCAGCACCATCAAGTCGGCCATCCTCATCTACTTCACCCTCCTCGGCCTCTCCCCCATCCTCAAGTCCCTCACCCGCTCGACCTCCTCCGACAGCATCTGGGCCATGTCCTTCTGGCTGCTCGCCATCAACGTCTTCTTCTTCGACTACTCGGGCAGCAGCTGGGCCGGCGGGGCCGGCGGCGGCGGCGGCGGCGGCGGTGGCGGCGTGGTTGCCGGGACGCACGGCGGCGGGAGGAGCGGCAGCAGCAAGCGGATGCCCGTGGCGTCGCTGTCGACCAACGCCGCGCTGATGGCGTCCACCGTGCTGGCGAGCCGGCTGCCCAGCACCGGCCAGGTGTTCAGCCTGACGCTGTTCAGCATCGAGGTCTTCGGCCTGTTCCCCGTCTTCCGCCAGTACGCGCGCCACCGCAGCTGGCGGTACCACGTCGCGCTGACCGTGCTGCTCGTCCTCGGCGCCGGCGCCGGCGTCGGCATGATCCTGGGCGACGGGAAGGGCTGGCCGTGGAAGAAGGGGCTCCTGGGCATGCTGGTCGGCTGTCTGATCGCCGCCCTGGCCATGGGCGGGTGCAGCTGGTGGCTGATAGGGCTGCAGAAGTACAAGAACGAGATATACGGGCCCTGGGATCCGGCGAGGCCCATTATAATCAGTCGGAGGCATTGGGATGACGAGTAAGGCGGGTTGTGGTAGTTTTTGCTTTCTTGTGAAAACAAAGCTATCCTTCTTCTATCTTGCGTGCGCTGGATCCTAGCTATCATTGGAGTATGGAGCATGTTGAGTGCATCGGTGTCAAGTCGTCCACCCCCCCCCTTCTTGCGATCTCGTCCCAACAGGACTCATATTATTCGAGTCACTTGCATATGGCGAATGGCGGTCTTCCCTTTTAATAGGGGTTTTCGATAGAATTCGGTTCGGTTCAAATTCGAGCTCCCCGTTGTTAAACCCCCCCATCACATAGAATTCCACAACAATCACAACACAGCGTCAGTGGTTTAGTGGTAAAATCCATCGTTGCCATCGATGGGCCCCGCGTTCGATTCGCGGCTGACGCACTACATTTACTACATTTTTCTTCCTCCCTTTTTTTCCCCCATAATATATACTCCGTCGATGTCATTTTTGCCGGTTCAATAAAAGAGCGGTCAGGTCTAAGGAACCATCATCCACTTGAAACCATACGCTGCTGGGTAACAAACTCCCACTGCTCCCTGACTACTGTCCAGCAAGTGACCGGAACGCTGCGCCCGACTAACATACACCATCAACGATCAACAAAACTAGGATTGCGCCAAAGGAGATAATATAGGGGGAATCGTGAAGTCACTGCCGCATCAGAAAAAAGACCAAGGACCCCGTATCATCAACCGAGCAATCGCGTAAGAAGCAGGAGTAATGAGGATTGAAGAAAGAAACAGACAAAAAAAATATCAAATCCCTCTCAATCGATTTAACAACCGTCTTTCCAAGACAACAAACGGAAACCTCAATCCTCCAACAAGATTGAGCTTCCACATGTCGTAAATCAAAGGAGTACCGTCGTCGCCAACCCGACAGTTGGCCTTGTCATTACTGTCATCATCACTGCTGTGCTCACTTCACCTTCTTCCCAATGGTGTTGTAGTTCATTCGCCCGTCACGATCATGACCATTTCCTCTCCATAATCCCGTTGTCAGCATCATTCCGCGTGTCCGTCATTCAACAACATCTCTAGCACGATCTGCCCGCCGGGCACCTCCGGATGGCTCATGCAGATCTTGACCGTGCCCTTAGAATCCTGCTGCGCCCCCGTGGGAGGCTGTAGCCCGGCCAAGCCGGCACCACCACCACCGACCCCCGCAGCGGCAGTCCCCGTGGGACCGCGGAACCCGAAATCTAGACAGCGCACATCGCGCCCGGCAATGATCTGCCGCAGGCGCCCGTTCTCGGCATTACGCACCTCGACGTAGTCGTCGTTGAACAGCAGGAGATATTGGCCAAACATCGTCGCTGCTTTCGCCTTCTTCTGCTTGCCCGAGTACTCCATGATGAGGGTGCGGCTGATCTCGCCGTGCTTGTCCACGTAAACGGCGCAGTCGTCGTAGGTGAGCAGGAACTCCTGATCGTTCAGCTTGAACATGCCGAGCGGGTGTGGCTCCTTGATGCGCGAGGCGATATTGGCGATGGCGGCCTGGCCGAGATCGCGCGGAATAGATTGTGTGACCTTCTTGTCGAGCGTGAGCAGTTCGAAGCCCTTGGCAGTCGCGACTGCGATGTAGTTCTGGAAGAGATTGAGCGAGAAGCACTCGGTCGGAATGTAGAAGGCATCGTAGTCCCGGAAGGACTCGGTCGTCCCGCCCGAGCCTCCGCGGCGGCTACCGAAGAGGCGAGATCGCTTTTCGGTCGCCTTTTGGAACACCGGCTCGAGGACTCTGAACGTGTTATGCATGCCCTCCTTGCGCTTGTAAAAGACGAGCATCCTGTCCTTCATGCGGGCCGTCGCAAAGAAGGCCACGTCCTTGGCAAGACGTTGCGGCGCGCGGCGCGGACTGTCGTGCGCTGGTGCAGGGAAATTCGATACCGGCGCAATCACGTCGAGCGGGTACGAAATCAGCGATCGATCTGCGATAAGTAGGCAGACAGAGAACTCCTCCAGGACGGCAATCTGCGTAACTCTGTTGATCTGAACCGACCGTGTCCAACCCCTAGGGTTCGACACCTCGGATATGTAAACGCCATAATCGGTCCCAATGGCGATGAGAGACTTGCCAAACGCCGTGAAACCGCAGGCGCAGTTCACCATCGCCCGACACACCGGAGGCGGGCCCCTCCCCGGGCCGTACACCTGCTCCATCTCGCGGATCGCTCTGTCCAGAGGCGTGCCCCTGATCGACACGCTGGGCTGCCTTCCCAAGAGTGACGCCGAGTCATACGCGAACGCGCTGTCCGCAATGACGCGCAGGCGGAACGGCTCGGCGTTTTGTGCATGGAGCGCTCTGGCATGCCTGGTCTTGGCCTCGATTATGGCCGAACACCAAGCGGCTCGCTCTTGAGCCGACGATGCATAAAGCGTATAGATATCGTGACCAAGATGCTTGATCCTGAACGGATATATAATCTTGCCGTCATCGGCCCCTGCCGATGTGAGCCGCGACACTGTATTGAGAGAACTCATGGACGGTCCGGTTGCGGTATGTTCAATTCCGGGCCGGTCGCCTCCATTCGAGTTCACCTTATTAAGCTGCGTCCCGGAACCAGTCGCCGCTGTGGTTCGAGCCAAAGGGGCCGTCAAGCCTTTCTGCTTGGCGACCGGGTCGTCGTTCATGCTCTCGAGGAAAAGCAGGGGCATGGGGATGGGCTGGATCATTCGGCCGTCAGCATCGTCAGACAACCTCTGAAACCTTGGTGTACACGTACCTCCTTGGACACATCATATTTCTTATCGGTCCTCCCGTCCTTTGAGGGTACTGCCTTGGCAAGAATGAAGTAGTGGTCGAAGAGAAGGGCATGGGTGTCCACCCAGCGGACACCTTTCGAGCCCTGTCTTTGCAGGTCGCCCTGCTTGAGCAGCTCTCGGCCAAGGTGGTCGAGATTGAGGACAGACTGGAAGCCAGGTCGCAGAACCAGCATAGACTGCAGCTCGAGCAGCTCAACCTTCCTTGTCATCTCCGCTACTTTCTCATCGCACTCGTGGGTGACCTTCTTGATCTCTTCCAGAGCTCGTTCGAGATTCGTCTTCTCCTCGCTCTCCCCGGGCATGTTCTTCTTGACCGTTTCGAGAAGGAGACCGTATCTTTGGAGCCTGGTGATGGGCGCCTTGACAAACGTTGTCCACTCCAGACGTTTGGAGCGTTTGTGGTCTCGGACCACATCGAGGAACTGGCGGAAGAGCAGGTTTCTGGCCGCCTCTTTCCTGATCAGATACGAGGCATACGGGAACGACGAGCAGTATTCGATATAGATCGGTCTGGCCTTTCGAATCCACTCTCTGAACAAGTCGCTAAATCCGACGATCCACGGGCCTTGTTCTTGTTGGCGGTATTTGAGCTGAGCGAGCAGATGCTCCTTGTTGATTTGCTGGACAGCATCCACCTTGCCGAACACAGCGTCGATGAATTTCTCCATCCGGTTTTCCGCGATGATGGGCGGCTGCCACGCCCGGAGCCAGTCGCGATATAGCAGACGAAGAACGTCGAGCTGGCCCATGTATTCCTCCTCTCCTGTTACGATCTCATGCAGGACATTCTGCCGCTCGACCTCCTTCTTGGGCTTCGACTGGATCTCCTCCTTGGTCACGCCATGGAAGGTGGCCCAGTCCAAGACGACAACGTCCTCTTCGGACATCATATTGTCGAGATTTACCTTCTTGAGCGTCCTGCCACAGGTGTGAGAATAACACCTCACGGGTATGCCGTTGTCATGCAACCTGGGCGCCATCCCCTCGTCCTCATGCAACTTGGGCGCGAAGCACCCAGAGCCGGTGAGCTGCACCAGCACACCGGAGAGCTGTCCTGCGCCGAACTTGACCCATTCTTCCTCGGGAATCAGGATGCCGGTGGCGAACATACAATCGACCACCCTCGCACTTAGCAACTCCGCATCGGCAACGTTCATGGTCGGCACCTTGGCACAGAAGAGCTTAAGAACGCCTTCTTCAATCGTCTTCCTCTTCAGATCCGGTTCGCCCTCCGCCATTTCGCGAATCCAGGATGTGATGCTACTCAAAGCCCAGGGCTCCGCACAACGCTTGAAATCCGCGGCCGTGAGTTTCGAAGGCACAAACTTCCTCTTCCGACCGGTGGGCAACGTGATCATATCATAAGCGGCCAGTGAGGACGGCGTTCCAGTACCATAGCTCTCGTATGGCACCGCGGCGCCGTGCTGGTAGGAGTGTGCATGCGGTTGGGACATATGCTTGAGCGCTCGCCTCCGCTCCTCAGTAGCATCTGTTCGGGACCGCGCAGGCGCCTGGACCGGGGGTGTGGTGCTGTGGTTCGAAAGCGATATTGACCTCTCGACGGGAGGTTGGGCGGAATGTTGACCTTGGTAGAGGACAGGTGTGTCGGGCGGGTAAGGGAGCCTCGAGTCTGCGCTCAGGGAGTAGTTGTGCTGGTAACCAGACCTGACAGAAGGTTGTGGTGAAACCCGCGAGCCGCCATCTGCAGTCTGAGAGGGGAGGGCAGGCAACGGACGGTGTGAGAGGCCTGGGTGCCAGAACATTTGATCATAAGGGTAGTCCTCCTTGGGGGGAGAATCGCTCCCGCTGTGCCGAGAATGGAGGGATGCTCGCTCGTCGCCGTCGTCGAAGCTCAAGCGACGAGTCTGAGGCGGGAGAAGGCCGCCCGTGCCTCCGTAATCGACCGACACATCAGAGAACGGCGGGTACTCGGCTCCCTGAACCTGAGGCGTCGGCAGCGGGCGAGGGGCGTCCTGGCTCTGGGCAATTGCCGGTGGGGAACCGACCTCGTTGCCGTACTGCAGATTCCCGGCGTAGCCGCCTCCGTACATGCCGAGATCCATTCCGCCGAACTCGTTGCCTGTACTCACCTGCTCCTCGGGAGGCTCGGGAAGCGGCGAGTGCGACCGGAGCGGCGGCGGCGGCGGCGGCGGGGAGGCGAGTGGCTCCATATACGTCGGAAACGTGATTCCACCAAACCTTCGATCGTCCATATCGTCTCTCATTGCCAGCAGACCAGCCGCACCTTCTGGGTCGCTTTCTTCAGAATCCCAGGTGTAGGTGGTGTTGGTGGAAACCACGGTGTTATCGAAGGCGGACGAGGCATTTGACGGGTACCGGTTCACGCCAGTGTCGGAAGTCGTCCTCGACGAGGTAGAATTGTACCGATGCGCCTTGTGCAGAAGATCATCCGAGGCGGCACCATTGGCGGTCTGGGGCCGCTGGGTGTGCGTTATACCCAAATCGGAGACAATGTCCTGAATCAAGCTCTCTTGAGCCACCTGGAAATCAGTCTCGCTGCCACCATTGACTGTCCAGTCTGATTCCTCCGGCAGGTCATCCATCGGGCGACTGGGGAGCGGCGCATTTGTCGGATGCCTCTGGACCTGAGGCGATGCCTGGGAATGAGTCGGGGGAGACGGCAGCGGCGACGGCTGAGAGTTGGATCGAGACACCCGGTTAGAGAAAGAGTTCGGGTCTGGAGAGTAGGCGGGCCCAACGGGCATCTGGGAGTGCAGAGGGTAAGGTGTATGCGCGGCAGGCGCAGAGTATGCTGGGCTCGACCCGGCCGTGACACCGTTGCTAGCATACGACGACCCGGAGTACTGTTGACCACCATACGATGTGGGATATGGCAATTCGCACCGAGGCGAGGCGGCGGACGGCGCTGCTGCGGGTGCATATTGCGGACTGTGCAGCGCAGGCTCATATCGTTGCGGGGCCGAAGGCGTGGTCGCCGAAGAGGGTTGTGATCCGCCGGCGCTATAAGTTGACGGCGGCTGAGGGACGTATGCTGTGGATACGTGAGGAACGGCGGGTGTGGTGTAGTTTCCGTAGCCATAGTTGTTGTAGCCGCCGGTGGATTGCCTCGGGGAGAGGGCCGAGTTGGTGTTCGCGTATGCTGCGGGGTTGTATACCGGGGGCGTGTAGGTCGTCGGGGGGGAAGTGTAGGTTGGGCTCGTGGACGGCGTGTGCCGCAAGTTCTGTGCGGGGTGGTACGGGAGTGAAGTCGACTGCGAGCGAGCAAAGGCCTGGGGGTTGTATGTCGAATGCGACGGGGGAGGGGGCGGGACCTGGTATTGACGCTGGTAGGTAGCTGCTGCTGCGTTGTGCGGGACGTAGCTCGCCCGGTTAGCGGCCGGCTGGCTCTCAGCAGTCGGTCCAGTTATGAAGAGCTCCTCGTCGGCCCTGCCTGTGCTACCCGTGTATAACGGTTGGGGTCGAGCGTTGGGCTGTTCGAAGTAGTTGGCATCATCGCCGCTGTTGAAGCTCAGTCGCCGCGCGGGATATCCGGCAGGCTCCTGTGGAGGGGTGGCAACGGAATATTGCGCTGGCGGCACATGGCCGTACCGGCGCGAGTCATCGCTGCGAAAGGACATGTCGCGCTGGCTGGTGGCAGAGAGCCGTGCTCTGCAAAATAGAGATTGTGTGCTTCACGGAAGCGACAAGGCAGGTGCGCAACTTTGTCGGTTGATCGTGGGTAACTAGCCTAGTCACCCCACCGGCGATCGCGTGGGCCAGGGCGGCTCAAGAATTAATCGTCCGCCCTCGTGCGTGGTCCCTCGCGGACAAAGAACACGGTGTGCGCTCGAAGGATCGTCAAGACATGGATGTAGGTTTTCGCTGTCGGAAGAGGAGCCGACACAGGGTGCGGTCGCGGGGTGGGCAAGGCAGGTGCCCGCAGGGTCGAGTGGAGCACGAAGGGACCTAAGAAGTCGCCCGTTTCAGGCACATCGGAAACCCTGCAACGACGCCTCTTCCAGGACTCTTCCTCCTAGCGGATGTCGGCACTCGAGTCGTAAAAAAGTCAAATAAAACTGCCAAACTCGGTCGTGAAATGGAAGCGAACAAACGAATCGTCGTATGGAGATTCTCCGACGTCAGTTCTGCAGTATTTTGGGATGAGTGGGTGATAGTGGTTTGTGAGAGGGCGAGAGGACCAAGCTGTGAGTGACGGCCAAGCCACAACCTTGGCTACTACCTTCTTACCCTGAGCTACTACTCCGTACAACACTAGCGTGGGCGGACTAGGCCCCGCGCAACTTGGCACCGTGGCCAAACACGGGTAGCCGACAACACTCCGTAAAAGAAAAGCATAAGTTACAGCCAAGGCAGGCAGCAAGTTTGTCAAATGGTCCTGGAGCAGGGTCGCATGGAATCCACCGAATGAAACAACAAAATGGTCGGGGATGGAGGTTCTCGAATATGATTAGAGTCGCCCCATAGTCTCCCAACGCTTTTTACAAATAAAGTAAGTACTCTGTATCAGAGGTGCGGCGAGTTTGTTGTGCTCTTGGGCTGGCAAACTAGGCGTTTCGGTTGGATCGGCATCCATGGGTTGAATATGCCGGTGTCGGGTGAGTGAAGAAGCGCTAAATTCGATACGTCCGCCCTGCACATCCGTCCGTTCATACATACCATGCGCCGTAGTGCCCTGCAGGTCGAGTCGGCCAGCTTCTTGCCTGGAGCCGAGGCTGCGCAGAGCCCGACCAGCTCAGCGCTGGAACGATATTTCTTCTATCGTTAACGTTTTCAATCCTTGAAGGAGCTGAGCTTCGGTGATAGCCGGAAAACGGTACCCCGCCAGACGAAGAGCAAATTACGCAATGGTCTTGCATCGTGAGAGAAAGAAAGTAGGTGTATACAGAACATACACCATAAGTCCGGCTTATCTCACAACGATCTTCGTGTACCACTTCCACTTCACCCCGCTCCCGTCTTGCTGAGCAAGGGTCTCCGTCGTCGCGAGGGAGATCAAGGGACCTAACACGAAGAAAGTAAAATGTATGGATTATTTTTTTTAAAAAAATCCAAGACAAGACGATGGTTTCTGAGCATATGAATGAATGGCTTTAAAGCCTTGCTTCCAGACATTTTTTTTTCGCTCATGGCACAACACGCTGGATGCCCGGGCTTCAGGTTCTCTCCCGTGTTCCTGTGGTTTCCAATTTGGTTGAACCCCTGGCGTTAGAATGATCGCATGCGGTGCGGGGTCGTTGAGCTCGGCGTTGGGAATCTTCGTCATAATTCCGCCCCACCGCGTAACAGCGAGCAAACCCTCGGAACCCGAGCACGCAAAGGAAGCTTTATCAGCAGCTCCTCTCAGAGGTTCCCACTTGTTCTCTCACACATCTCGCCCGCCTTCTCGACGACTCTCGGAAACATAACCGTATAAAAACTAAATACCAACTCGCACACTACCGTCACAATGGTCAAGGCTGGTAAGTCAAACATCTTTCTCGATCTGCCCCGCCATCTGCGGATGCCCCACGGTTCTGGTCGAGGCATGTCCGGGATGGGAGGGGTTAAAAGAGCTCAACCCAAGCTCGACTCGCAACCTTGATGGGCACTCCAAAAACCACTGGACGAACCAATCCCCCGGATCCCTCGGCGACGGTAGCCTGCACTGGACGTGCAGGCGGGATTGGAGCAAATAGACGAGCCATTGCTAACATGTACGCGTCCAGTCGCTGTCGTCCGGGGTGACTCCAAGGTCACCGGCACCGTCGTCTTCGAGCAGGAGTCCGAGTCCGCCCCTACCAAGATTACCTGGGACATCAGTGGCCATGATCCCAACGCCAAGCGTGGCTTCCACATCCACACCTTCGGTGACAACACCAACGGGTGCACCTCGGCCGGCCCGCACTGTATGTGCTCATAGCAGTCCCTCGGCCTCTTTGGCCGTCTGCCAGGATACGGACAGCTGCTGAAGCTCTTGTACAGTCAACCCCCACGGCAAGAACCACGGCGCCCCGACCGACGAGAACCGCCACGTCGGTGACCTCGGCAACATCGAGACTGATGCCCAAGGCAACTCCAAGGGCTCTGTGACGGACAATCTCATCAAGCTCATCGGCCCTGAGAGCGTCATCGGCGTACGTCTCACAAGAAATGACGTTTCGAGTAGCAAAGTACTAACAGATAGCCAGCGTACCGTCGTTGTCCACGCCGGCACCGATGATCTCGGCAAGGGCGGCAACGAGGAGTCGCTCAAGACCGGCAACGCCGGCCCGCGCCCTGCGTGCGGTAGGACACCTACTGCCTTCCCTTGTGTCTTGATGTCAGGGCTGACCAAAATCTCTCAGGCGTCATCGGCATCTCGCAGTAAACAAGTCGAGATTAGTTCCAATCCAAGAGTGAGAGGAGGAACCGCAACCGTTAGGGGGGAATCAACTCGAGCTTTTCCACATGCTGGGTGGGAGGTACGAGGCTCTCTGACTGCGGCAACATCTCTTTTTTACTCTTTGGCCTTATATAAATCCAAAAACGTACCACACGTTCCAAGGTGAATATCGTGCAGTTGTACGATTGCGTAGTAGTGACCATGGACCGGTGCAAGTCGCCGGAAGACGGAGTGTGCGGGGTAGCTGTGTCTCCTCGACCAGAGCCCACAGTGCGCGGTAGTTGGGGGCCCGCGGCTCTCCACGGCTGGCTGACAGCCCACCTAAAAATACTGGTTCCCATGCGTCAGTACTTCCTCGTTCGCATGTTGCCGTGAGAAGAGAAATGCCATGATCTACTCAACTGTCCTGGAAAAAAAAATTGAGAATTGAGATCTAATTTCACTTTCTCATCACAGTACTGAATGAGCGTACTTCCGACATGCGGGGAAGAGCGGCAAAACTCAGGTGGTTAAGTAGTTAGCTAACAATGATTCCACTCTACGAATGCAAATACGTCGAATAGTACCGCCAGACGCCATGCGCTTGTCAAAATGTAAGCTACGGGTATCTGTGAGCTGCTAAGTCACAGTATGAATCTTCTGCAAGTATACCACGAAATACATCCAGTACTGCGCATATCCGTACGAATTACAAGTACGGATTACATACATGTGTTAAACATGCCATTTTCGGACTTGTGGGACCAGCCCAATTCTGGCCTGATGCCCGCTGGAGACCCCCTGAACGTTTCCCTGGGGAAAGCTGTTCCCCACAGACAGCTGCGAACCAATCCAAATTCGACCTGAAAGCTGTCAAAATGCCAATTGCTGGCCTTACCTAGATCCAAGCTCCTGTGCCTCCTTAACTGCTTCAACATACCGCTACTCTCTCCTTTCCCGTCGTCGTCTCCCGCTATATCACGGTACGTATGCAATCTTTGCTTTGTGATGACCGTTCTGCATTTCAAACCCTTCCCCTGTTTACCACAGCCCGCGAAAGTGCCGCCAAACCTCGGTCACTCTGTGCATCTTACAGTGACTGGAGGACATCGGATCAACATCTCGTTGAGCTCGCTCACTATGGCCAGCAGCAGATGATGCGGAGTTCCCTACACCTCGAGGTTTTTCAATTCGGCTGTTTTTTTTTTTAAAAAAAAATCACCTTCAAACACGCAAGCCTGGCATGATTATGTTACTTTTGAGCTCAGGCAAAGAGTCGGCACTGGATGGACAGCGGTGTGTTTGAGGAACTGAGCTAACGAGAGTGGATCAGAGGCGGCTCCCATACACTATATACATACCTACCTAAACCTACTCCCCTAGGGCCGGCCTTCGCTCATCACCATGTCTCTCCTTGCCAACGTCAAGTCGGTTCTGAGCGGAGACACGCTCGTACTCACCAGTCCTAACAATCCTGCGGCGGAGCGGACGCTCTCGCTGGCTTACGTCTCCGCCCCTCGTCTGAGCAAGGACGGCGATGAACCGTATGCTTTTCAATCGCGCGAGTTTCTCAGGGCCTTGACGGTCGGGAAGCAGATCAAATTCAGCGTCTCGTGTGAGTGACAATTCCATTCAGGGTTCCGTGCCGGCCGAGGTCCGGTACTCTTACCAAAGCTTCAGTGGCATGCTCACCTATTCCATAGACACAATTCCCAACTCTGGCCGGGAATATGGGACGGCTCTCCTCCAGGACGGGACGCAACTTCCGGACGCGGCGGTCCAGGCGGGCTGGGTCAAGGTCAGGGACGATGCTGGCCGAAAGGAGGAGTCCGAGGACATCCTAGCCAAGATCGACACGTTGCGCAGCCTGGAGGCACAAGCAAAGGAGCAAGGCAAGGGGTTGCACGCCGGACCCGGCGGCGTTATCGAGGTCCAGAATGACCTCGGCGGGCCGGAGTTCATGAACCAGTGGAAGGGCAAGACGGTAGATGGCATCATCGAGCGCGTGATCAGCGGTGACCGACTGCTGGTCCGCCTGCTCCTTACGGAGAAGAAGCATTGGCAGGTCATGACGCTCATCGCTGGCATCAGGGCGCCTTCAACCGAGCGTGTGAACCAGTCGAACGGGCAAACGCAGCCCGCAGAGGAGTTTGGCAACGAAGCCCGCGCGTTCGTGGAGCAGCGCCTGCTCCAGCGGCCGGTCAAGGTCAAGATCGTCGGTGCGAGCCCCCAGGGACAGCTCGTCGGCGCCATTCTTCACCCTCGGGGAAACATTGCCGAATTCCTCTTGAAGGAAGGCCTGGCTCGCTGCAACGACTTCCACTCTACCATGCTCGGACCCGACATGGCTCCCCTTCGCGCCGCCGAGAAGGAGGCCCAGGCCGCCCGCCGTCGCCTGCACAAGGCATTCGTGGCCAAGTCTACGGAGAGCAAGGACCACGATGCGACCGTCACCAAGATTATCGGAGCCGATACGATCATTGTCCGGAACAAGGCCGGCGTCGAGAAGCGCATCAGCTTGAGCAGTGTCCGGGGGCCTCGTGCCGGAGAGCCCTCTGAGGCTCCTTTTAGAGACGACGCGAAGGAGTTCTTGCGCAAGAGGCTGATCGGCAAGCATGTCCGCATCTCGGTCGATGGGAGCAAGCCTGCGAGCGATGAGTTCGAAGCCCGCGAGGTCGCCACCGTCACTCATAACGGCAAGAACATTGGTCTTCAGCTCGTCCAGGAGGGCTACTGCTCCGTCATCAGGCACCGCAAGGACGACACCGACAGGGCTCCCAACTACGATGAGCTGCTGGCAGCTCAGGAAGCCGCAAAGGAACAGAAGAAGGGGATGTGGTCCGGCAAGCCGCCCAAGGTCAAGCAGTACATCGACGTGTCGGAGAGCCTGCAAAAGGCCAAGCTGCAACTGTCGACACTGTCGCGGCAGCGCAAGGTTCCGGGCATTGTCGACTTCTGCAAGTCCGGGTCTCGCTTTACCATCCTGGTGCCTCGCGAGAGTGCCAAGCTGACGCTGGTCCTCGCTGGCATCCGCGCGCCCCGCGCTGGTCGGACCCCTCAGGAGAAGGGAGAGCCGTTCGGACAGGAGGCCTTGGATCTGGCTAACAGGCGCTGCAATCAGAGAGATTGCGAGATTGACGTCCACGACATTGACAAGGTGGGCGGCTTCATCGGCGACCTGTATGTGAACCGGGAGAGCTTCGCCAAGGTCCTCGTCGAGGAAGGGCTGGCCACCGTTCACAAGTACTCGGCCGAGAAGTCGGGCAACGCTGCCGAGCTGCTGGCAGCGCAGGAACGCGCAAAGCAGGCCAGGAAGGGCCTGTGGCACGATTGGGACCCATCCCAGGATGTCGAGGAGGAAGGCGAGACGACGACCGCCGGCGAGGCCGCCGCGGACGCTTCGGTGACCATCGACAAGAAACCAGAGGACTACCGCGACGTCATCGTCACCAACATCGACTCCAACGGCAGGATCAAGGTCCAGGAGATCGGCAAGGGCACGGACGCACTCGAGACCCTAATGGAGGAGTTCAGGCAGTTCCATCTGAACCCGACCAACAGCGCCACCATCAAGGACGTGCCCAAGGCGGGCGACTACGTGGCCGCCCAGTTCACCGAGGACGGGGAGTGGTACAGAGCCCGCATCCGCTCCAACGACCGCGCGGCCAAGGTGGCCGAGGTCGTGTATATCGACTACGGCAACTCGGAGAAGCAGCCGTGGTCCAAGCTCCGGCCGCTCAACCAGCCCCAGTTCACGGTCCAGAGGCTGAAGCCGCAGGCCGTCGACACGCAGCTGTCATTCGTGCAGCTCCCGGCGTCGCCCGACTACCTCGGCGACGCCATCAACTACCTGTACGAGCTCACCGAGGGCAAGCGGCTGGTGGCCAGCTTCGACTACGTCGACAGCAAGGAGGGCGTCAGCTACGTGACCCTGTACGACGGCAAGCCGGAGGGCAACTCCAGCGAGTCGATCAACCGCAGCGTGGTGCTGGAAGGCCATGCCCTGGTGGCGCGCAAGCTGAAGGCGTGGGAGCGTAGCAAGGTCTTTGAGCCGGTCCTCAAGAGCCTCCGGGAGGCTGAGGCCAAGGCCAAGGAGGGGCGCCGCGGCATCTGGGAGTATGGCGACATCACTGAGGACTGAAGCAGTGGAGGTGGTGATTCGTGTGACTGCGGATGACGAGCATGATATCCCGCATCATCAGGAGAGCGAGCATCCCCGGGAGGAGCGGAACCGGTGGATAGGAAAGGGAGAGGAACTTGAGCAAAACCGCGCCGCGTGTTCTAGTTTGCGCGCTTACAAAACCTTGTGTAATCGCATGACCTTGCAGCCGTTGTCTATGCATAGCATTGGGGCAAGATGACGAGGAAGAAAAAAAGCAGTATTGCAGTCCGCGTATCATAGACAAACTCGTGGTCAGTTGTGTTGGGGCATCGGATACGTAATGCGAAGCAAGGGAGCGTTCTCCGCGGCGCGGCGCGGAGGCGCTTGGTGGACACCTTCTGCTTTCCCGGCTATTTGAAAGGCGGGTGGGCCCGTCCAAGGGATGTGGCACTGGTTGGCGCGGATGAGTACACTAAAGGAGCTCCTGATGAATCTTCGAGACGGGACCCGGCATCGGCCAAACGTCGGAGTTCAATCGGGCGATGCGCGGGGGTTGCAGTGCACGAGGAAAAAGATGGCTTGACCTGTTTGGTATGATCAGCAAGCTCCTGTGTGGGTTTTGAAGAAAGGTGAACGAAGAAGTCGCTTCTTGGTTTCTTTGGATGTACTGTGTGATCGGACTTTATTGCAGACGGAGAGGACGGAGGACGGACCAAAAAATGGTTTCTCACTCATAACAGCATCGAGTTGGGCCCGCTGCCGGCGGCGGGGCATTGCGGCAAGGAGGGGCAGAGAGGCCACAGCAGGGGAACAAGGGTGTTAACGTTATGACGAGAGGGTCGCCCCACGTTCCAGGAAGGCGAGAGATATTATCCGTCGACCCTCTTGGTCCCCAACATCCATTCTTCCAGCAACAACAAACAAACCTGCAAACCGCGAAAATTTCCTACGCCTAGTCCTAAGTCCAAAAGCTTCACGCCTTTATACCCGTTGTCTTTTCACCGATTCACTTTTGCCCATCATGGCCAACTCGCTCGAGCAACTCAAGGCTACCGGCACGGTATGTCGATGACTTCAACTGCCCCACCAAACCCCTCGTTGGGGAAGAAAAGTGGCCGATGGCGCCCATCGTGCTGGAACGGCTGGAATGACCAGCGCGGCGTCGTCGGGTTGTCGCGAAGTTGCCGGTCGGTGATTTTTAGTTGTACAAAACCGTTTGCTGACACTTCTGTCCGTCGAATAGGTCGTTGTTAGCGACTCCGGTGACTTTGCCTGTTAGTCTGCCCATCCGAAACCCCTCTTGTCGAGCGACTTCTGCTCACAGTCCGTAGCCATCGGCAAGTACAAGCCGCAGGATGCCACCACCAACCCGTCCCTGATCCTCGCCGCGACAAAGAAGCCCGAGTATTCGGGGCTCTTGGACGTTGCTGTCGCCAAGGCCAAGGCCGAGGGCGGCTCGATCGACCAGCAGGTTGACTCGGCCCTGGACCACCTGCTCGTCCAATTCGGCAAGAAGATCCTCGAGATCATCCCCGGCAAGGTCTCCACCGAGGTCGATGCCGCTTTCTCCTTCAGCACAAAGGACTCGGTTGACAAGGCGCTTCACATCATCAAGGCATGTTTCCGATCATCCCCGGCTCCTCTTTCCCGGACCGTTCGCGTGGACGCGTGCCTGTGCTGACTTCGTCATCCCGCAGCTCTACGAGAAGGAGGGTATCAGCAAGGACCGTGTCTTGATCAAGATCGCCTCGACATGGGAGGGTATCAAGGCGGCCGAGATCCTGCAGCGGGACCACGGCGTCAACTGCAACCTGACGCTCATGTTCTCGATCGTCCAGGCCATCGCCGCCGCCGAGGCTGGTGCCTACCTCATCTCCCCCTTCGTTGGCCGTATCCTTGACTGGTTCAAGGCGGCCACCAAGAAGGACTACACCAAGGAGGAGGATCCGGGTGTTGCCAGCGTCAAGAACATCTTCAACTACTACAAGAAGTTCGGCTACAAGACCATCGTCATGGGTGCCTCCTTCCGCAACACCGGCGAGATCACCGAGCTGGCTGGCTGCGACTACCTGACCATCTCTGTACGTTTGCCACTGAGTTCTCCCCCCCCCCCCCCCCCCCCCCCCCCCCCCCCCCCCCCCCCCCCCCCCCCCCCAAACACACACACACACACACACACACACACACAGACCAAACACCAAAGCAACGCTTGTCTCGGTGTGCTCCGGTGATGCTAACTCCATCAACAGCCCAGCCTTCTTGAGGAGCTCATCAACTCGACCGAGCCCGTTCCCAAGAAGCTCGATGCCGCCGCCGCCAGCGCGCTCGACATCAAGAAGAGGACGTACATCAACGAGGAGGCCAACTTCCGCTTCGACTTCAACGAGGACCAGATGGCCGTCGAGAAGCTTCGGGAAGGCATCAGCAAGTTTGCGGCCGACGCCGTCACCCTCAAGGGTCTCATCAGGGCCAAGCTGGAGTAAATGGTTTCGGTCCAGGAGACGCACAGATTGTGGTAATGGATATTTGATGACTAGTCTAGAATGGGCCGGACTGCTTGGGCATGCGCTCGAAACAAAAAAAAAATGGGTTATCGTTAAAGCAAGAATGCTCAGTCTTCTTGGGTTGGGTGATGGGACACACAACCAAGCCCCCCGATATATACACGCACACACCACACACAATCGGAATAAACTCAGTAAATCCAATTCGTGAACAAACCTCATTTCGATTGTACAGTGTACCAGCAGTCCGAGAAGCACCTTCCTCCTCTCCTTCACCAATCTAGTGAAGCATTCAGGCACGTATGCCATGTAACTCACATCACCACCGCGCTGTCGACCATGCCTAGCCCTGCAACATACGCGACGGGGCCCCCCTCGTCTTTTCCGGTCTCTATTTGTGTTGAATCGTTTTCCCTGAAAATCCCTCCGCCTAAACAACATCTGCGCAATCTACTTGTTCAATCCTGTGTTTTATTCCATCGGCCCCGGATTCAATAACCAACGCGGTAAGCTGCCTGCCGTGGCCGCACCCCGAGTCGAGACCGAAGGCGTATCGGATGCCTTTCTTCGCACCCTGGTCTTCCGCTTTGTCCTCGTCTTCGGCCGCGTCGTTTGTGTCGTCTTTCCCGTTCTTGTCCTTATGTTTGTTCTTCTTGTTCTTCTTGTTCTTCTTCTTCTTGGATGATGACGGGAAACCGGAGTAGGGGGAGATGTCGACTACAGGGTCAACTTGCAGCCCTGCTTTGGCGTCGTGGCCGTAGACGGCTACGGTGCGAGGGGCTGTGGGGGGCAGGTTGTTCTGATAGCGGTTCCTGAAGACATTCATACTTGATTAGGGACTGGGAAGGGGAAAAAAGAGGGGGGGAGGGAAAGAGAGGTAAAGGGAGCGCTTACCAGGCGTGGCTCCATGGCTCGCCGCCATGGCTGTCGGTGGGGATGGCGACCACGGCTCGGACGCTGGCGGGATCAGTCTCGTCGATGTCGGTTTCCGTCTCGTCGATTTCCGATTCTGGTTCATCACGGGCATGGTGTTTCCCGTCTTTGTCCTTGTTTTTCTTCTTCCCCTTGCCCACGCGCGGGTATATTAGACCCCGCATATTCATCACCGCCCAGGGGTCCTGCTTCTCTGGTGGCAGGCCGGGAACCAGACCGCCGTGGATCACGACGAGCGTGCTGGCGTTCCATGGGGGTGAGGTCGCGCCCGGAATGTTCCCGACGCGGAGGATCAGCGGGAGTGACCGGATCCAGGCGAGCTGGGAGCGGGTTAGGGAACGGGCGACTCGGCGGGCGTTGGCCTTGCGCCGGGTCTTGGTCTCTGCCCTGCCATCCGCTCCCTCTTTCTCGCCCACTTCGTCTTGTTCGTCATCCTCTTCGGTCGCCGGCCCCAGCGTCGAATCGCCATCGACCGAGAACCGGCCAATCTCCCGGGCGGTCGCTAGCACCTTGTCGTCCTGGTTGCCCCTCACAGCACTCGCTCCGATCTCCATGGCCAGCTCGACCACGCCCTTGCTATCGGGTCCCTTGGTGACCATGTCGCCAGCGAGGATAAGGTGGTCCCCGTTTCTGTGGTCAAACCCAATCTTGCGCAAGAGGGCCTCGAGCGCCGCACGGTGCCCATGCACGTCGCCAACGATGACCAACCTCTTTCCACTCGTCCTGTTCTCTCCGTCTCCCAGCGACGGCGGTGGGTGAGACGGGACGTGCTCTCGGGGAAGATCCGCGATGAGCAGCGGCGGGTCGTCCCTGAAGGACGGATGCTTGTTTGTGCCGTATTCCATCGTGAGCTCGCCGAACTTTTTGGCCTTTTCCCGCTCGATCAGATCGAGCAGGACCTGGGCTTCTGAGGGACCTTGGTGGTGTTGGTGGGGCGATGTAGCACCCGGGCCCGCAGACGTCATCCGGCTTCTGTCGGTCGAAGCGCCAAACGGCCGCACGCTGGTGAAGTGTCGCAAGACCGGCAAGTGGGAGGCGAAGAGACAGAGTGTCAGGAATGCTAGGCCGGCGATGAGCAAGATCAGGGGCCGACTTGGTCCCCGGCGATGGCGAGGGAAGAGCTGGGCGATTGATTGTGGCGCCATCAAGAAGACTAGGATGCGTCTTAATAGATCAATCAGGTCGTGCAGCCCAGATCAACCGTCACAGTATCCAGTTTCAGAGAGCAAGCTTGCCGCATGGTCACACGGCTGTTGTGATGGTTGCGGTTGTTGTCCTCGTCGCTTCGCTTTTTTGCCGATTCGAGGTCAGACAGAGTGTTAAGTTGTTGCACATGGGGAAGTCTGACGTGGCAAGGGCCGAAGCTTAGGAGTTCTCCTAACACGCTTGACGTATACGGAAGGCATCCAAAATGCAATGACCCAGAAATCCGCGAGTCGGCACCGGTTTTACAGTCCACATCGTGCGGCCGGTGGACCTTGGTCTGTAAGGTGATCCGCGAACGTACTAAACTTGGATTTGCAGCAGACATGGGTTTCATTTAATGCATGCAACAAAACGAATGGCAATTCTTGTCGTGATTTCCCGGACTCGACACCATGACCCGCCCTAGTCGTCCCTTACCCGAGCATTTATGGACCTCTTCGGGTCACGAACAGGAAGTTCTCAAAAATCCATCCAGCAGGCCAAACGGGATCTTGATTGAGCCCGAGGCAAGAAACACTTGCATCCCAGCCAGCTTCACTTCACGCCATGTCTTAGACCACTTGGTATGGTGTTGGTGTAAAGTTCGCACATGTACAGTATCATACAGAAGAATCAGGTTACCTTGAACGCTCTCTCACGCTCTCGCCCCGCTCAACTCGTCGGAACCGCCGTCCTTGTCATGACTTGGTCGACTTGTCGGCCGAGGCCGCCGCAAGCGCCGCCCTGTATTTTTGGTTCTCCAGCTCTCTCCAGTCCTGCGGCTCCTTCTCGTTGCCATCTGTCTCGCCCCGCGTCCCCGCGAAAGCCGACTTGCCGGCGTACAGCTGGTACCCCTCGCCCGTCTTTTCGGTCTGCTCGAGCTGGCGGAAGGCGACGGGCTGGTTGCCGCGGAAGCGCTTGCGCATGTCGATCATGCCGCGACGGCACTCGCCAAAGCCCTTCTTGAGCTGCTGGCACTTGAGCGGGAGGGTGTTGACGAGCGGCTCGCGCAGGCACTCAGCGGCCGTGTGGCGATGGACCATGACACATTCGGACTCTTGGAGGCATTGCGCCAGCGCGGCTCCTTGGAGGAGGCGTTAGCCTTTGCCGGACAATCGCAGAGAAGGGGGGCCGGGGATGACGGGTGGGCGCGTACTTATATCTTTACATGAGCTCGGCATCTTGTCTGCGGCGGATGCTGCGTTTTGAATCTCGAGATCCCAGATGCCCGGAACCAATCGCGCGTACGAACTATCGAGTACAGTAGTAGTGACTTGAAGAGCAGCCGGGGGCGCAAAGTGGCACGAGCTCCGGGGGGCACTCCAGTACGTTACAGCCGTAGTTACTTCGTAAGTTCCTTCCTTACGCATCCCATAAACATCTGGCGTACAAACGTGTTCAAACACATCAGCTTTCTACAGGAGTCGGTCACAGAACGACGGTCAGTGCTTCGTATGCTAGGTACCTGGAGCAAAGTATTGCCCAAACTACATTCGATAGTTACCTTATCTATCTCGCTCTATTTATCCTTTTCTCTCGCAAAGATGTAAGAATCGAGGAACCGAAGGCAGACATGTTAAATACTTGGAAATACATGTAGAGTATAGAGTAACTAACTACAACTCGGTGCGAACCTTCTTGCAAGCTGCTGAAGTTCGACTAATCAACAGGGCAGGGGTCAGAAGGGCGGCGCAGCAGACCAACAGTTTCGCATGTGACAGGTGATGTCACAAGGGACCCGAGCGTTTCAACCGCCCTTTTTGGAAACGCCATCCCTCCATCCGCGCCCTCCTTCCCGAGACGACGTTGGAAACGTTCACGAGTTCTGCCATAGGCTACCTCATCAATTGCAACTGTCTTAGCATCATATCGGTGCCATATCTCCCGCCTAGTTTTGGACACACTCCAGGCATCAATGACGGGGTAGATTGAATACCTCGTGAGCTGCCAAGATGCCTGTCCCCTTTCTGGGGCGCCTCAACGTGTGAGACCCGCATCGACCTGTGCTTTGGTGCTTTGATTTCCCAGAACGCGTGCTAACTCCATTGTCCCCCCCCCCCCCCCCCCCACCCAAAAAAAAACAGCACCGAATATGCTGCCCTCGTCGGATCCTTCCTTCTCGTAGGCCTTGAGGCCTTCGTCCGCATTTTCACGCTCGCGCTACGTGAGCACCCGCCCCTGACCATCAAGAACGCCCGCGCCCGCTCGCCCGTCTAACAGCATGCAGCGCCGTGGCTACTCGACCTATGCTACAGGATATCCCGTCGCTTGTTTAATAAGTTGACCAGTCCTGCGCAGAAGAGGGCAGGGCGGAGAAGGAGGTGTAAGTATCCGGCACTGGCGCCCCGGCAGAGAGAGAAAGAGCGAGAGAGATGGAGAGACGAGAGTCTCCCACAATGGTACAGACACATGAATGCTGATCCAGGCCAACCCAGCCATCTCCACGTCGATCCGGAACGCTTCTGATTTTGTCGACCTCTGCGCTGCCTTTGGATACACAGCTGAGGAACACATCGTGCAGACCAAGGATGGGTACTTGCTGGGACTCCACCGGCTGGCGTGGAAGAAGGGGGAGGAGCATGTCCGAGCGAACCACGGCCCCAAGAGCGTCAAGAAAAGGGTCGTCTACCTACATCATGGGCTCCTGATGAACAGCGAGGTCTGGGTCTGCCTGACTGACGAGCAGCGGACCTTGCCGTTCCGCCTGGTCGAGAAGGGATTTGATGTCTGGGTAGGTCTCTCGTCACTGGGGGACAGAGAAGAGAGAGGGATGCTGAGCAGCCACGCTGACCATGGCAGTTTGGAAACAACCGCGGCAACAAGTACTCCAAGAAGTCCATCCATTCGTCGCCTACCTCCATCGAGTTCTGGAACTTCTCCATCGATGAGTTCGCCTTCCACGACATTCCCGACAGCATCAACTACATCCTCGAGACCACTGGCCAGGAGTCGCTATCCTACATCGGGTTCTCCCAAGGCACCGCTCAGGCCTTTGCAAGCCTGGCGGTCCACCCGAGGCTCAACGATCAAATCAATGTCTTCATCGCTCTCGCTCCCGCCATGTCCCCGGCCGGCCTCTCCAACGGGGTGGTTGACGCGCTCGTCAAAGCCTCCCCGCAGGTCCTTTTCCTGCTCTTTGGCCGCCGCTCCATCCTCAGCTCCGCCACCATGTGGGAGTCTCTGCTCTACCCGCCGCTCTTTGCCAAGCTCATCGATCTGGGTCTGTCCTTCCTCTTCAACTGGCGCACCCATAACATCAGCATGTCCCAGAAGCTCGCCGCCTACCCTCACCTCTACTCCTTCACCAGCACCAAGTCGGTCGTCCACTGGTTCCAGATCATCCGCACCAAGTCATTCCAGATGTACGACGACGACGTCCCACCCTTATCCCCCTTCTCCTCGGCCGGCAGCAGGAAGTACACCAAGGTGGCTAGGTACCCGACCCGCAACATCCGCACGCCCATCGTGCTCGTCTACGGCGGCAGCGACTCGCTCGTCGACATCAAGGCCATGCTGCGCGAGCTGCCGCCCCAGACCATCGCCGCCGAGATACCCCACTACGAGCATCTCGACTTCCTGTGGGCACGCGACGTGCACGAGCAGGTCTTCAGGCACGTCTTTGACGCGCTCGAGAGCTTCACGGGGCCGGAGCACACGCGCGAGGAGTACGCGCGGTATCAGCTAGCCAGGCAGAATTCGGATTTTGCGGCACGCGCGGGTGCGAGTGGCGGCGGGCACGGTGGTAGTGCCGTCGGGAAGAACATGCGGGCGCAGGTGGCAAGGGGAAGCGACGTGGCGGATAGCGACGTCAGCACGGCCGTGGGCGGGTGTAGCACCCATGATGATGATGATGACGAGGAGGAGGAGGAGGAGGAGGAGGAGGAAGGTGAAGAGAACGAGAGTGAGGTGGGCGGCGGCACTACCTTACCAGGCAGAGCTGCCGGGGCCAGGGTCGGAGCGGGTACGGAGACGGGGGACAGCTCCGGCTCGCCCCTGCGATCGCCGAGCCATGCCGGCGGGCAGAGCCCGTTGAGGGCCGTCGCCCCGCGACTGGGCGACGCGCCGCCGGTGGCGGATGCGAACGTCGCTGTGGAGCGGCCGGAGGATGCCGCGCCCCCGGCCGCGGCGAGCTCACCGCGCGTCACGCTGGCGGCACCCCCCGTTTCCCAGAAGGGGAGCAGTCAGCTGAGTCCGGATTCGATGAAGGATGGGAAGGGCATCAGTCTGGGGGCTAGTATGTGATCACTGCAAGCCGGCTGCCTGCTTTCATCTCTGGCCATTTGTTTGTTTTGTCTATTTGTCTAGTCTGTTTTGGGGTGATATATTTTTACTGACTCTGTCTGAATCGTGACAGGCAAAGCGGTGGGCGGCGTGACTACCGGGGGGGTTGAGGTCGGCAGATTGAAGGGATCGTCAGGAGATGCGGCCGCGGCCGCGGCCGTCGGGAGCCCTGCCGGCGCCCGGAGGCATTCTGTCCGTGCCAAGAAGTAGAGAGTCGAATGGAGGGAGGGACAGGGTGTTTTGAGACCTGGTCACATCCGGCCGTGTTGCACGAACTGGTGTAGGTGAGGAAGAGGACCGTGGGAGAGAGACGCTATATTGGGTTATGAGTTGGGTGGAACAAGGAGTGTTTTACGCATGCGGCAAGATGCGCTTTCTAATAATATATAGCTTTGCTTTTCAATGGACTTTTTTGTGGTCCCGATTGTGACCTCTGTTTCTCTGTCTGAGATGTTGGTTAGGGCGTGGTTTGTGGCTGGCGAGGCAGTCAAGAGGAACGTCAATGGCCGGGGGATGCCGCGGTCCCGGTCGTAGACGTGGATGGAAGTGTGGTGAAATACCTGGCTGCACACTGCGCTCTGCAAAATAACTGCAATCTCTCCCGGTCTTGCTATCGCATCGCTAAGGTCGATCCCACGAATTGGCAGTACATACCCAAACGCTCGCTGCATGATTACCCCGGGCGTGCATGCACATTCCAAAACATTCACCAATTTGAACGCGAGTCCCTGTATGTCCAGGGGCTTGGTCTGGTGGCCGACATCTACTCCCTGGGCAGCATGTTCTGCCCTGAGTCTTTTATGTTCCCCGACTCCTCGCGATTCATGTCGTCTATCAGGCGTCATCCCACTCGCTCCATTCGTCGTCGGCATCATCCGAGGAATTTTGTCGCTCGATAGGCTCCAAATCTATCCATGGATGCTGGAGGCGGTCTGAAAACATGGGCAGCTCAGGGGTCGATTCCCTCAGCTTGAAAGAGAGCAAATCAATCTGTTGAAAACGCACCGTCAGCGCCGTTCGGTCGGTTTGTCGTCCCGCCAACTCCAACCCTCCCACCTTCCTCTTGAGGGAAGCCGCCAAGCGCTGCTCCTTTGTCCTCGGTAGGTCCAGAAACTTCCTCTAGATTGGGTTTCCATGCGGAGTGGAGAAGTCGTTGAAGAACGACCGCAGGCGCAGCTCCGTCGGCCCCGGGAGCTGAGCGAGTGCGTGGTGCCAAGACGCAGGGAACTCGCCCTTCGTCCAGGCCATGGCCGCGATGGTTGCGGGGACGATCCCCTCGAGATCGTAGCCGCCAGCCAGGATTCTGATCTTAACTTTTACGACGACGTCGTTGTCGTCGAAGCACTTTCTGTCCCACGGCCAATCGACGATGAGCTGTTTCGCTTCTTCTCGGATGTGTTCCTTCCAATGGGAGGCGATCCGCTGACAGACCTCTTCCTTGTCGCAAAAGATGCGGTTCGGTCTTGGTTTCGTTGAAGAATGATAATCTTGCCTTCGCTCGAGGGGCATAATGTATACAAGGGGACTAATGGGTGGAAAATACTTTGCTGAGTTGGGGGTGAAACAGAGTTGGTTGGACACAGCATGCTATATATATGACGCGGATAATTGGAAGTATTAGCCTCCAGGTCAGGATATCTGACGTTGAGGGTGCCATAAAAGGTAAACTGTGCACCGCGGTTGTCTTGTCTTTCCACATTGAAAACCGAGTAACCTCGGCTCCTTCCTTCGAAGCAATTCGAGGGAAAGCATGGTTTGCTGGAAGGACCCCAGTAAGTGGTCGGGTACTGCACCCAGGCTCATCGAGGTATCGGTGTTCCGAATTCGGCAACCGATGTGCGCCTTGCAACCTCAAGACAGTCCTGCCACCTGCAGCATCGGTAGGCCAGTATAACGGGCCATAGAAAGCGCTTCTAAGAACTCAAGCCTCTTCAGAAAATTGAGTGTGTGTTTCGGTTGGCGTCGTCGCCATGCTTCTTCAGGTTGATGACTTGGGCCGTATGCGCTCCACTTTAGTTCCGTTACTGGAGACCCCCCGTTAAACTCAAAGCGAGGTGAACCGAGACGACGCTCGAAGCACAACGCAGCACACGACATGATGTACGAAACCTGCTCTACAGAATCAAGCAAAACCTATCGTTTATCTTGATCAATATGGCGGACTGGGGAGGGCAAAAATAAACCTTGAGCGGACCCTGCCTGTGCACATATTTCTCCAGGAGAAATGTTGTAACCATGTATCCGGAAAAAAAGGACCCCGATTAACTAAGTGTAGGCCAATCGAAGTTTTAGCGAATCCTTCGTTCCGGCCGGGGACTTAACCGAGCACGGAACAAATGCGTATCATGCTCAGAACCCAGCCAAGCCACAACAAGCACTTTTCCAAGCCTGGGTTAAGGATTTAGACTGACAAAGACGTAGTTATATTTGAGAAACGCTGGAAGTCATATTACAGAGAGAGAACCATGTGACACACAAGGCGTCAGCACCGGTCGGGACCGCTCGAGGCACATTCGATTTCCCACAAAAGCACTTCACTCTCGCTACCTGCTCATCTCACACTCAACACCCTTGTCATAATATCTCATCCACTCACACGCCAAACTACATGATGGCATCCACGCCATTAAGTACGGTCGCCAAGGAGGCCGCAAAGAACGCCGTTGCCTTCACGGCGGGCCGCGCCGCCTTCCAGCCGCGCTTGACCTACGACGTGTCCCCCAACATCCCGCGCTCCTTCTTCCTCGGCCACCACCACGCCGGCCTTGCCCGCATGCGCCAGACCCTGTCCACCATCGGCCTGATCATCGAGTGCCGCGACTTCCGGGTACCCATCACCTCCTGGAACCCGCTCCTCGAGCAGTCCCTGGCCGCCTCGTCCGCCTCCGAGCGGGCCCGCATCATCGTCTACACCCACCGCGACCTGGGGCCCGACGACCCCCCCGCGTCCGTCTCCTCCACCGCCGCCCGCCACCTCCGCGACTTCCACCTGCGGCACAAGCACGCCGTCGAGGTGCTCTTCACCGGCACCGGCCCTTCCTACAAGTCCCCAACCGCCGCCCTCCTCTCCGCCGTCAAGCGCGTCGCCCGCGAGCGCGACAGCCTGACGGGGCTGCGCGCCCTCGTCGTCGGCATGCCCAACGCCGGCAAGTCGACGCTGCTCAACGCGCTGCGCCGGCGCAGCGGCATCGGCAGGCCCGCCGCCGCCGCCGCCGCCGCCGCCCCCAAGGTGGCCCGCACCGGCGCCAACCCGGGCGTCACGCGCAAGCTGAGCTCGCCCGTGCGCATCGTGCCGCCCGAGACGCCCGACGACCCGTCGCTGCGCGGCGTCGGCGAGGGCGTCTTCGTCGTCGACACCCCGGGCGTCTTCATCCCGTACGTCTCCGACCCGGAGAAGATGCTCAAGCTGGCGCTGGTGGGCTGCGTCCGCGACGGTATCCTGCCGCGCGAGACCCTGGCCGACTACCTGCTGTACCGGCTGAACCTGGACTACGGCACCGGCACCGGCGGCGAGCCCGCGTACGTCGCCCGGCTGGGCATGGACGCGCCGACCAACGACGTGACCGAGTTCCTCGAGGCCGTCGCTCGGCGCCTCGGCAAGTTGGCCAAGGGAGGCCGGGCCAACTACGACGCGGCGGCCGAGTGGGCGGTGCAGGAATGGAGGAGCGGGGGGCTCGGGAAGGCCCTCTTGGACGAGGTCACGCCCGAGTCGCTGGCGGCGGCCATGGAGGAGGCCAGGGAGACGGCGTTGAGCATGAATCAGGCCAGGAAGAAGGACAAGCAGGCTAGGAAGGCGAGGAACGAAGCCAAGAGATTGGGTATTATCTCGGACGCTGACGAAGGGGATTAAATTAGCAAGCAAGGGGAAGAGCGGGATCCGCCGAGGCTCACTTTCTTGCCTACTATTGTGTAATATTAAAATTGGAATTCTGTTCGGCCCGGGTTGAATGAAAGCTTGGCTACGTACAAGCTTCAGAGATGGCTCCCATGATGAACGGACAAGCCTCTTTTCTTCGCGACTCAGTATGAAAGCAGTTTATTAGCCCCCCCCCCCCCCCCCTGTGAATACAGATCGGAAACTAAAGTAAAAACGGCGTAAGACGAAAAAGGATATCCCTTAGCATATTTCTCGACCGAAGCGCCGCCTCTCGCAAGGTATATATTATCAAGCCGACCATCATATATCCATGACAACCGCCAACCCATATCGTAGTAACCCTTCCCGCTCCTATCCCGACCTGCGATAGCCCCTGGCCGAGCTCGATCGGGATGCCGTTCGCTGGAAGAACGAGCAGTGAAGAGAAGAGCTGAGAACACCTCGACGCCCGTCCCATGCCCCAATACCATTAACGCCATCAAAATGCAGACCACAATACCATCCATTCCATGTATACACGAGCCACAAACGCTGACGCTCTTTGTACCCGCATCATTGGGCGTACTGTTGTTGCCACTTGACCAACCGCCGAGTCAAACTGTCCATCATCTCTATGCAGCCGAGCTCGTTGAAGTCCTTTTCCGGGGCAGAATTCTCCCCTTCTCCTAGTGCTAGCACAGGCGGGTTGTTGGCTGCGCCCTCCGACGGGGCCGCGGGCTTCTCCGCGGCCGTCGAGGAATTGCCATTGGTGCCGTTTACACTTGCCGTGCCTGGTGCTGAAAGCGACTCGCCCGCTAGCTCCAGCTGCGTCCGCGAGATAAAGTCCAGCAGTGCCGCCGCTCTCCGCTTCATGTCGTTCATGGTGATCTTGCTGCTCATTCCGCCTTTTGATTTGGCGTTTGTCTTGCCACCACTCTCCCCACCTGTTTTCCCGCTGCCCTGCGCCCCGTGATCATCTTTCTGAATGTCCCGCGACTGTGACCGCGCGGGCGAGTCGTCGTCGTGTCCATCGCGGTCTCGTGTGTACTGATTGCGGCCCTTCTTTTTGTGCGATCTCTTTTTATCTGCCTTTGTCTGAACGGTAATTGTAGGAGGTGTATCCGGCGCCGGGTTTGAAGCAGGCGGTGGCTCCGTTGTTGCTGGTGACCGGGCGGCGTCGGTGGCGGTGGCGGTGGCAGTGGCAGTGGCAGTGGTAGCGGCAGCGGCCGCATTCGAGCCCCCAGAGGCCTGTGCCGATTTGTTTGTAGCTGCTCGGGTCGCCAAAGGTACTTCTTCGGAAGGATCCGAGTCTGTTTCCGTGTGAGTGCTAGGTATTCTTATCTGAGCTTGACAACGCTTACCATCTCCTCGCCGACGATCGCCTTTGCCCTTCCGTTTATTCGCAGACTCGACCCGCTGCCGCTCTTTCTCCTCTTTCTCCGACACCTTTTCGAGTCGCAAATTCCGCCCGGCCGCTGCACTCCGCGACTTTGATTTCGTTGCCCCGTTGCGTCCAGTAGCTCCGGCCTCATCGGAGTCCTCGGCATTGTCCGATAACGGCGACGCCGATCGGGAGGTCGTCTTCTGTCGTTTCGTATTCTCTGGCTTTCTTTTTGAGGTTGTCAGCAACGTAGCATGGCCCGGAGTGACGGACCAACATACTCTTGGCTATCGCTTCTTCCCCGTTTGGGCCGTCGATTTCCGCTCTCATTTGACTCGATGTGAGCATCCTCCTTGCTGGCCTCAATTGCCCTCCTCAGAGCCTCCGCTTCGTCATATCCAGCTTCTCTACTATTCAACGTGGACCGCCTCTTGGAGGTGGTCGCCGAAGACCCGCGCCCGTTCCTGGTGTCCTTTTCTTTGGTCGGTGAGCGAATCGCTTCCTTATTCAGAGACGCCGACCGCGACGAAGTCCGGGCGTGTCGTTTTAAAGGAAGGTAGTGAGAATATACGCTTCTGCGAGCCATATCGTTAGCGCACCAAATCGGCGATAAAGATGGGCCAGGAGTCAGGAGTAAGGGTAGCCGCATGAGACATGATCGTCAGTGCACCGCCCAAGCGGTCCAAACAGCCAAGGGTTCGGTCCCAAGCACCACGCGACTCCCCAAACCCTAGAACCAACAAACGCAAATTTCCAAACTCTAGAACCAACAAGGGAAAGAGTACTCACCCGTTGCTTGCTGTCCAAAGCTTGTGCAAATCCTGTCGGCACTGCTCGCAGAAGTATTCCTCGGGACTCGATTCCTCTGTCATGATTCCGACGCAGCCGCCGTGTTGCCAAACTTTGCAGATGTCGCACTGGACAAACAATCCAGCGGTGTCATCGGTCACGTCGGCCGAGAAGAACGGCTCAAGGCCATAGGCATGTTTGGAACCGTGCTTGGAGTCTTCGTCGAAGGGCGGAGGGCCTTGATACTCTTCGTTCCCGCAAACGCAGCGGACGGCCTCGTCCTCCTCCTGGACATCGTCATCGCCGTTGCCCATATCAATTGCTTCGGCCTTGCTCCCCGCTCTTTCCCTCTCTTCGACTTGACCTCGGGTGCGCCGGCGGGTTCCGAATGGATCCTCGGCTGTAATGGTGTCCTCTGGAGGTTCGGAGGAAAGCGATCCTGTAGATGTGGACTTCTGTGGCGAACCGCCTTTATTGAAGTATCGAGAGCTACGCTCGGAGCGCCCCGAGGTGGTCGAGGTAGTAGAGGAGTTTTGCGACTGCGACTGGTTTGTTCGCGCCCTTGAAGACCGCCTCGGGTCCGTCGCTGCCATTGTCCGCAGCAAGCGCTACGTGAACAATGACAGAAGAAACGGTGTGGTATAAAGCAGTCGCAGCAATCGAGTGGTTCTGTCCGATCGGCTAGTGAGCTGAAAGAACTCTAGGAAGTGATGACTGATCAAGAAGTGTTTCCGAGTTGAAAATTATAAGTGGGATGATTGACGCTTTCGATCCTGGATTCGCCGGAAGAGACAACCCGCCGTCACAACCAGAGGCGAGCCTGAGACCTTCGGTCTCAAGCGGGCCGGGAGCACGCGGACACGGCGCCTGGACAGCGAGAACCTGCCGGGAAGCGTCTCGAACCAATGGCTTGATGATATCCCTTTGTAGTATATTGTCTTGGTAAAGGTTTGTGCCCGGCGTTCGAAGTCGCGCGTCGGCTGTCGTTGGATGGAGAAGGGACGAGGCAGGCCAGATCGAGCGTCGCGGCGGCGCGGGTCGCCTCGACTTGACGCGGCAGCGAAAACACGGTGCAGCGAATTCTGCTAGGATGTCGCACTATTCGTCAATCGCAGGAAGTTCAATTGGCAGCCAAGGTTGGACGCCGGCGGCGGTACGAGACTGGTTGCGACACCGGCGGAAGCGAACGAAAGAGGGAGCGTGAGGACGATGCCGGGACGAGCGCCACGAGGTCAGAGTTTGGATGTCTGCACAAGGCTCGCAGCGTATCTTTGCAGAAAGTAGGCTCTGATCATGACTGGGACTATTGCAGAGGGAAGAATCCGGCCGAACGATCGGAAATTCGAAGTGGTGGTGGGATGGTGGAGGGGGGGAGCGGACCGGGTCAGTGAGGTAACGAGCGGGAACGCTTTGGATCCAGCACCAACACGCCTTTTCTCGAAGCGTGCTTTGCAGCTACCAATTTTTAGCAGATGCGCCGAGGTGGGAACAGCGGCTCGTGCGGGGCTAACACAGGTAACGTAAGGTAGTTAGTGGGACCGCAGTGTATGTATCCGTAACTCCATGCTCCCAGGCAGTGCGGGTTATCAGCTGGTACAGTGTGAATTCTACGCGTCGGTAACACGAGACCGCCGTGACTGCCCAGGTTCCCTGCCTCGAAACTCGGCCTCAACAACAAGCAAAGCATGACGGCGAGTCGATTAGGACAAATCGAATTTCGACTCCGTATTCTGAAGTTGGAAAGCCTGGTGGAATGTGAGAAGTCTGTGACGAAAAGCCCTAATGGCGCGAAGTTTGACTCTGTGAATACTCCAATCCTGTTGACTGTCTGGCATCGGCTCCTCGGGCAATATTGAAGCGAGAGATAATCTCCCCTGCTGATTAACTCACCACTTTCGCGACAGCTTACCTGTGTTTGTAAGTACGGTACATACCTGCTCTGTAGATACAATGCTATATATACGGAATACACTGTACCATTCTGTCGAGCGCTGTTGGAGCTGGCCTGCACAGTAAACCCAGGGGGTTCCACCAGTAACTTAGTGGCCGTCAGGGGTGCCGGGAGAACCTCGGGCTCAGTGGTAGGGCCGCGCTTCTAACGAGGGGTCGGAAAGACGGCTTATGTAATTCCCTTCGTTCATCGAGTTGCCAGCGCTAGACCAGTGTTCCTCCTCTCATCACAAGAAACTACCCGCCGTCAAAGCCACACAGCTCGTGATTCGACTTCCAACACTCTAGCTCTCTGAGTTGATTTGCAGGATATCCGCTAGGCTGTCAGACCCCTTTCAAGGCAATTTGACTCGAAAATTGTGCGGAACCTCGTTTTGAACGAAAAGGTGGGTGCTTCTCCGCCGAACCGACCCAAACTCGGGCCGGGCCCTAGATCCCAGCTTTGCGGAGGCCCAGCTGTCCGATCCGGCCACCTCACCGCATCCGCGGGCAGGAGGGGTATTTCCACGAACGGACGGTCCAGCGCTTCGCCTGCCACGCTCTCGAGGGTTTATAGTGCCCTTTGAATAGTACGAGCCTAATGGGATAGCGTTACTAACGCACCGTCTGGAGAGAAAAGCCGCCGCCAGCCCAGCCCATACCCCGACAGAGAGTCCTGCCAACATTCTCGAGCCGATCTAGTTCCCATTTTGCAGCGCACCGAACTTGTGCTTGCTTGTTGACGACGTAAGGCTGCACGCTTGCGCCTGGGCCGGTGCAGTCGCAGCAGCCCCGGCCATTTCGTGGGGGAAGACTCGCAGTTTTGGTGTTGCCAGTCTGCCTGCTGCCTTGAGCTTCTTTGGGTACTATGAAGTTCCGATGTGTACGTTCACTTCTGCACCTTCCCCTCCGCCCTCTGTTTCCTAGAAACCGCCTTTTGCACATCGGAGAGCACAGCCTGTGTTCCTCCCCTTCACCCTTCCACCCTTCCACAACATGCCGGCGAGTACACATTATCGCTCCGGATCATCCGTCACCATGGCAGGAGGCACTTGTCCACTTGACAGGACACACCTGTCAGGAGCGGTGCAGGGCGAACCTGCCCTCTCTATCGCTCCTAAATATCTGGCGATGCTCACTGCCTCTTTTGTTTTGGTTTCTGCCATTCTCGGGGTCGGGTTGAAGCTAACACAGGGTGACTCAGCACCCGAGCTAGAACCCGATCACGCTCTCAAGATGGCTACCGAATCGGTATCGTCTCTTTTCCCCAACAGACCCATCCGGCCCCTGCCAAAGCGGCGGCTTAGAGAGCGGCTGTCCCCCGAAGTTGCCGAGTCGATCCAGTACCCCCGTCTGCCACAAAGCTCGACTTCACTGTTCGCTTTCCCATACCCACTGCCAGAAGAGTCTCCTGAACCTGGCCGATCAGCCGTCCGTGACACTGGGTCCCCTCACGAACAGCGCAAGCCACAAAGCAACGAGGTGCCGAATGACCGGAAGGCGGAGGATACTGCGCTGAAACAAGGCACGACTGGCCGACCAGCTTTACAACACACCAGGCTTGTCACACGCCCGAAGCCGGAGCATGGGCGGTATGCGGATGCACTTCCGCTATCCTCGACCGCGTCCTCGGCCGACGGATACGATCCTTTCGAAAACACTAATAACAAGAAAAGGAAGATTCCGACTGCCGGGGACTCCGCACCAAGCGGAGGCCACGTTGCCAACGATTCTGGGACTGGAACGGGCTCGCTTGCGGCTGGTGCTCAATCTGCGGAAGGTCATGGCGAGGACTTCACTGCCCCATCTGCGTCTGGGAGTCTCGCGTCCAGTGTCCATAACATTCCTGGGCCGGGCCGAGGGAGGTTTGGCCGGCCTAGGAGCGGTAAAAACCCACTGCGACCCCTCTACGACTCGACTAATAGCTGGGCCGGGAGGACCGCCAAACCGCGCGCAGGTCAGTGGACAAGCGGAAGCAGTATGTGGATTGGCGTGAGGGCATGACATTAAGTGGCTGACAGTTTCCAAAGGCGAGAGCACTGGCATCATCTCGAATGCCATCGCCAACGCGGAAAAGCTTCCACCGCACCATGGACAGGAGAATATCAGCCTCCTACACCAGCCATTGCCCAACAAGCGGAGCCCGGCCTCGACGCAGTTCACATTCACGTGTGATTCGCAGGTACCTGGATCGTTGGCTTGGCCCGGTTCCGATCGGAAGATGGCGATGCCGCAACACCAAGGAGCCACAGTGAGCCAAGGGAAAGAAAACTGGTCTCGTACGTCGCAATCGGCCCAAAATGGGCATCCAGCGCCAGCGATGCCACAGGCGGCAGACGCGGCCAAAGAAGCTCCGTCGAGAGGTGGGGCTGGCGGGCAGAGTCAACACACAGCGCCGCCCCAGAAGGCATCCCGCCGAAGTGCAACGAAGGAGTACTTAGCTGCGGCTAGGGCGCGTCGCCGGGAAACGCAGCTGTACAACAAGCGCCACCCGCCGAAACCCGAAGACATGTGGATCTGCCACTTTTGCGAATATGAGTGGATTTTTGGGCACCCGCCGGAGGCCCTGGTTCGGGCGTACGAGATCAAGGAGCGGAAACAGCGCCAGCTGGAAGAACAGCGGAGGGCCCAGTGGGAGAGGATGAAGAAGGGAAAGCACAAGGGAAGAAAGAACAGCAAGCTGCCAGCCAAAAACAGCCACGCCGCCCATGATTCGCATCACCATGCGGACGGCGGCGGAGGAGCTCATGGCGGGCACTACGACCACGGAGATCAAGGAGACGAGTACTACGACGACGAATACTACGAGGACGAGGAGTACGATGCCGAAGAGGAGGTGGCTATCGAACACGGCCCGGGAAGTCTGGGACGGCATGACGATACTCCAGCCCACTTTGGCGACAGTTCTGCAATCCATGATGGTGGGGGGACCTAGTCAGATCCTGCTCTGGTGGTTCTGCTCCGGCGTTAGGCCAATCCTCCCTCATACCTCTTCCCATCTCGCGCGGGCCAGGGCGTTGACAGGCTGAAATGTGACAGCACACATCTGGCTAGCAGACGGGTGGCATGGTCAATGTTGGGCGAGGCGGGGCCAAATGGAGGGGCAAATTGCTCGTGTCTCGATCAGCCTACGGTGATAACCCTCCTTGGCTGGATACTGGAAAGATGACGATTTTGTCGAAGACGGGATCGATCTCGAGATGACATGTTCAGAACGGAGGCAGCTGAGTCGGGCTGGGCCTTTGTTGGGCCACTTATACGGCCGGCCATCTGCGACATCTCGAGAATACCAGCTTTCGACAGACGTTGATGCGGATTCAGGTCACCAACATCAATCCTCTGTCCTCTAAATTTAGCGTTAGAGCAAACCTACTCCCTAACTCCTCTCATCACAGCAAAACAGTGCAGCTAGGAGTCTGCGGCCGCCGAGCGTTCGCTCACCAACCTGTTGACCCTGGTTGTTCTCTTGTGGCCGTGGACAGCTAGCCAGTACTGTAGTTGTACAGCGAAAATGACGAGACTTTTCATGTCATGACGCGATAGTATCCATTGCCTTTCCTTTACAACCTCGGGGTGGGTCGGCAAAAACTGGCACATGTTGCGCTCATTGCGTCATAGCCGGCCACTGTGGATTCTGCCTTGCAAGAGCATGCGGTGTGTTCCCGACTCCTCCGGTACATATGGTATGTAAATTTTACCTGACAATGCTGTTGGGCATCCTGTAACCTGTATCATGCATGCAATGCAGGGGGTCACCAGAAGCAAGGTAACACGACAACTCGATGCCGGTATGTACTGCGTTGGGTTTTTCCATGGATCATCGTGAACACGTTGGGCGGGTAAGTGGATACCTTAACTTCTGCTTCCCTAGGGGCTCTCTGCACCGGGTATCAGCCGGTCATTCCTAAACCTAATCACCAATGATCGCGTTTCTGTGATTTGGTTAGAGAGGAACAGTTCAGACGGACACGCGGCAGTCGGCCGAGAGGCTGGTGAGATCAAGCGAGGTCTTGGTTGCATAGAAGGTTTACAGATCGACCACATCGGTATGTACATACATATATATATACAAAGTAGTTATATACATACGAGTAACTACGGCTTATACATTTTTTGAAACGTTTCTTGTGTGTGCTTCCTCGATGGCGCCACATGGGGGAGGAGACTCGATTCGTTTGGAATGGTAGGTCACGTAGTTATTGATACCGGTAACTAATCAGCGTTCGTGTACTGTATGTAATCTGTACATGCAGGTACGATACCGTTTCCTCGACTCCTGCGCGAAGCAGGCAGTGCACCAAGTCTCCACCCGCGACTGATCGACGGACTGCCGTGCGCAACGCGCAACGACCTGGTCGACAAAACAGCAGGGGACCTTTGGCTGTGTGGGTTGAACGTTCCCCCCCCCCCCCCCCCGATCCTTCTTCGCCCAGCCCGTCTCCGGCGAACTTTGGCATTTCGCAAAAAGAAGAAGAAGAAGAAGAGAGAAAAAAAAAAAAAAAGGTGTCGCAAAGTCAATTTCGTCGTCGCGCAAGTCGCTCAAGGCATCCCGCATCCAACAAATCATCCTTATGACCCCCACAAGTGAAGTCGCCCACTGCACGCCCGGGTCGGCCGAGTATCATCTGCAAGGATGTTTGGCTCCCGCTCCCGCAGGCATCGCGCATTGAACCCGGTATGTCGTCATTGCACCTTAACCGTTCCTTTGGAAAGCTTCTTGTCCCGGGAGACCTACCCCTTCGTTCAGTCTTGGCGTGCTTGCGGTGTTGAATTTCCGTCTCGAGCGCCGATCTTGTCGCATAGCATAACATCACTCTGCTACCCACCCCGGTGTCCATCACAGTGCCGTCGCGAATGTTTGGCCTGCTAATGTGTGAATAATGCCACTCGTTGGACAGCCTCTCACAGCGGCAACCGCAAACCCCGAAGCTGCTACCGCCGCCGCCGCCGTTTTCAGACGCCATGAGTCGAGTTCTTCCTTGTCGGCCTCTGCCGCGGCCGCTGCCCTCCGCGCGCGGCCGACGACGCCAACTCGCGTAGCCGATGTCCAGACGAAAAGGACGATGCGACGGAGCGCGTCCGTTGCTTCGACGCGCACGGCGCCAGAGCGGACCCGAGACGCGACAGGACTGCGCAGGCATAGCAGTAGCGGGTCAATGGCCGAGCGAACATTCCGAACTCCCAGCCCGAACCGCCCCGGGAGCAGCGCCTCGGGACAACAGCGCAGCCAGTCTCTCAACGACGATCCGCCGCCGCCCGTCCCGGCGCTGCCCCGAGATATGGATGCTGTGACATCGGGGCAGGCCGGTCGGTTTACCAACAACATCCGCATGAGCAGCACCCCGGTGCGGCTCGCCTCCCAGAAGCTTGCTTCAGGGGATGCGCCATCCTGGTTTGGCGCCGCGAGGCTGGGAGACCTTGGGAGTGTGCGCAGGACAGATCCGGCAATGGCTAGCCCCCCGTCGAGCCCGCTGCCGGTGGTGGCACGGGAGGAGGATCATTCGGAGGGAGCACGGCCGGGCAGCCAGGCCTCCTCCATCAATTTCTCCTACCCAACGCGGACGAGGCGGGGTTCTACCACCGTCTTGCCAGCCGCCGAGGCGAGCTCAACTACCCAGGCATCATCTCAGACGGACCCGGCGCCGGCAGCACTTCGAGACCATCAACCATCAACAACACGGACGACCAAACATCCACCGCCAACGAGGCAATCCGCCGCGCCGTCGACAAGAGGACAACCCAACTCCACTTCCGCAGACCAGGAGCTGGTGTACGATGCGAATTCGCGGAGGATGGTACGGCAGGCAGATCTGCTCGCGGTTGAACATGCTCAGCAGGCTCTGTTGTCCGGCATCTCATCGCAACCGACAGGTCCCAAGAAGAAGAGAACTCCGCAGAGGGCTGGTTCGCATCTGGCTGCGGGTACAATGAGCCGCACCGACGCCGAAACATCTCGCACTTCCTCCGCCGCGAAAGCCCAGCCCTCGAACCTTGCGTCCCAGGATCAGCCGCAGCCTTCTGTGCGACCACGACAGCCAAAGGGGCCAGGCCGGCCCCAGGGCAGCCAAAGGGATGCCGGGGAATATCCGGAAGACTTGGTCGCGGGTCCTCCAAACTCGATCACAGAGAAGCTCGGGCAGCCGGCCGCCGAAATGGCCGTCGATCAGGCCCGTACCCGTTCCCGGGCTGTCACCAGTCCGGCCGCCTCGGTTGTTCCAGACGGGGCACAGTTCTTCGTCGTGAGGAGACAGCCTTCTGTGATTCAGGAGAAGCCAGAACCAGAAGAGGCCAAGGGCGAAGAGAGAGGCCTGGCGATCACCCTAGATACTCTTGATGCGGTACCGTCGTCGCGGCAGAGAGCGCAGACCGGGATTGTTGCTCAGGAAGCTCGCGTACCCATGACGCCGCCGCAAAATGTCGGCGCGGCGACGAGGCGCCCTTTTGGACATCACCCAGCCAGCCAGGTCGACCAGAATGCCAGCCTTGACCTGGTTGATATCTCCAACGACAGGAAGCCCCTGTCCGACGCGGCGGAGCAGGGGAGGGTTGCGCACGTCTTGCGTCAGCGGACGCATTCCAACAGCCCTATCCGGCAGGCCCATTTCGGCCCTGTGCAGGATAGTCTGACGGTCAAGCACTCCCCTCCGCCCCGATCGAGCTCGCCGCGCAAGTCGGCTATGAAACAAACCAACCCGCCCGAGTGCACATCGCCCTCCGACGACACTTCGGAGATCTCCGGGAGCGCCAGCCAAGAGGCCCCTGTGTCACGCAAGAAGTCTGTTCGCGTTAGCTTTGATGACAACGCAAAAGAGGGGGCGGATGAACCGGCCTCTATCAACCAGAATGACTCGCCCTTGACCACCAGCCGGCCGTGTTCGGACCGCCACAGTTGGCTGGGCAACAATGCCCGAAATCATGTATCGGCGCCATTTGACGATGACTTTGTGATGATGCCTCGGCCGGCTCTGCCCAGTTTTGGCAGCGTGAGAGGCAGGAAGCCTCGTGACACGGGCACAGAGGAACTCGAGCGACCACTCGTCCGGCCCAAAGGAGAGACGAGATATTCTTCACGAACGCCGCTGCTTCCCAGCCCGCCGCTGGGCGCAAGTAGCGATCACGCCCTCGGCACAGTCTTGTCCACAGAGGCTGCAGGGGCCGAGAAAACGAGCGGGATCCCCCAAGACACTCTGCAGCATAGGGAGCCATTGCCGCCCATCGTTACCAGCGTGGAAGGCACAGGCTACTTTAGTGACACTTCTGATACCAGCTCATTGCTCAGTTCCGAGTTCGATCCGCATCCAGCCACTCCACCGAGCCAAGTGGCAGAACCGCGCTCCGAACCGCCGGCAGGTCTGCCCACCGAGGAGCACAAAGCACCCGTTGAGAACTCAACGACAGGTTCGGAGAGCGAAGTGGTCTCGCCTCCGGTCGCCTCCGTGCAGCGGCAGGTCGCGTTGGAGGAGAGGCCGCAGATACCCGAGATATCCATCTCGCAGCCGACACCTCCTGGCACAGGGAATGGCTCATCTGGGCAATATTTCATGGATGTTCCCGGAGGGTTTCCCAATGATGATTCGGACCAGTCAGTCCCGTCAGCCGACAAGGACGACTCGGGCGACGCAACCGTCATCGAGCCGGCTGAGACCACTCAGCAAGATGAGCACCCTGAACGCACGCCTCAACCCCCTGCAGCAGAGAGTCCGAGCGATTCAGATAGCGATATCTACAGCGATGCTTACGAAGACCTCTCGGAAATAGAAGGCGAAGAGTTTCAGCCACTCGACGCCGTCTTGGAAAGCCCACTTCAGCAAAGCCCTCGTCCAGCTTCCCAGCCTGAACGGGTCCCCAAAGAAGCCCCAAGTCAGGTCTCGACAGAAGCTCCAAACCAGGCAGCCCCGGGAGGAATGCCTCAACCCCAAACAGGAGCTCCTTCGGCAACAACCGCCGTCCAGTCACCGGCCGCACCGGACCCTCAGGACGACGATTGGGAGAAAGCAAAGGCATTCTGGAGAAGCCTCACGGCCGAGAAACGTGCCTTGCTGGAGAAGGAGGCCTTGGAAGAGGCAGGAACCGAAGGAGAGAAAGAAGAGGAACAACCCGAGACGAGACCGGAGAAGAAGACGGTCGAGCGGAGAGAATCTGAACGGAAAGCGTCGGCCGCCCAGATGGCGCAGCAAATGATGGCACCACAAAAACTAGTGAGGCCAGCGGACCCAGACCGCACCTATATGATCAAGCCCGGGGAGCGGTGGGCAGGAGAGGGTGATCTGGCAATTCCAGCCGTGCGGAAGAGCATGCGTGACGAACCGCGCCAGGAGACTCCAGTCGCCCCTGTCGCAGGGTCGCGTCTACGGACGTCAATGCGTGCGGACGGTCTGAACGCGAGCAACCGTGAGAACCGACCAACAGAAGCACGAACAAGGTCCAAGCGACCGGAGTCATACCCCGCCGCCCTTGCTGTTCCTGCTCCAAAGACAGGACATCGCAGGTCGGCGACACAAGTAGAAGTTATTCAACCCCCTCTCGGGAGACGGAGTTCTACGGGAAGCGAAAGCAGCTTTAAACGGTCGCGGTCCAGCGGGAAGAAAGGTTTCGGATTTCGTCAGTCTCTGAGACCAACATCGCCCCCGTCAACCGTAAGCGGGGATCATGCCACCAAGAGGTTCTCGTCGAGGGCCCCGTCCCCCGGGAGCTCCGTCTCTTCCCCAGCGTCTCGAATGCGCACTACGCTACGGGGCCCCTCCACCGGAAAACAAACGTCGTCCCATGGTATCCGATTGCCCAGCTTCAGCCTTCCGTACGGCGGGGCCAAGAAGAGTGGTCGAAAGGGTCCTAAACGGGAAGTACGCCCGAGCCGGCTAGCCGATTCAAGTGACGAAGAAGGGGACGATGCTGCCTTCAGATCAGGCTTCCGGAGTCGCTTCGAGGACTCGAGCGATGACGACGAACCTGTCGTGCCGATCCCCGCCTCGCGTGCATATCCAGTCTCCGGCAACCGACACCTGCGCAAGGAAAGCTCCGTCGCGAGCACCGCCCTGCCGGAGGAGCTGGAAGAGAGCAGTGAAGGATCCCAAGGCCCCAGCGGGGGAGCAGCGATACAGGAGCGCCATGGCAACGCCGCCGCGGGCCCGATGTCGCCGGACGGCACAGCGAGGAACACCCTCCGCCGCGCCCGCTCCGGAAAGGGTCAACTGCTCCCCGCCTCGAATCACCCGCCCTCCTCCTCCCTTCCCTCCCGACCAAATGGCGACAGCAAGAACGAAGCCCCCCGCAGCTCGCGACGGAGGAGCATCCTCTGGTCGGTCCTGCGGCCCCTCCACCGCAGGCGGGACAGCGGCCCCTCCACCACCGCCACCACCACCACCACTACTACTACTACCAAGATCGTCCGGCCTGAGATCAGCGAGAGCGCGGCGCGGCGGGATACCAGGCTGGAACGCAGCGTCGACCAGCTCGAGGCGATCCGGAGACGCGGCCGGGGGGGGGACGACGACGACGACGACGACGACGACGACGATGACGACGACTTGGAGGAGACGGAGAACGAGCGCGAGGACGGGCATGATGAGGCGGCACTGCCGCCGCCGCCGTCGTCGTCGTCGTCGTCGTCGTCGCGCAGGAGCCCGCGGTTGCAGAAGCGCTGGAGCAGCGGTCGTCGCGCTTCGTGGGTCGGCGTGGCGTCCAAGTCGGCGGCGGCCCCCTCGGACGCAGGGGGCCCTGTGCCCGATGCTCCTCCTTCATCTACTCCTTCTTCCCCCCATCCTCCTGTAGGCGTTGGTAATGGTAATGGTAACGGTGGTGCCAGTGGCGGTGCCGGCGTCGCCGCAATCGACATGCTCATAAACGGCGATGGGGATGATGGGGGTGTCGGCGCCTTCGGCCCTGCGCAGCATCAGCCGCTGGCGAAGCGCGCCACCGGCAGCTCATTGTCTGGTAGCCTGGGTACCAGGACGCTCTGCGGCGGCGGCGGTGGGTTCTTTCATCTTCACCCCCGGCGAAGAGCCGCGTCTATGGGCATGGACGTTGGCAGTGGCGGTGGTCGTGTTGGTGGTGGTGGTGGCGGCGATGGAGGGAGTGTGGATGGGTCTGTTTTGGAGGGCAGCCTGGCGGGCGCGTCTTCAACGACGAGAAGGAAGAGATTCGGCGCGTTGAGGAAGATGCTGCACCTTAATGATTAATTCGGGGTAATGGAAGACTGGAGTCAGCTCTTGTCTGGCGCAGGGACAAAGGGAAACGTTTAAATCGTGAGTCGCGCGGTAGGGAGGAGGTGGAGCTCGCGACAGTTAAATCGCTCGGAACTTCAATCTCGACGGGAGATACAGCACCATTCAGGCAAGAAATCGTTATAGCACGCGTATATACCCCATTGTTGGAAAGGAAAGTCTGGATCTCATCTGTCTTGCGGGAGAGAGTTGTCGACATGAATGTTTACACCATCAACAATTGCAAATCAGTTTGCAAGAATGCTGTGGGACTTGCATATGAATGTGCCTGGGTAAATGTATATACTAATTGCCCTGTCCATCAAAATGTGCAGGTGTTTGGGCTGTCGGGATGTAGGATCCAGGGCCATCTTGGAACATAGACTGCTCATCTTATCGTCTCCTTCTTGCGGAAGGATCGCCATTCAACCTTTTTGGCAGATAAGGGAAGGCTTGAGAAAGGACCTAGGCCGTTCATATGCCCCTAAGACGCCGAATGCTATGCAGATGATATGATTACTTGAAAGGTCGGTGAGTGCCCTTGCACATCATGCCCTAAAACGCTGCCCGAATGACTCCAGTTCCCTACAAAACGCATTGGGTGTTCAAAACACCGACTGTCCTACCCTATGTTGCGTATGGTGCAAATCGCCTCAGTATGGCTGAGATGTGCATCTACTTGTCTTCTCCCTTTCGAGGCTTGCCACCGCGCGCCAAGAGCAGAGTAAGCTCGCTCTTTGACCGTCCAAAGGGAATCGCCGGCACGGGACTGGGAGGCGTCGGCTTGAGTTGCTGGTCAAGCATCGAAAATGACGGTCGCGAGCCGAGCATGACCCGATCAGGTATGTTCCTCGCCTCGGGGACAGCGGGATCCGACGTCACCGTCTCCGAGTCAAACTGGCCTCGGGCGGTTGCGGTGACCATTGCCACACTACTTGTGGGCTGCGACGGGAGAAGTGCAACGCCAGGCTCTCGAGGCCGATGTGGGCGGTCTGTATTGCTCGAACGTGAACGAACCATGGGAGGTGCTGCGTACCCAAATACCTGGTCTACCACGAATCCCGCGACTGGCGGCGGAGCGGCTCGGGGAGGGGCCGCTAAACGTTGTTGGAAGGTTTCTTGCCGGCCTTCGGCAGCCTCATTGTATACAACGCTATCCCTGACATCCCATGTTGATCTCCGTTGCGGGCTGGGTGGACGCGATTGCTGCTCTGTTTCAGCTTGGTCGGACTGCCCCTCGGCCTCGACGGTGAAAGTCTGAGAAGTGGACCCCTTGACGGCTCCTGGATTTGCTCGGCGCTTTCCAACAGCTTTAATGCTTAGGCCGGAATCGCTGGTTTGCGATGACGATGACCCCTGCCCAGACATCTGAGGGGGGTTGGGAGTTGAATATCGCTTAGATGCTGAGCGCTTAGAAGCCGTGCCCAAGCCCGCCACCACTCGCTGATTCGAATCTGACCCTGTGGACGATTGTGAGCTTGGTCTGCGGACCATAACAGGCCGCCGCTTAGATGCTGCAGTGGTCGCCACAACCTTCTTTCCGAGAGTGGGTACAGGTTTCTCGCCCACTGGGAGAGAAACCGGTGGAGGTGGCATGTCTGCCGCGGGCGCGACTGCTGGTTGCTTCCTTCCTGTCGTCTCGGTGAGGTTCGACGCAGGAGGAGAGCTCGCGGAAGCAGTGTTTTGTCTCTGCTTTACCGACAAGGGCAGCGGTGGGGGAGGCATTTCCGAAGTGGTTACCGAGGCCGTGCTTGATGATACGGCTTCGCCATCATGTACGGCTTCTTCACCAGAAGCGGGCGGCGAGGCGAATCGTGCAGTGGGTCGAGGACCCGATGAGGACGGCCCCCTCGACTTCTTCAGAATTGGGTGCGGCGGTGGTGGCCTCGAGGAAGAAGGTGTCAACCCCTTCTTTCCGCCCGAAGGGGCAGATCCTTGGTCTGAAGCATCGCGTAGGGATGGGGTCGACTCGTTGCCGTGACCTTCAGCTCTGTGACTTGGGCCAGGCGCCTGAAAGCAGCCGAATTAGCATTCGCATGCCACCACAGGCTGCACAACAGCGTACCTTTGGCCGCTTGAACCGGTCGGCAAGTGAAGGTAACGGAACGACTGTCGGACCGTTCGAAAACTCCTCGAAGAGCCTGGCAAGCTCTGGACCACTGAGGTTTCGTAACCTGGCACTTCCCCAGACGTGCCACCAGAAGTTCTCAAGGCGGAATGCGCTAGGGTCGAACAACCTTCGGAATGTAGTTGTGTAAACTGGTAAGCGAGTTAGTTCAGCTATTCGAGCGGAGCATATCTGTAACAAATCAATAGGAATTACCATTCCAGTATTGTCTAATCTTCTCAGGGGGGACTACGGGATAGCTCGCTATTTCAGCATAGATTTCTTTGGTGTTTTCGAAAAAGCCTACGGGCATCACCGCGCCCATTTTGGATGTGGTCGCCCTTGGGTTGGCAAGTCGCGGCGGTCTAGCAGACAGTCGGCGCTTCGTGGATGCCGCGAGACCATGGCTTGCGCAGAGCTCCAGGCAGTTCGGTCCCACTCGTTTTCCGTGCCTTACGGCAAGGCACGCATGAGGTGAGATACGGCGCCTTCTAGCCGGAGAACCCTCAAAAGAGGGATTTTAAGTCACAGATGATAGAGGTTCGGTGTAGTATCAGGTCTTGGTGATAGTTAGTCTCTCACCAAAAAAAAAACAATACTGGCTCGCAGAATGCTCCACCAATGGGATGAATGGTTTCTTAGGTGTGCGAGGGTGTGAGGTAAGGATATGGGGCCTTCAGCTGGAGGAAAAGGGTGGGGGAGGCACGTAGAGGGCCTGGCAGACCCGACCACGGTGACGTGGTCGCCGTCTGGGCGTAGGGCCCAGGACGCGGAGGAGTGAAGAGGGTCTCTCTGCCATGGAGGTTGGAGGTGACTCTTGTCGCAAACAGGCCAGCAAGCCGGCAACCTGGACGGATAGCTCCGATGACAAGAATGCAAACCCACGAAGCTCCTGCCCGCCGCGCGACTTTCTTCTTATCCCGTTGTGCCAACCAAAGGCACCAACCATCATCGTCTGGGCTTTCTGTGCCGTGTGGCTCAGGTTGGGTACAGGAAGGAGGGGAGGGGGTTGTCAGACACTTACAATGCACCACACGCCGTTCAAAGGCTCTTGGGGCCCGACGGCGGGCTGGGACGAGTGGAGAATTCTTCTTCACCGCCGCCCTTCTAAACCCTAATCTGTCGACCCCAGATCCGGCCCACTGTCCTGGGCCCAAGATGACGAGAAAATATAGGGAAGTTGTTGCCCAACACGGAAGAGTGAGTGTTCGAGCTTGTTTGGCGGATTCGATTCAATCCGAGAGGAGACACCGAAGAGACCGGAGTTTGCCGAGTTCATGCGCGGCGGTGTTTGAGGGAGGCACACCCTGCAAAAAAGAAACGGCCACCTCGGGCCAGGAGCGATCCAGTCAGCCGACCTTGCCAGAGGAACGAGCGGCGGAAAGGAGAAAATGAATGGCTGACCAAAGTGCTGGCCGCTACTGGCTGCCTGGCTGCTCGAGAAGGCGCGAAGTGAAGAATTCGAGACAATTTCACTCTCGGACGTAAATTGCCAAACAGATGTGGAAGGCAACGTATATGCAGCCTTCCCGTTCCCCTGCTGACCGGTGATGGCTACAGGGACCAGGGTGTTGCGAAGCACTTCCTGATTAGCGTTGCTGGGGGGTTCCTGGGCCTTGGTGTTTGTGGGGTGTCTCGAATGCCACTCACTCGGGCAGCTGTCACGCGGCGATGTGTCTCCAGGGGGATTGATTTGATAAACGCATGCCCATCACGACCGTGACAATTCCATTTTCCCCGGCTCTAACGCTTCTACTGCGTAACACGCCGATAAAAACGGGCGTGCTCAGCATCTTGTCCGCCCCAGCCGCGGCGTTGCGAATTGGGCAGGTGCCTCCGGAACAAATTCGCAGCTGCTTACTTTGAGTTCGCGCAAGAATCACGAACTTCGGATAAGAGAGAAGGGACGAGACGACAAGGAGCGCCTGGTCGGCTACCTCCGGATGATGATCAATTTGCTTGGCTGAGGTTGCTACTCGCTCGGTAGAAAATCTGGGAATCGTCTCATTACTCTTGGAACCTAGAGCCAACGTGATCTCTCGTTTCTTTCTTTTTCTTTTTGCCACCGTCCGCAAGTTCCGTCCTCTGTGCCGACTCCAGCATGGGACCTGCTGTATCTCCGCAAGGCGAGACAATGGCAAACATCACCTGACGGGGTCAATGCAGGCACGTGGATTGAAGGTGACACTGGAGCCAAGCCCTCCTCGGCCGTCCGCACGGAAGGTCACAGACAACCCGCCCTACACTACTCGCGGGCACATTGCACCTTTGGCTGCAAACTTTAGCTTACTGTGTAGGTACCTACCTAAGTGCGTATCAAGAGTGTATGTAATGTAACTTACATACTCACGAATCCACATCACACGGTTACGGATTTGGCTGCCTTTGACCCCGCACACAACGCCTCTCTTTCCCATCTGCGAAACGTTGGGTTGCTACACCAAGGCAGTATGCCGTTGCTTCTGGAAGGACCCTTTCTGTCCGATTCCGCGCCGAATAGCAACAATCGCCGCGGCTGGTGTAACGGGGTCGCGCCGCCCCCACGTCTGACCTCCTCCTCCTGGAACACGGGCTGGAGGCTCTTCCATGCAGCTGTTGGTCAGCCCGAGCATGACGTGAGCAAGGGACGAAGAAGCCAAAGGCCCCCCCATCACCGCATTGCGGTTGCTGACGAGCCCGGCCTGTCGAATTGGGTCCTGGTGAGAGAGCTTCCCCATGGCCCTGCCGACCGGGCCAACCCCGGATTTCAACAGTTGTAACATCGGTATCTTGGCTCAGCTCGTCGAGTATCAGAATAGATCAATTCGTTCAAGTGCAAACCCAAGGTCTTTGGTCTTTGCTCAGCTCCACAACGAGACAGGGAATGACTACAAGCGCCTGAAGACTTCCTCCGGCCAGCCAGCCGGCCCCCAGACGTTACAATCACATCACACCAATGAACGACAATCTCGCCGCGTGCACGAGGTGTTGCTCAAACACTGGAGGCTAAGTGCATTCTATGCGCAAGAGCCCAAGCCGCCCATTCGACGCTTTTCTTTCTCACCAGTCAATCAGATTAGGGTCAGAAGACTTGCGACTGACGCTCCTCCGCGGTGTCTCTTGTACTTGAATGGCCGCTGTCTGCTAGCGACTTGGGCACTTGTAATAACTTTGATCGCATGGGTTTGTCGGGGCCAGGACTGCTCTCTAGAGCCCATCGAGCAATCTTGGCTCGATTTCGGCCAGGCAAGTAGCATATCTGGCAGCATCGCACGGGACCCCATCTAACAAATCATCTGGTCGAGAGCCAAGGAGTATAGAAGTACCTACGAACAGTTTAACGACACTTTCAGCGAATGGTTCGCGCTTATTGTCATTTTCCCTTTCTGTGATATTCCGGCAGTAGAGGGGATATGGACAGGCCCCAGCGCCTCGCATCACTGTCACTGCCCGTCATCTTATAACCGCCATATCAGGAGGGTACCTGATCGCGGAGTAGGAGGTGGGGCTCTCTTCCAGCGCGTGGATTTGCACTCTTCCCGGGCCGCTGCTTTTTCCGAGGGGAGAGCCCTCAACCCTGGCGGCCCAGTGGTAGGGCAATGTGAAAGAATTGTAGCGTCCGGGAGCCTCACCACCCCCGCCCACACTCCTCGCCTACACTCGGCTTATGTTGGCCGAGGTATAGAGATCATGTACGTCTCACAGAAAGAGGTAGGTAGGCGCTTGCGAAACGGGGTGATGATGTGCGATCCCAAATGGCTAGGTCTGACGTGGCGTCCGGCCGAATGTAGTCACTCTCAGTATATCTGAGCCCCGTCTCCGCATCTGCATCCTGATGTTCTCCTGGCTCCTGAGCTGGAGTGTGTACATACTCCACATGCAGAGGTATGTGCATGTAGCTACAGCTCAGCTGTTGTGGTGCCTCGCGATGTGACTCCTGAGTGAGGATATGATCATGGTTGGCTGGTTCGCTCGCCGAAACTTGCCCCACACTCGGGATGATCTAGATCCATGTGCCAGGGAGGGAGGAAGAAAGGGGAGCTGGGAGGCTGAACGCGAGATCTGAGAGACGTGAAGTGCAATGTTGGTGGGTGACACATTGGAATTGTAGTGTACGCCACTGATGCATGGCATCTCGATCGCCACCAGGCGGTCTACGCTCTCGAACGGTTCGTTCGTGGTGGAGGTAGTTTACTTGTACCGTAGCGGAGGGGTGCGGAAGCGGTGCCCTTCAACCTATTCCATATTAGGCTGCATCTTGTTTTTCTTTTGTGAGACACAAAGGGAGGTCTAGCTAGGCCGACTTGGCATCCGTAGACAGCTGTGCGAGTGAAGACACAGAGTGAGAGACGGCTCCCAATAGGAGAGAGCGAAGGAGTTGATGGTAGGCCGCAGATCTCCAGAAGCCGTCAGTCGTAATACGTACCATCCAGGGTACATACCTAGTCATCACGCATGTACATGCAGTACAATATAGAATTACGTCCCACTTAATGTCCATGCCGTTCCCCGCACCCGCCCGGTGTTATGTCACAGTATAGCCGCCGTCAACACGCAGATCAGCGCCCGTTACATAGCTCGAGGCGTCCGAAAGCAAGAAGACCACGGGACCCATCAAATCCTCGGGCGAGCCCATGTGGCCCTGGGGGATCAGGGAGGTCCACTGCCGTTTGAGGTCCGGATTGTCGTCGAGGATCTTTTGCGTCCTGTTGCCTCGCGGGTCAGCTTTCAGCAGGCACCGACCAGCCACGTCTCGCACCGGGAGCCAGTATGATGCAGCACACACACACACGCATGCACGCACGCACGACCTGACGGCCGGTGCGGCTCCCGGTGGTTTGAGGAAGTTGGTACTTACAAGGCTGTGAGCATGTAGCCCGGTGAGATGCAGTTCACGCGGATGCCGGCCTTGGCCCACTCAACGCTGAGCGAAGCGCACAGGTGGCGAACGGCTGCCTTGGCAGCGTTGTAGGGACTGTTTTCATTTTGGGGGAAGCAATCGCGGACGAGTCAGTTTCGATATTCACGGTGCTTTGCTTGAGGGAGAAGGGTAGAACGGGGTATGCGGGACGAGGATCCTGTGAGTCTGGCACTTACGCTTGCGGCTGGGGGACGTTCACGATGGCACCGCTCATGCTGCCGATGAACACCATGCTGCCCTTGGCTTTGCGCGCCATCTAGTCATTGGTGTTGCACTCTCGTCAGCAAGACTCGAACCATTGCGCCCAGGAGATGAAGCAAGTCGGCACAAAACACCGCTCAGCATCGTTCGCTGAACTCCTTGAACTTGTCGTCTTCGGTCTTCCATTCCTCCACCTTCTCGCAAAAGACCCGTGAGCACAAACGGGGGAAGGAGAGGCAAAGCTACTCACCAGATGCCTCGCTACAGCGGTAGCAAACAAATACGTCCCATCCACGTTAACACTCCATAGCTTGCGCATGCGGTCGATCGGGTAGGCGACGGCCTCAAAGTTCTCGGTGAATCCAGCCGAGGTCACCAGGTTGTCAATCCGGCCGTGCTCGGCGATGATCTCGGCGATGCAAGCCTCGACGCTCTCCGGGTCCGACACATCGGCGTAGTGAGCCGTGACCTTGGGGGGCCTGCATAGGGGAGAGCTGGTTAGACGGTGATGGACAGGAGGAAGAGAAAGGAGGTCAGGGGTTATGTTGTTTAAAAAAAGACAGAAATATGGACCGACTTCTTATCTGGATGGTCTTTCCGGAAGGTCTCAACAATGTTCTGCGCTTGCCGGGTGGCTTCCTCCTCTGAAAAAGGGAGTTAGCTAAGTGCAAAGCCAGGTACCTAAGGTAGCGTTGCCAGTTGATATGACACATACTGTTCAGGTCGACGAGGGCTAGGTCTGCCCCGCTAATGACGATACCCTCTGTAAACCTGTTAGCCCATTCACACTTCCGTCTTTTCACCCCAACCTGCAAGGGGAGATAATAATGGCAACCTAGGCAACTTACGGCCCATCACCAAGCCCAGCCCTCTGGCTCCTCCCGTCACAACGGCAACCTTGCCCTGCAACGAAAAAGTCGCGAGCGTGGGGAAGACGTGGGCACCAGCGCGGTCTGTACCCTCTACCGGCATGGAAGCCGGAAGCTGGTGCTCGGGAGGGTACTCGACTGTGATGGACTCATCGGTCCGGGCAAAGGAGCCTGCCGTCGGGGCTAGTGTGTCATGTGCCGGCTTATTCTGCGTGGTATTCTGGGGTCTGTTGTTTCGGTTGTTGTTTTGGCCGTCGTTGCTGCTGCTGCTGTCCTGCCGACGAGCTGCCGGAACGGTGTGGAACCCGGCAACGGCTTGGTTTCTCTCCAAATCCCGAGCTCGTCGGAGCCGGCTCGGGTTCATGCTGTGTGTGGAGACGCAAATCCTCCCGAGAATCCGGGGCGTGGGGGTACGCCCCGCAGCGCTGCGGAGGATCCGCCCGACTGGTAGAGACATGATTGCTGTCCGTTCCGGGATGCAGATGGTGCAACAGACAAACTCAAAAAAAAAAAGTTAAGAAATGACGCTTTTCCGCCGCCGACTCGGAGGTTTGCGTGAAGTGCGTGGTTCGTGTTGCCACGTCCGGCCTCTGGCTTCGAGGGAGGGGTAGTTATACGCGACTTCCCTCAGAGTCGGTGCTTGCCATTTCTGAAATCTAGACCCAGCATTCTCAGCAGGATTGTGGACCCGGGAGGGATGAACATGGGGCAGATCTGCACCTTTGCTGAAAGCCTGGGGTCTGCACCTGTGGTTCTGATGGGATGGAATCTTCCAGCGGAGGTTTAGCGGATGAACTATTTACGCAGTGCGAGCAATCTCGGCTTGCCCTTCTGGTTGACGAGCCATCGCACCCCGCCATCGAGGTCACGAGAACGATCAAAATCTACCTTGCATATCACCCAACAACGTACCCCAAGCGCCGAAGGGGAAAGGGTGTGCGGGCCGCTGAGACGAAACAGTGAGCGACATCGGAAATGAGACGTCTGACATGAATACCAAAATTCCCATGAAAACCATGGTGTGTGCAGGATGTATTTGTGGTGTAGTATACGCTAACTATGTACGCTACTACTTCCGCGCAAGTATCGCATGCCTTTGCATACATAACCTTAAAAAACCTTAAACATAGCATACTGGATTGGGCCAATGCGAGGCAACATCGACGCTTCTTTGAAATCAGTCTAAAAGGGCAGAAGCTGGGGGCGCAAATCGGAAAGGCTCTCCGTCCCGCACACCGCCATTGCCACGGTTGCTTCTGCGACCGTGCATGACAGGCCATCATCGCCTCGGCCCGTCTCTGGATCTAAGCCGTTCCCGAAACCCAGGTCGAGGCTTTGGTTAGTGGGCTATGGAGCGGCAAGGTTGTGATATCGGCGGCGCATGGGTTTGCGCTGCCTTGAATGGAAGTGCATCTAGAGCTGGGATCGATACATGCAAAATTGTATGGATGTATCTGCTAACCTGTCAAGATGCCATATGCCTCCCGGTGCTCTATATCTATCCTAGCATGTCTGAGATAGGCACATTGTTACAGAATCGATGTTGAGGCTCGTGCCAAGGTTACATCCTGAAAACGCCAAACTTGGTTTGTCCAGGGGTAACAACATTTCGGCCGCCCATTGCTGCATTCAACCCGAGACCCAGGTATTGCCGCGTATGCTGCGGCGGGATGATTCCATCGTCCTAGTCATCACGTGTCAGCGAGTTCCCTGAGCCGGGAAGCGGCAGAGAAAACAAAATCGGGCGCTGAGAAGCCAGGAGCGAAGCCAAGGTTGAGAGTACTTACCCACAGCCGCGCCGACGAAAAGACGCAATCGCTCTCCCGTTCAATCCGCTCCTTCAGCCCAGTGTCGACCTTCTGCCCGACCGTCTCCATGACGCTGGCAAGCTGCTCGCCTCCCATGACACCGATCCTCGCATTGGGCCACATCCAGAGGAAGCGGGGCGAGTAGGCACGGCCGCACATGCCGTAGTTGCCGGCGCCGTAGCTGCCGCCCACGACAACGGTGAACTTGGGCACGTCAGCGCACGCCACGGCCGTGACCAGCTTGGCGCCGTTCTTGGCGATGCCATCGCGCTCGGCGTCCCGGCCGACCATGAAGCCGCTGATGTTCTGCAGGAAAACGAGCGGGATGCCGCGCTGGGCGCACAGCTCGATGAAGTGCGCGCCCTTGAGGGAGGAGCTGCTGAAGAGGATGCCGTTGTTGGCCACGATGCCCACACGGTGGCCGTAGATGCTGGCGAAGCCCGTCACGAGCGTCGTGCCGTAGTCGCGCTTGAATTCGGCAAAAGCTGAGCCGTCGACGATGCGCGCGATGACCTCGTGGATGGGTATCGGCTTGCGCAGGTTGGTGGAGGCAATGCCGAGGAGCTCGGAGGGGTCGTAGAGCGGCTCGGAGAAGCTGGGAGTCGGCGTCGAGGCGGACTTGGTCGGCCAGTTGAGGTTGCTGATGGACCGGCGTGCGAGCACGATGGCGTGTGCATCGTCCACGGCGAGGTAGTCCGTCACGCCCGAGACGGACGAGTGCATCTTGCCGCCGCCAAGCTCCTCCGGGCTGACGACTTCGCCGGTTGCTGCCTTGACAAGTGGTGGCCCGGCAAGGAAGATGTGTCCCTGGTCTTGCACAATGATGCTTTCGTCGCTCATGGCCGGAACGTAGGCGCCGCCAGCCGTACAGGGGCCCATGACTACCGCGATTTGCGGTATCCCTGCGGCCGACATACGCGCTTGGTTGTAGAAGATGCGCCCGAAATGCTCGCGGTCGGGAAAGACCTCAGCCTGGTGGGGTAAGTTGGCGCCGCCCGAGTCGACGAGGTAGATGCAGCTGTGCGCCAAGGGGGGTCAGCGACGGGATGGACCGAGCAGCTCTTCGCTTGCAACTTACGGTAGCCTGTTCTCCTGGGCGACGGCCTGCGCCCGGAGATGTTTCTTGACAGTGATGGGATAGTACGTCCCGCCCTTGACGGTGCTATCGTTGGCGACAATCATGCAGGTGACGCCCTCGACCACACCAACGCCGGTGATGACACCGCCCGCCGGTACCTCGGCCTCGGGATACAGCTCGTGACCGGCCAGCGGCGACAGCTCGAGGAATGTGGTCCCGGGGTCAATGAGCGCCGTGATGCGGTCCCTGGGGAGCATCTTCTTGCGCGCCAAGTGCTTCTCCCTCGCCTTTGCCGGCCCGCCCTGCTGCACCTTCTTGGTCAACTCGTCCAACCGGGCCATGGCCTCGCCCATGAGCCGCTCGTTTTCCTTGTATTCATCAGAGCTCGTATCGATGTTGCTCTTGATGACGGATATGGCGCCTGCATGGTGCGGCGCGTTGAAGGTTGCAACCGTTCGTCTTGTTGTCGCGGCGCCGGGGAGGACCGGGTTGCGGTTGCGGGGCCGCAGTGACCGCGGGCGGGCGCATTGACGACCCAATTGCCGGGAGAGGAGCAGCATCTCCCTCAACGATGCTGACAGCGACATTCTCGGGGTTCAATTGAAAGTGAGGTCCCGCTACAATCACAACATTAGGCAGAAACCCAGGCAAGGCGAGAGAGTGCAATGGTGCACGATTGCTTTTGGAAGCCGAATATACCAAGCGGGACAGCAGAACAAGAGGTCAGGGAAGCATGCCGGCCTCCACTGTATTACCCCAAAAAACCTGGGGTAGAGTGTGGGGACGGCCCGAGGCAAACCGGCGTAAGCCGAGCCCCAGTCTGGCGGCTGCTGACAGCCAACGATGTCATAGGCAAGGCCTGCTGCTGCCCCTGGCAGGGGCGCATGCGACTTGGGGCCTCGGGAAGGGGAAGCATCGGCTTAAGGGGAACGAAGAAAAGGGGACCGCCCCCAAAGAACACCGAACAAGTGAGAGTACCAAAATCGACAAGTTGGCTTCTATCTCCTTTTGTTTTTTTGTTTTTTTCCAAACTCAAAGTCAGTCAATCAACTCACAATGCCAGGCTCAGCGATATCACGAGCGCTGTCGCGCGCAGCGAGGACGAGCCCCGCATTCCCCCGCGGTTGCCAATTCGGCTTTGGGGTACCATCAACGGCGGCAGCGGCAGCACCACCAGCAGCAGCGTTCGCATTCGCCCGCCAGCAAAGGCGCAATGCCTCGTCTAAGCATCCCAAGGGCTTCCAGCCGCCCTCGCAGAGCGACCTCGCCGAGCTGCGCGAGCGCGTCCAAGAGTTCACCCGCCGCGAGTTGACCGAGGAGGTGGCGGCGGCGACCGACAAGAACAACGACTTCCCGGCCGACATGTGGGGCAAGCTGGGCGAGGCCGGCTTTCTCGGCATCACGGCGGACGAGGACGTGGGCGGACTGGGGATGGGCTACCAGGCGCACTGCGTGGTGATGGAGGAGCTGTCGCGGGCCAGCGGGTCCATCGCGCTGAGCTACGCGGCGCACTCGCAGCTCTGCGTCAACCAGCTGCAACTCAACGGCACCCCGGCCCAGAAGCAAAAGTACCTGCCGGACCTGATCGCCGGCCGCAAGGTGGGCGCCCTGGCCATGTCCGAGTCCGGCTCCGGCAGCGACGTGGTCAGCATGCGCACGCGCGCGACCGAGGTCGACGGCGGCTACGTGCTCAACGGTTCCAAGATGTGGATCACCAACGGGCCCGACGCCGACGTGGTGGTCGTCTACGCCAAGACCATTCCTGACGGCGGGTCCAAGGGCATCACCGCCTTCATCGTCGACACGGCCTCGCCCGGCTTTACCTGCCTGCGCAAGCTCGACAAGATGGGCATGCGCGGCAGCAACACGGGCGAGCTCGTCTTCGAGAACCTCTTTGTGCCCCGCGAGAACGTCCTCGGGGCCGTAAACGGCGGCGTGCGAGTGCTGATGGAGGGGCTCGACCTCGAGCGGCTGGTCCTGAGCGCGGGCCCGCTGGGTCTGATGCAGGCGGCCCTGGACGTGGCGCTGCCCTACAGCCACACGCGCAAGCAGTTCGGCACGCCCGTCGCCCACTTCCAGTTCGTCCAGGGCCGCCTCGCCAACATGTACACCAAGCTGCAGGCCTCGCGCGCCTACACGTACGCGACGGCCCGCGCCGTCGACGAGCAGGGGCTCATCCGCACCCACGACTGCGCCGGCGCCATCCTGTACGCCGCCGAGCGCGCCACCGAGTGCGCCCTGGACGCGATCCAGATCCTGGGCGGCATGGGCTACGTCGAGGAGATGCCTGCCTCGCGCATCCTGCGCGACGCCAAGCTGTACGAGATTGGCGCGGGCACGTCCGAGGTCCGGCGCATGGTTATCGGGCGGGCATTTAATAAGGAGTATGCCCATTTGTCAAGTTAGATGTTTATCCCTTTGAAGAAATAAAACAAGATTAAAATACCGCAGTACTCCTCTCTCTCTCTCTCTCTCTCTCTCTCTCTCTCTCTCCCCGCGAATTTCCCTGTTCGGAAACCAGGCCAGCCGCTGGGCAGTCCTTGGGTGCCGTGTAGCCGCGAGAAGTCGAATCGCGGCTTTCCTGTGCTGCTGGGACGGCTCGCTTCCGCCCTCCCCACCACCAGGATGGAGGCCTGAAACGACGATACCGTGTCCTGGCTGCTTGTTGGTGGAGCATACCTCCTGCCTACTCCTAACGTGTTGTTGTAATGCTGTTTCTGGTGTTGTATCCTTTGTCGCTCTTTCTATGCCGGCGTATACCGGTTTGATATATGAGTGTCCCTTCGGTATGTCTATATTCCGCACCTGTGTACATACGTACGTCCATGACATGAGAGCAACTGCTAACTGCTCCTACGCTAAGAGCGGCGGGGCTGCCAGTCTCCCGCTCCGTTCCGTTTATCTGTCCCCTGCCCCGTGTTAGGAGCCTGAACGGTCCGGCCCCGGCCCCGATCCTCCCGCCACTGCAGCGACATGGGGAATTCCAGGGTTGGGATTACACCACATCTATGGATGTCCGTACGTACATGAATCGTGTATGCCATGGTCATCGTACACTACTGCCATGTTTTTTTTTATCTATTATGGTTGCAGGATCGGGTGACACAGCCATGTCTCGCGAACCATCGGGTTGCCATCGTCTTGGTGTCATGAGAGACGTTCCAAGACCGAGGTGAACGGGTCGTACTGGAGTGTACTGTACGCCAGGTGTCACGAGGGACAGCGCGGCTCGCCTTGAGGGGTAAACGGAGGAGAAAGGGAAAACGAAGAAGAAACAATGAATTAAACTAGGGAGACGACGATCCTCTGTCACTCACTACCCTGCCAATGAGGTAGCGGCCCGGCAGCGAGGGGACGCACACGCGGGCCGGGCAGCCAAAGGCGGGGGAAGAACATGTTAAACTAGGTTGCAGAAGCGCCCGGGATTCTCCACGGTAGGAGAGTAGGAGGAGGAGGAGAGGGTAAAAAGGAGCAGAGGGAGAAGGGGAAGGAGGGTTTCAGTTCCATCGTCGGATCTGCCCGATTGGGAAAGAAGAGGAGAGAAGGCGACTTCCTGCACTCTGTACTGGCCCGGGTGCGGGAGCGACGAGCGATGCGGGAACCCGGCGGAGCAAAACCACCGGGCGAGTGGTGTGTGCTGCCGCACCTGTTACTTTAGTTTCCCACACCGACGTTGCACCGGCGCACATGTTGCGTGGGGGTCAGTCAAATTTACACTACCTCACTACCTCTCTAAGGTACGTACTATGCTGGAAAATGTATACAAAAAAACTTAACCTTAGAGTGAGGGCATCAGAATGAGCGTAATATACGGGTTCAGGAGGTTCCCGCGTTTCGAGATGAGAGCCATGCGGGAGTGAAGGCGAGCGAACCGGGCCGCGTTCCGCCCGGGAACGCTGCCTTGGCCGTCCCTGATATATTAAAGTTGCTTTTGCAAAGTCTACACCTACCCAAAGTATATTTTAGGTAGTTGTGTGCATGCATTATATTTACTCTGTACGGAGTATCTTGTAGGTACCTTACCTAGGCAACAGGTATACACAGTATCGTTTTGGGTATGTAAGGTATGTACATTTGTACGTTACGTCTCTGTGTAGAAGAGACGAACCCACAATCAACCACCAGGGGTAGAATACGCAGCGTACTTAAAAGTATAGCTGTACGCAGTATTAGGTCGTCTTCTTCTTGAAATATCGTATTCTCCCTTCCTTTCCTACCCTTCGTGTTTCCAGTTATTGCATCTCGTTCTGTTCTCGTTCAGAATATACCTGAACAGCGAAGGACTGTGCCATATGCGAGCAGTTGACAAGAGCTGTACATACATACATACACACTAGATAATACGTACATAACCTGACGCAGCTTGCTTCATCGAGTAGTCGGAAGGTTGTTTTAAATCTCGAGGCGTTCGCGACCGAGCCGGATCAAGTTGAACCCGGTCTCGCGTGTCCAGGTGCCAAGGAGCCCAGGATAGCGAAGCATGGGTGAAAAGGGCAAACCGGAAGGAAAGAAGGAAGACAAACGCTTTTTGGGACAGCTGGTGTAACTTCGATGCCGAAATGGGAACACTCAGTGGAGCGGATTCGCCGATTTTCGCCTTTCCTGGGCGTTTCTCTTTCACCATCGGGTGCAGCAGCCGAGTGCTGAGCTCATCATAACGCGGTGTTACCCCGGAGAAAGGAAATAAAGGGCGAGATACGGACTTATCTGACGAGCAGCGAACCCTTGATGCGGGCCAAATAGCGCCCTATCTAAGTCGAAAAAACCAGACGAGACCCCCTGGATCGGACGCTGCCCTATCAAGCCAGCTTTGTTGGTATACCTGCCAAGGACGTAAAACGACAGGGAACCTCTAGCACGCGCCAGGTCAATGAATGAGCGGCATTCGAGATCATGACTCTTAGTGCACTAGGGTTGACATGTCTCAAGACAATGTGCGCGCGGCAACGGTTTCTGTGGTCTCGATGTATTCCATCCAGTTTCTCATTGGAGGTAACGCAAGCATCACGGCTTCAAACTCGAAACACGAGCATCGAATAGCAAGATGGATTTTCCTGGTTTGAAGAATGTTTCGGATTGCTGAAGGGTTTAGCAGAGAGAAGTACGGATACATACCACGGAATATGATTCAATTGGGCGCATTCTGTGACGACACTATGTCGGCGTGTCCATAAAGACACTCAATCCGGTCGACAACTTTTCTTTTTTTTTCTTTTTTTTTTTTTGCCATGGTCTGTTAGACGGACCCTCTTTTGGGTGTGTGGGACAAGCGCTGCATGCGGCAAGGGTTGGCTAATGCAAGATATACAGGAAGAGAAAATGCTCATCAAGCGATTGGGCCATGTTTGTCGGTGTGGTCGGCGTCCCTCTCCCCACGGCAAGCCAAAGACAATGCGACTGATTCCGTATCCGGGTGTGACGGACCAGGCCAGCAACCCGAAGCCGGATGGTAGCTTGACTTGTGTGGCTAGACATTTACCCATAACGGCGCGCTGTGTCCCTAAATCGGGGGACAAGCCGATTACCGGTGTGGATGCAAGGGGCGAGCTCACCGGTCGGCTGGGGTGTCCAGTATCACCTACTCGGGAGTTCCTTTGCCTGATCGCATGTCTGACGTGACGAGTTATATCCGGGGTAAATCGGCCGGGCATTGTCCATGTCACTCTCCGGCCGGCTACCGCCGCAAGACTTTGGATGCGGGAGGAATGCTGCGAAGCTTTGGTTCCCGCAATGCGATGCTGCAGTCGCCCTGAAGCCAGCATCGGGTTACATTCCGAATTGCCCGTGTCCGCAAGACGGTTGGGGCCCCGGGAACTGGGGGGCCCAGCGTTGAGATACCCGAGTCCTGGGGCCCTCTTGGAGGCCGCGATTGGCCGGGGCTCTGTCGACCTGCATGCGGTGGGCGCCCAAGCATGCCTCCCCGGCCATGCATTCTCACCGGTCACTCGCCTGTTGCACAGAGCTGCCGCCCGGCGAGTCCTTGGGCCACATGGAAGGAAACGTTCACTCGCGTGGCTACGCCGCTGATTGGCCAGGCCCTCTTAAACTGGGAGAAAGGTTGCCGTATAAAGGCGCCCGGGTCCCTGGTTCAGCCTAGGAAGCTCGCTCTGATCGAGTTAGATTCTCCATCGGGACGGGAGACTGTCGTCTTCAGTTCCCTTTGCCGCGCGGCCACCATCAGTGTGCTCGACTGCTCAGCAGTTTGCCTCTTCGATAGCAACCATAGCCTAAAGTCGCACACCCACCAGGCAAATGGTGCGACAGGAACCGCGGCCGGGCTCGGACGAGTCCGAGCTCAGGCTTTGGCTAGACGAGGTTGACAAGAGCATGTGCTTCCGGCCGGCGAGCGCTCTCGGCATGTCATGCGGAACCGTTACGATCGACCCGCGCCGGGCCATGGTGCTCGTCATCTGGAATAACCGGCTGAAGCTCTACCAGCTGCCCAAGGGCAGGAGGAACCTCGATGAGAGCATGCTTGCGGCTGCGCTCCGAGAGACGTACGAGGAGACTGGTCTCCATGTAACACCGCTCCAGCTTGACGTTGCGACCCGTGCAACTCCGCCCAAGACTGCACTGTCCGACACATCCAAGAAGCCCCCAAACATCACCGAAGGGTACCCCAGCCACGAATTCGTCGGGGCATGCATCTACCCAGATCCGCAATCCGAGACCGAGGCTCTGAAGTGTGTCTACTTCTTTGCTGCGACTGCCGAGTGCACCGATATCCCGGACTCGGGGACGCAGGAAGAGTGGGAGAAGCTGGACGCGCGATGGATACCGCTCCGCGAGGTATCGAAAACGCTGCGTTTCGAGGCCGAGATACAGGTGGTAATGAAGGCGGTGCAAGATATGAAAAAATCGGGATACACAATCGAAGCGTGATTTGCCGCGGGCTCGGTGCGCTTGTCTTTGGGGGTCATCGGTTGTCGAGGTCCAACTCCTCCCTTGCTCTTCTTGCGTTGTATTGATTTCACTCACTGGAGACTCTGACAAAATGGGACGACGGAGCTTGCGAAGGACACTCCAGTGCTCGGTTTGGCAAGGGAGATGGGCCGTGCCTGCTGCATAGTGGGATTCAAAAAAAAAAAAAAAGAAAAAGGGAAATGAGCGTCTTCGTGTTATATTTTAGTTCTCTCTAAAGAGGAATCCGGGTCCGCCCTTGCGAATCCGAACATATGCCCTCACAACGCAGCAAAACGAGCGACGGGATGAGGTCGGGGCACCCACCTCTCGATCCCCTTCTGGCTGCCAACTCAACCGCCAGTGGTATGTGGAGGAATGCTCTTCCGGGGCAAAGCAACTTCTAATGTGGAACCCGAAGTCATGGACTTACCGAGGCAAGCGCTTCGCCATTGGCGCTTTCCAGCAGGTCGTCTTCGGCAAAGTGCTCGTCAGACCGCAAGTGACATCAGAGCTGCATGGGGTTGACCGAAGCTACCCCGCATTGCGGTCGCAACTCGGAACCCGGCTGAAGATGCTGGAACCGCATTTCGGGTCTGCCTGCCAAAGGGGAAAGCAAATATCTTTACAAGTCCAAGATTTACGGTTGGTTTTTTTAAGGCGAGACCTTCTTCTTTTGAATCAATCCGTTCTGCCCGAATTCACCAACAAAAACGAGACGCCAGAGAGAGGTATGCCCGTATTGAATCAGCTCCGTCTTGTAGCTGGCAGAGTTGTCTGCCCCGCACCTCCTGCTGCAAGTGTCACCTTATCGCGGCAGGGCCCTACTAACGCTACCACTCGCCGTTTTACTAGCAACCGACAGCTCGCCTCGCGAACTTCGCCGCCAAACACCCGCTTTATCCGGCAGTCCCAAGATAGTTTCTCGGCCCATCCTTCTCACTGTCCATTAACGACCGCCAAGATGTCCACCATGCCCGCAACCCACGGCCATAACGAGGCCTGCTGCAACATCCCTCCCGTTGTGTCGACGGGATACCAGCCCAAGGGCTCGTACAAGGAATACGGCGGCCTCAAGACCTGTATGACGCCCCTGCATTGTTCCTCTTCAGGAGGCCGTCGACCGCATTGCTGACTATGCTCAGACACGACGGGCCCTGCCGATGCCGACAAGGGTATCGTCGTCATCTACGACATCTTTGGCTACTTTGACCAGACCGTTCAGGGTGCCGATATTCTCGCCTACAGCCACTCCCAGAAGTACCAGGTCTTCATTCCGGATTGGTTCAAGGGCGAGCCATGCCCCATTGAGTGGTAGGTGCTCATGATCGGCGACCTTCGTGGAGGTTCAGCCAAGAGATACTGAGCGAAGTCAACCAAAGGTATCCTCCCAACACCCCTGAGAAGCAGAATAACCTTCGCGCCTTCTTCGGCAAGAACCCGCCCCAAGGAGTGGCCGATGCCCTGCCTGGCTTCGTTGACACCCTCAAAGCCAAGCATCCTGAGATCAAGTCTTGGGCCGTCGTTGGCGTAAGCAACCCCTACCCTCCCGGGAGTATCTTGTCGATGTCTCCAAGCCGGAACCAGCTGGTGCTAAATGACTCTGCTTGATCAGTACTGCTGGGGCGGAAAGGTTGTGAGCCTCATCACCTCGAGCGATTCAAACCCCTTCTCCGTCGCTGCCGAGTGCCACCCGGCCATGGTCGACCCCAAGGAGGCGGAGACCATCAGAGTGCCGCTCATTCTGCTTGCCTCCAAGGAGGAGCCCGAGGACAAGGTCAAGCAGTTTGAGGCGAACCTGAAGGGCCCCAAGCACGTCGAGACGTTCAAGGACCAGATCCACGGTTGGATGGCCGCCCGCTCCGACCTGTCCGACAACCGCGTCAAGGAAGAGTACACCCGCGGGTACAAGACGGTGCTCGACTTCTTTGCCAAGAACTGGCCGTGAGTTAAGCCAGAATGTCTGTGTGGTTGTGAAGGGGAGGCTAAGTTGAGGAGAAGGGTTGGGTCTGTGCCGGGTTCAGCTCGGTTGTAAGAAGAGGATCTGTAAATGTAGCTAGAACATACCGGACAGGCCAAGCCAAAACGCAGAATCGGAAAAACCATTGGCCTCAAAGATTACTCGGCTTCCTCCTAAGTCAGCGCCTGAACAATCACACGAGGGCAAAGCAGAATTGACTTCGCGCAATGGGAAGACTGTCTATATTCAGTTCATGTGTCTGTCCTCATCTCTTGACCTGTAACGAAGTCAAAATACGATCGGAGTGCAATTGAGGTCACTTCATACCACAACGGAGGAGACAAAGAATGCCACATAATATTGCCCTCCTCATCTTCGACAACTTCCCTGACTGCCTTCCTTTACCAGCACAGTTAAGACACATATAGCTTTACATTTCCTCTATCCACATACGTCACGCACCAGCACTCGACGTCTTCCACATGGCTAACCCCCCTGTATTCCTCCGCGGCACACCCGGCCGCCCGGACTCCTCCAGCTGCTTCTTCAGCCGCTTTCCCAGGCTCAACTGTGCCGCTGAGATCGGCTCCTCCCCTCTCGGTGGCGGCTTTACGCCCGCCAGCAACCCGCCGGCAACACCGCTAACGGTACCAGAGGGTACCGTTCCCGGGCCGGGCGACGACGCCGCGCTCTCGCGGTCCATCGCCCTGTCCGTATCGCCGCCGTCATGAACCCTCCTGCGCGAGGAGAACACGCCGCCCCCGCCTAGAATCCTGCTGCTGTTGCTGGAGCGGGCTCCCATTGCGGCCTCCGCCGTACCACCACTGTATTCTTCAGGACCCGCCCCCAGTCCGGAGAATTGGGCTTGAGAAGGGGGGGGGGGAGGGTTCGAGTCGTTCGCCCTGCGAAATACATTATGGAATTTGCCCGCGTCTGCCGGCGCAGACTTACGCCTTGACCGGGTCGACGACCTGGGCGTTCCGGAACCCGACCGCGGGGTCGCAGTGCTGTCCCCGCCGCCGCCGGCGGTCGATCCTCCTCCGGCTCCCCTGTCCTTATTATCTCCGCCGCCATCATTACCGGCGAGCAGCACCGCAGCCCGCAGCCCGGCCCAGCTCCCTGCCGTTTCGCTGCTCGCCTCCTCCACGCACCGGCACTCGTGACCGACGGGGCACTCGCTGCCTCCCAGGGCGTGCCACTCGGCGAGGCACGACTCGTGTGCGACGCACCCGCACGCTAGACACGGCGTGTACAGGCCGACGACGGGCGCCCAGCAGTAGACACATTGCAGTTCGGTTTGCGGGACCAGGTCGGCGTGTTCCCGCTCCGCGGTGCACCGGTGGCAGACGCCGACTGCACCGTTCATTATGGGCGGCTGACCAGTGGAATTGTGGGTGGCGTTTGGGAGGGCCGTGGCGACGGCGGCACCGCTGGCATTGGTCGCGCCGGCTGGTGCTGGGCGAAGGTACTCTGCCGGTTCCAGCGGGACGCCCGGATGTATCCGGCAAAACCCTGTCACATCAACGCCGCGGCCTGAATTGAGGAGTTCTTGGAAGAGACCGCGACGGTCGGCGAATGGTGAGGTTGGCGAGGTGGTTCCAGTGGGATAGAAAGGAGTGTTGTGCGGTGCGCTCTCTTCGGCGTAGTTGCTGGCCGTGGCTGTGCTGGGGGAGAGTTTGTCCTCGTTGAGGACGTCGAACTTCATGATCTCGAGACGGGAAAGAGGTTGGCCCCACATCTGAAGCATTTCCGCGTATGCGTAACGATAATTAGAATATACTTGGCGACGGTCGCGGTCAATCAAGAAGGTCGACATCCAACCGTCGTCGTCGAACTGGCCTTGACTTTCCGGAATGCAGGACACCCCAATTGGGACCATGGCTAAGAGGTCGTCTTTCCAGTACTCATCGTCCGAGAACGATGTCCGTGAGGTTCCAGGCGTGTCTGGGCCAGCGCCAGACACGGCCGAGCCAGCCCATGGAACGGCATTGGGGGTAAGGTTGCCCAGCATGGTCTCAGCAGGGCTCGGGCGCTTCCGAACCTGGTCCGGGGGCGAGCCTGAGACGATGCCAGCTAGCGCCCGCGGCAGACTAGCAGCAATCGCGGCAGCAACAGTCGAGTTGGAACGGTGAAAGAACTTGGTGTTGGGAGACGTAGATAGGCTCTGCGTTTGGGCAACCTCCCGCAAATGCTCCCTGGCAGGATTAGGAGGTGTCTCCCCGCACGAGTAAGAATGCGATTTCGGCTCTAGGGAGCCCGTCACCTCGTCGGCAGAGCTTGGGGGATCCGAGTAGTACATGGCCGGAGTATTAGCTGTCCTGGGAGTCGTTATGGCCGAACTGGCTTGACTCTTGTAATTCAAATTCCAGAGCGCGGGGTCGGTGGGAAAATATTCGAACGAGAAGGAGGGAGCTTTCATGGGCAACGGTGTCTTCGGCTGAGGAAGATGTGATGCTGCGATGGCCGCCTCCTCTTCAATTGAGTAGTCGCCAAATATGCACGCCAGCATGGCCAACATCTGGATGTCGGCGACCTTCTCAAAGTAGTCGAAGAGCTCGCTAATCAAGTCTCGCGCCAGAGGATGATGACCCCATCTGACTCGGCCAGCTAGATTGGACCCTGGTGCGCTAGTCTCCCCCGCTCTTTTCTCCTCGTTCGCATGGACCGCGACATTCCTTGCGATAACGAGCACCGGTTGCCCGCTGTGCCTCCAGTCATGTAGCTCAAGCGGGATGTCTCTTCGAAGAAGAAGCGCGGCATACTTCCAGACGTGGACCAAATCCTGATACCCGTACTTTTCGGCAACCGCGGCGTTGTGACTGCACACGTCAGCCCCGTCGCCGAAGATGGCATACTCCAAAGCAAGCTGCTTCTTTGACGGGAGGTCATTTTGTAAGTCATGGATGGAGATAATGTTCTTCGGTTTGCCTGGCTTTTTCCGGCTTGTCCCCGTGCCAGTCCCCGTTCCAGCGCCGGTGCCACCACCACTTGATCGTATCGACTCGTTGGCGCTCCACGTCTTCCGGAAACGGCGACCTGTCTGATACCACAGATCGATCTTGTGCATCGTTGTCGGTTCAGAATCCGTCGAGGTCGTCGACTCGGTGTCGTCCGAATCTTCCGACTGGTCATCCGTTGCAGACGTCTCGTCATGGAACCGATGTTTAGGAGGCGGAGAGTCGTGAGAAAGGCGACCGAAGCCGGCAAAGGTGGGCTCTCCTTTCGACCGCTCCTTGGTCGAATCTGGGTGCGGAAGAGCGAATAGGGCTTTGGCCTTCTCCTCCTTTGTCGGGAAGAAGCAGACCAACCTGCCATCATTGGAGAATCGAGCTCCGCAAAACATGGGCAGAGGCGTGACAGCCTGGCGCTGGGCAGAGGCCAAGGTTGCCGAGGGGTCCAGTTCGGTGCTGGTGCTGAGCTCCTGGGACATGGATGCCGAACCACCAGCTGGGATATCATTTTCATCTTCCTCGCTAGAGCTCTCATCTGCCAATGCGTCGTCGTCATCGAAGTCTCGGACATTGTTGAAAAACGCGGTACTCGTTTCGAGGTCGACCTCGCCAAGCAGATATTCAAACGCGGTGTCGAGACAGTTTTGCTTTCGTTGCAAGAATCGGTTCCCAAGTTCATGTAGTTCATGCTCGAGCTTCCGATGCGTCTCTTCTGGCATGAATGATGACTTCTCGACATAGAACCGCGGCGCCTTGCTCTTCGGGTAGCTCTTGGGAATATCCACCTTGACCTTGATGAAGATCGTTTCGCCGTTGACACCCCACGGCCCCTTGAGGGACGCATTCAACGTGAGAGCGTCCATGTCAATGTTCTCCCACTTGACATTGGGAAGCTGGTTGCTGATACGGAGGAACTCGTCCTGAATGGTTTCTGGCTCCCCCCAACCACTGTCGTAGCCGGGACCGAAGATACCCGAGTCCTCCGGACCAGCACGGTCGGGCGCGTCCGAGCTAGATTTCCTCTTTGACATGGTGATCCCCTTCATCCATCCGATCTGGAGCTGGGTTTTATCAACATGCTTGCTTGTGTTCGTCCTCGCCTTCATGGACGTGGACCTCCAAGAGGGTCCAACACGACGGAGGCCCGCATTCAAGCCGCTGCTCAGCGCACTTTGGCGAAGCTGCCCGCCACTACCAGGGCGGTCGGTCATGGTCGGGCTTCTGCGATCGCGGTGAACATCATCGACGGTGCGGAAAGTTTTGTATGGTGCACCCTTGCGGGTGAGGATGAGGTTCTTCATCAGGGGACGGCCTCTAAAGTGGCCCACGGATTCCAGAAGCTCATGCTCGACCTTGTGAAGGCGTAGCTCGTTGTCTTCGCCCCAGGAAACCAGCTGGAAATCGCGGTTATCTATACCCTCGTTGGTCACGCCGCCGCGACTTCTCCAGAGAAATTCTTTGGCCTTGTGATTTCCGTGTCCCGGGAAAACAGCGACAGGCTTGACTGCCCCATCCACTGGGGTTTCGGGATCGGGGCGTTGGTCGAAGAGGAACAAGTTGCCTGGCTCTGTTTGAGGCATGGCTAATAGGCCGTACCCGAAAGGCGTGTGGCGAGCTCGCCATACCGGGAAATCAGTGCGAATAACTCTCTGCGGTTCGTCGCCATCTTTGCCATAGTCCCAGAATTTGATGCTCTTATCAAGGGAGCACGTAACGAGGCAAGTGGAATTTATGCGGTTCCAGTCGACACCATAAATTTTAGACGTGTGAGCATCGATCGTCTTGAGAGGCTCAACCGACCGCCTGACATCCCATATGTGAAGCCGGCGGTCATGGGCAGAGGCGAGGACATTCGGATCCTGGCGGTTGTACTTGACTTGGGTGGCGCCAGCAAACCAGTCGCAAAAGGAGAGCACAGGCTGTCTCGGCCGCCGAAGGTCCCAACAGTAAACATAGCCATCCACTGCGCAGGTCGCAAGGAAATCCGGGTGGTGAGCGGAGAAATTGACATCGGTAATGGCTCTGCTGTGAGCCTGGAGGGAATGCTCAATGGCACCTGACGACGAGTCGTCCCGTTTGTTGAGGTTCCATACTAAACAGCGATGGTTTGCCGTAGAGGCCACCCAATAATCGCGTGCCGCAAATGGCGACCACTGCACGTCAACAACCAGCCATGGGAGGCCATGGCTGCTCAACCTCCGAGGAGGGCTCCAAGGCGAATCCAAGTCAATGATGGCAAGACCTTCGGGGCTGCGGGAGTATTAGACGGATTCTCAGCGGGGACAGCGGGGACAGCAGAGAGCAAAGGTTGGGGCAGCTCACGATGCTAAGGCAACATCTCGTCCTGAGGGGGAGATAGTCGCTGACCCGACCAGCCCGTCGACGTGGATTGCGCCATCGGCATCAAAGCTCTCGCTTTCATAGGCCGACCTGATCGGTTTCGCCTTCTTGGGGCCATCGGAGAGGCGCATGAAAGATAACGGCATGTTTTAGGTGCGGGACGAGGCGTAACTCATTGTTGAGAGCACCATACGGGGCGTGTCGTTCTGGTTATTTTTCTTTCTTTCTTTCTTTTTTTTTTTTTTTCTCTTTCCTCTTTAGACGACGATCAAGTGACGGTCTTCATCGAAGAGAACAATTTAAGATGCGGCAAAGGCTCAGAGTTCGCCATCTGGCCTGCCGATTCACCGGCCGCGCCTCTTCGAGAGATTGATAAGAGTAATTGGAGACTGTCAAGCAGGCGTCGGCTTTCGCTATCACCGTTTCTCGCTCTCAAGGTCCAAGTTGATGCACGAGCGAAGCCATCTTCGATGAAAGCCGAGACGGGAAGGAACAGGGAAGGTCTAGCGGAAGACAGGGGCCCGCTGAGCGCGGGACATGGCTCGTGCACTTATCGGCCTGGTTTGGCAACACCCCACTAACCCGTCGTCGGCGAGGTCGGTTGCAGTTCCACATTCTTTCTCCCAAGTACATACGACATCCTCTGCTCCTGTGCCCGACAAACGACCCGGCCGCCTCCGCTTCTCGAATACATTCGCGCCTTCCTCACCGAACCCAACGCAGAAGTTTTAGTGCATCCCTTGCAATTCTGCCCTTTTCGACGTTCAGCCGAGCATTTGAGTGTTGTTGCGACATCACACACAGCCCAGGCACAACCCCTCCTTTGGGTCTTGCTGTTGGAGACCCTGTTGCCTCGCCTTTTCAGCTGTTCGATACCGCCACCCTATCCAGCTATACTACCTCCCTAAAGTCGCTTCTGGTTACGCCAAATACATTCCGCCATGGCCCTACCAAAGAGAATTGTCAAAGAGACTGAGAGGCTGATGGCCGAACCGTAACGGCAACCCCGCCATATGCTCCCCTAAGACTTGCATCTGATTCGATCAACAAACAGAGTTCCTGGAATCAGCGCCGTTCCACACGAAGACAACCTCCGATATTTCGATGTCGAAATCCATGGCCCCTCGTCGTCACCGTACGAAGGTGCGTCCTACCACCCTCTGTGGACTATCCGAAGTTCCCACGGCCATTCGCCGGCTGACACTGCTTTCCAGGCGGTGTCTTCAAACTCGAGCTGTTTCTTCCCGATGACTACCCCATGGCGCCCCCAAAAATTCGCTTTCTGACCAAGATCTTCCACCCCAACGTCGACAAGCTGGGCCGCATCTGCCTCGACGTTCTCAAGAGTGGGTGATGGGGAACGGCACGCTAGTGACATAGGCTTACCGGCTGTCAGATAACTGGTCACCTGCGCTGCAGATCCGGACCATCCTGCTGTCCATCCAAGCGCTCCTCGGCGCCCCCAACCCGGATGATCCGCTTGCTGCCGATGTTGCCAAGAGTTGGAAGGAGGACGAACAGGCCGCCATTGCCACCGCAAGGGCTTGGACACAGCAATACGCCGTCCCGAAATAGTCGTCTCGCGGCTCGATTTTCCAATGCAAGAAACCAAGCGGTGTTACAATGACTGTTGGTAGCTCAAAAACATTCAATGGAGTTCAGGATGGGGGCTGTAGTCCGGGATTTTGGTTGGAGTTGGTGGAATGGGGTCTGCAGAAGGCCGACTTTGGAACACGCTACTTTCGTAGCAAATGAAGGATTCATGAGATAGAGTGTCGTGATGTGCAGGGTTTCGTGACTCGTGGCTCAGAGAGAGTGCGAGCTTGGGAATGTCAGGGGGATAGTCTTCTTAGAATCAACTGGCTATACCTCATATCTAGCGATACTGTGGTTCACGTTGTCGATTCATTTGGCTCTAGGGTGAGTCGCTGCTGCCGGACTTCCTTAGACGACTAGAACGGGGTAATCTAACAAAATCGGAGTGCTGATAAATATGTGCGAGCTTTGCGTGATTTGCGCCTGGACCAAGTTCCCTCGCGGCCTACTTCAACAGCGAGCCATTGGATGTCGTGCGGGGTAACCGAAGACAACAGATTGTAAATAATACATGGCCGCGATACTTTGATGTAGTGGTAAGGCTGACAAGGCTGTTGCTAGACGCTCGTTAGTACGTACAACTGCCCCTTGTGACACTATGGCGTAGGTAAGAGATGTACAATTGCTGAGAACAAATAGCTCTCATGCATTCGCCTCAAGCATGGTAAATCAGAGTCACTGTCCATCAAGAGCGAGAAGAGCTCGTGCTTGTTCAGTCACCGCTTCTATTTACTGGCTCATATGTAACGCCAGGTAGTTCGGTGTATCGTCTTCGCAAGGTGCCCAATTGCTGGCATCTCCGCAGGGTTCGCTCTTCCATCCGAGGGCGGTGTGTTTAAATCCCATCACATGATACAAGTGTATTCGTTTATGTCCCAGGTGAATCTCGCAAGTCCCTGGTGTCTCAGCGCCCAACGCACTACTTGTAAGCACAGCTCACTATGGCTTCCACCGCCAGAGACTGGAGGTATGTATGTACGTTTTGAGTACAAAGACGTCGTACGGAGCACATAATTTTGAACCAGGTCCGAATATTGACCCTGCACAGATTGTGGCTCAAAGGCGCGCAGATGCAGTGTATTTTGTAGCGTATGGCGTGCCATGAAAAAAAAAAAAATTGAAGAGCAACAGGGTGTTGCCGTTTCTGGGCGATAGCCGACGCGCCTTTCCATTTTCGTCCAAGAGGACCCGCTGCCCCTTCTCTACTGTGGTAGCGAGCCAAAGTTTCACCCCCTGTCCAGGTACCGACAGGGGTCTCACCGATAATCCTCTCAGGTCACTCCTACCTATTTTTCCTAGCAATTAGCCTAACAAAATTCTTCTATAGACTTCTCGGAAATCCAAAGATACTACGTAATATAGACTCCCCCTATATAAAACATCTTACCAATAAGGATAAGCTCCGTATTTATACTCTTTACTATAATGCTAAGAAAGGTCTATCCGAGATTATAGCCCTGATAGGCTTTATAAAGATACAAATCCAAGGCGTCATTCGCTCTAAAATAATAATAGTTACAAAACGCTCTAGCCAGCCACGTTCCCTAACTAAAGAAGAAGAAAAAGAACTTATTATATTTATTACCAGATCTCGTAAGGGGAGAAGAATGCCTTTTCTTTAACTATCGATAACTCTTTTCGAGAACCGATATAGAGTCTAGGTAATTAAGAAAGCACTTTACCGTCTTAGCTTCTGACATTATATTGCCTAGATAAAGCCTCCTATTTCTAAAAAGAACCGATAACTTCGATTAGCCTAGGCACGAGAACATCTTAACTAGACCTCTAAGCAATGGAGTAAGATTCTCTAGACTGACGAGACCTAGGTTTTTGGTAGTTGTCACCGGAGAGTCTTTGTTACTCGGCGGCCAGGCGAGGAATAGGATCCTACTTATATTGTCGAAAAGCATTAACGGAAGAGAGGCTAGATGTTCTAGGGCTGCTTCTCTGGTTCTAGGAAAGGACTAGGGATCTTCTAGGAAAAGGATTAGGGAACTATTAATGCTAATTCTTACCGTTAGCGTATAGTTCTAATCATTGATAGATAGATTCGACTTTCTTATAAGGATCCTAATTAACGTCTTATTCTTATATAGGATTCTGCTCCTAGGTATGTAGCTCTTGAAACGTAGAAGGACTTAGAGGAAAGAGGAATTCGGGTTCTTGACTAGCCGTTATACTCTCCTGATTTAAATCCTATTAAATCCTGTTAGAACTAGATAAAGGATTAGATTTAGGATAAGTATAGCTTAGAGGATAATCCTAGGTACGAATAACTATAAAGATATATCTTAGAGGTATAGAACGAACTACCGGAGTACTATTATAAAGAACTCCTTGACTTAATACCTTGGTATTACTAGGCTATAATCGATATAGATAGAATGTATATCAAATACTAGTAAATTATATAGTAGTTTAATGTAATATTTGTTATCTTGATTCTGGCAGGTAAACAGGAGAGTGGTGTGTGTGGGCCCTCTGTATGGACCCCCTGTCGGTACCTAGGCAGGGGGTCAAACTTACCCATCATACCATAGTACGTTCAGTGCAAGGGTTCTAGCGCCGGAGATTTGGCTCCCCCTAGCCTCTCTTACAAGTAACTATAGCGTAGCCCCAATGCCGTTGCAAAGCCATTGCAAGCTCGCTTGACGACGCACGTTCACCAGAGCCACTCACAGGCCAATCGGGAGTCATCTGCTAGCAACCTGAGGTTGGAGGGTCTGCAGGCTTCGTACCCAAACAAACGCTCCTGGTTCAAGCCACCCGGCGTCGTAAGACGTCTGCCATTTCGCAAGGTCCAAACTAACCCGTTTGCCCTGGTCTTCTGTCTTGATCGTGCGGTCGACAAGCGAATCAAAGACCCCCATCAGGTCCGCCGATGTACTGCTTCCTCAACGCTCGGACGATTCACGATTTCAACTGCAACTGCTGCGTCACCAGACTCTCGTTTCCGCCTTACAACGTCGCTCGCTCTTTACCTCTTCGCTAACGCCAACTGCACGCGCCTTGCCCGCCGTCCTACCCTCGTTTGTTCTACTCTGAACCCTCACAGCGCAACAATGCCATCGCAAACTAGTACCGCTGCTTCAACTCCCGGAGGCGCTACTCCCGCCAAACGGTTCGAGCTTCCCGCTCTCGATTTCAAGTTCGGTTCCCTGACGGATGGGACCGATATCCCCCCACCGCTACCTTCGCCGGTGCAGGAGAAGGCCGCTCCTACCCCGCCTGATACGCCGGATGTCGACAAAGGGCAGGAACAGAAAGGGGAAGACGAAGCGAATGGAAAGCCGGACACCGCATCACCCAAGTCCCGGTTGTCAGGCATTTCGGTAGCGGGCACCAAACGACGCGCCGAAGACGCTCCTACCTCGCCGACCTTGTCGAACCGACCGGGGAGCATCCGACGTCTGTTTAGCCGGAGTCTGCTGAATCAGGCGCAGACAAATGGGAATGAGAGTGCTGGGAACGGGCGACCGAAAAGCCGTGGCGGAACCAGCGTCTCGGACTCGAAGAAGGCCAAACGAGCGAGCGGCTGGTTCGGCCGCTTACTGAGCAACGACAATGGCACCAGCAAGTCCGCGACGCCTCTCTCGCCGCCGGCCACAGACGAGAAGAAACCGACCGGTCCGCCCCCGCCGATGATCCCAGAGCTTAGCGAGATAAACACCAAGCTGGGCATCCAAAATGACAGTAGCTTTGACGGCGACCTTTTCAAGAACATAAAATGAACCGGGCGCCCGAAAATCACCTAGTTTGATTCGGTGTTGCCTGACCCTCGAACTTGGGCATACGGATGCGTGATGGCCAGGTCAAGCTGCATCACGATCCAAGCGGGTCAAGACTACCGCCGAATCAGGCGGCTCTTGCGAAAGGAGTTGCCGAGTTTCCAAAGCAAGATACCCAGCGGTTTTTTTTTTTTCATTTTCTTCTTTTTATTTTCTGCCTTCGCCTGCTTCTCACGAGCGACGTTTGTTTTATGACGATATTTGCATGGCTGCCTATTGCCCTGTATGTTCTGCAGCCGTTGTGGCACTTTGACATGTTTCACGTCCTTTGGCTGCTCATTGAGAGCGCGTCCAGACGCCTGATCAATGTTCTTTTCCCCCATTCCTTTTTCTTCTCCATTTAGCGATACCTGTGGCTTTTTCGTGACTTTTAGCGATCACAGCCGCCTTTGGACGATAACGTACATCCCTGCAGAAAAAGGAACGGTGGCGGTTAGTTTTCCCAGTTGCCCTAAATCCCTCCCTCTACCCCCACCTTTTTTTCTGTTGATTGTTCTTCTACACATATATTTCAGATCTCGCGTTCAAAGGGAAGCTAGTTTGTGGTAGGGGCGAAGGAGAGAGAAAGAGAGAGGGAGAGAGAGAGAGACAGAGAGAGAGAGAAAGGGAAAGAAGGAAAAAAGGAGGCTGTTGACGTTTTGCTACGCAGCGTTCATGACGGGCCACAGACCTCCGAGCTTACGGCCTGCTTAACCCTAGTTGCTGGTCGTACCTGTCATTGGCTCCCGAAAACATCAAGAGGGATTGGTGAAGAGGTGGAGTTGATAGATAAGTTGCCTGCCTATTCATATCACAAAAGTCCAACACACTGGGTCGAAACTATATAGGCAAGGCTGAAAAGCTACCTATGAGTTGCAATTCGGAAACAGGGGAGGAGAAGCCCCCATCTCACCGTTACTGAGTACGAAGTGTCAGAGAAGGGAATCCACGGCCGCCTGCTTTGCATATAAGTGAGACCTTGCTAACAATAAACGCGCCTACTGCAAGCAGTGTAAGTCGAGCTATAAATAGGTAGGCAAGGGACCAAGTTGTACGGAGCGGGTGATAACGTTATCGTAGCTTTAGCAGGGCATGATGTTTTGTGATTTCATTGGCCGAAGCTTCTGTGGGGCACCCGCTGCGAGAGTTGAGACGTCATTGTTTGTCGGTTTAACGGATCGAACGATCGAATCGACCACGGACTGCTGTCGAGAGACTCCGGCCCCCCTTTTTTTCATCTTGGGCAAGCAAGCCGCTTGGTTTGTTTCCAGTGTGCTTATACAAAGCAAGATCCGAACTCTGCCAAAAAAATAAAGGCTGTTCCATAGTTAACATTATCTTCCCAAGCAGCGGATCGCATGCCGAGCTCTGCCGAAACGCCTCAACTTTCAAAGATCCCGGTCGTTGCTCGGCGCCGACCCATTCCGTTCTATCTCTCCTTCAGGTTCCTCACCCGTTCACGACCAAACAACTACTACCAGGGCGAGTCGCCCATAACGTTAACTGGATACAACCAGCCTTGAATAACTATTCATATCATGGCTTCGGTTCTCAGCCCCAACGCCGCAGCGCGGCACCTCCTCCGGCCAGCCACAAGAAGCACGCCCCGCCTACTACCATCCGCCATTCTCCATCAGTCCAGTAACGACAGCACGAGGAACCCGCGCGTCAGCGATCCTCAGTCCGTCGCCCAGCGGCTCGGCCGCCGATACAAGTCGGGCCCCTACGGCTACACCCAAGCCAAGACGCTCGTCTTCTCGCGCTTCGGCGAGCCGTCGGACGTGCTGCGGCTGCACACGCACTCCATCTCGCCGACGCTGCCGGACGGCGCCGTCCTGGTGCGCGCCCTGGCCGCCCCCGTCAACCCGGCCGACGTCAACACGATCCAGGGCACGTACGGCGCCCGCCCGGCCTTCTCGCCGCTCCTCGGCACTCCCGAGCCCTCCGCCGTGCCGGGGAACGAGGGCTGCTTCGAGGTCGTCGCCGTCGGCCCCCGCGTCGGCGGCGGCCTCGGGAAGGGCGACTGGGTCATCCCCGCCACCACCGGCTTCGGCACCTTCCGGACCCACGCGCTCGTCGAGAACGCCGACCGCGCCCTCCTCCGCGTCGGCGGCGACAAGGGCACCGCCGGCCTGACCGCCAAGCAGGTCGCCACCGTCAGCGTCAACCCGTGCAGCGCCTACCGCATGCTCAAGGACTACGTCGACCTGGTCGACCTGAGCGTCAAGAGCTTCGCCCGCGGCGACGGCGCCACCGGCGGCGCCTGGTTCCTGCAGAACGGCGCCAACAGCGGCGTCGGCCGCGCCGCCATCCAGCTGGGCCGGCTGTGGGGCCTGCGGAGCATCAACGTGGTGCGGGAGCGGGCGACGCCCGAGGAGACGGAGGCGCTCAAGAGCGAGCTGAGGGAGCTCGGGGCGACGGTGGTGGTGACCGAGACCGAGTTCCTCGACCGGTCCTTCTCCGCCCGCCTCAGGGAGGAGTGGACGCGCGGCGACAGGGAGCCCGTCATGCTGGGGCTCAACTGCGTCGGCGGCAAGTCGGCGTCGGCCATGATCAAGGCGCTCAGCCCCAAGGGCTGCATGGTCACGTACGGCGGCATGTCGAGGCAGAGCTTCCCCTTCCCGACCGGCCCGCAGATCTTCAAGCGCCTGCGGTTCGAGGGCTTCTGGCTGAGCGAGTGGGCCAAGGAGAACCCGGCCGAGAAGCGCAACACCATCAACGAGATCCTCGAGCTCATGCGGGAGGGCAAGTTCAAGGAGTCTCCCTTCAAGGAGGTCGAGTGGAACTGGGACACTGAGGAGAAGGTCCTCAAGGACGCCATCCAAGGGACCCTGGAGGGCTTCAAGAGCGGGAAGGGCCTGTTCGTCTTCGGCGACACATAGATTTGATCAAGTCTGTCTCCCCTCTGTTCCTTCGCGTGACATAATATAGAAACCTTAATAATAGCACGCTGAATGTGATTCTCGTCGCCATGTAAAAACAAGCGGACGATTAGATATATATATGTATATATAGACAGGTCCGTGTGACGTTAAGTGACGAATAACAAGCCCCTGAAAAAAGAAGAAACTATGCCAGCATGCCATGTGGTATCATGCAAATTTGTACGAGCCGGAAACGAGACTCTGCTCTTCGACCCCGCCGGACCCTCTACGACAGAGAGAGAACGCCGCTCATTCATCACGTAAAGCACGCGCCCTAGAGATTTACGGAAACAGCACAAGCCCGGATCTCCCTTCTCCAACGAAAATCTACTACGCCCGGAACGCCTGTACCAACTCGTGCAGCTTATCAATGACAACCGGGACCAGGGCGTTGAGGTTGTCATCCATAATCCTCTCCAGGTGCCGGATGGCGTCCTCCTCGTCCATCTCCAAATGGAAGCGCTCCTTGACCTTGAGCGCCGCCTTGTCCGGCTCGAGCTTGATGTCGGGAATGTTGGCGTTCGCCATGAGCGTGAACAGGTTGAGGATCAGGTTGCAGTTCTTGCGCAGGGCGCTGTACGCCAGGAAGCAGTATTGCTTGAACTGGCGGTAATGCTCCGAGTTGGAGCCGCCCATGCAGTCGACCATCTCCTTGGAGAGCTTCATGGCCGGCGCGAACGGCTTCGGGTCGCGGCCGAGGATGTAGCCGAAGTCGGCGTGGAAGAAGTGGCCGTCGGGGGCGAGGAGCAGGTTGTCCAAATGCCGGTCGCCGACGCCGAGGATGTAGGTGATGACGCAGTAGCCGGCGCAGGACTTGACGAAGGTGTCCAAAGTTTCCTTCCGCAGACCCATGGGTCCCTGACTGTCGGGGTTGTTCTGCTTTAGGTAAGCGAGCGCGGGATTGTTGCGGTACTTGGACGTGATGCTCTGGAAGCTCATTGAGTGGACAAACTGTGACAGGCCGGCGCTTGTGCTGGTCGCGAGGATCTTGTACGGCGAGAGCTTGAGATCGAGGTTCTCCTTCTGGAGGAGGTCATCCATCAACGTGATGATTTGGATCACCAACTGATCCTGGCGAAGGTCGTCGCCCGTCTTGAAGATGATGGGGTACTTGCGGCCCGAGGTGGTTTTGAACGAAACCTTGATCGGGTGCAAAGATGACTTGAAGACCACAGTATCCTCCGGAGCGACGCCAATGATCTCCACCGACGGGTCGAGAGGGAGCGGTAGGGGTGGGTCGATGGTGACGAGCTCGTTCCTAGGGTCCGCCAGGAATTGCTTGACTCGCTCCGTTCTCTTGGCTATGGACTCATTCGACTCTTTGATTTCACCAGATATCTTGGAGAGAATGGCAATCCACTCGGCCTGTCTCTTCAACGTCTTTCGCGTTTCCTCCCCGCCCGGCCGCTTGACAAGCTCCGTCATGAAGTCGTAGGCGATCTTGCCATAGATGGCTTGATTGTCGGCTCCTTGATCCAGCGACTTGTCATCGCACTCGACCATGACGTACCACCAGAAGTAGTTGCCAAGCGTGAAGCTGTTGGCAGCCCTCGAGATGAGAAAGCGGGCTAAGGAGGAGTCCTGTGTCACTTCGTGACCAGGCTGCGGGGAGATGTGTTCGTACTTGAGTGCTTGCACCAGCTGCAACAGGTAGAGAAGTAGCTCTTGGTCGTCGGCCTTGCGCAGGCGGTCGACGGCAAAGGCTCGCACGGCCGAGTTGTCAAAGGTAGGCCCGAGTAGTTCGAGGGCATCGTCGACATCAATATCGGTCCATTTCCCCAGGATCTGAGAGGCCTGTCTAGACTCTGACTGATCATGCCAGTTGACCGACTTGACGAATTTGGTGATGGCCTTCTTGTTGCGGGTCAGGTGGTGGCGGAACTTCCAGATGAGATCTTTCTCATCGGGAGAGAGCGTGTGTGTTGGCGAATATGCCATTATCGTGTTCAGCTCGTCCCGGACCTTGGCGTTTGGTTTCAGGTCCTTGTCCAGAATGCCGTTGCGGTGCTGGCCGCGGATAAGCCTTCGGTGCTTGCTCTCCGCCGGATTATCCTTTGCCGCAACCTCCGGGTCGTACACTCGGATCAAGCGTCCGCCGTAACCTTCGTCGTCCTCTGCCGCATTGATGCCCGGACCGAGCTGAATCTCTGGCGGGGGTCTGAGAACGAGGTTCGACTGCGAGGAAGAGGGGTGCAAATAGGACGAGACAGGCGGAGGTGGGTATTCGTGGTCGGCAAAGACAATTGGGAAGTCGAACCTGGGGAGTTCGACATTCAGCAGGAAGTTCGAGGGCTCCGGTGAAGAGTCAGCGTCTTCCCCATCCTTCAAGGCATCTGCCTGCGCGGCCTTCTGTGGCTGGGCGCTCTTCGTGTGCGACCTGGCGGACTGCAGCCCGCGCTTCTCGAACCCCCGGAAGACGAGCTGGTCCAGCCAGTCGACGCGAGGAATCTCGCCCATCTCGTGCTTCTTGAAGAGCTTTTCCATCCGGTCTAATTCATCAGCGTCCTTATCCTCTGGTGCTCCCTTCCTTGATTTCTTCTTGGGAAGAATGGCGGGTGTCTTGGAATCATCGTTGCCATCGGCCCGTCGGTGCCTGTAGACGTGACACTTTTGGCGGCCCTTGTGAAGCTGATTATCTTTATCGAACAGCGGAAGCGTTGTCCCCCCGAACGGGATTGCGTGCCCATGTGCTTCCGGACCTCCAGTGGGGGACACATCCCAGATGGTGATGGCGAGGCGTGAGTTCTGCGGCAGAGTCGAGTAGTTTATGGGCAGCGTAAGCCACTCGTTCCATCGCCTCTCATTTCGAAAAGACTTATAAGCCGTCTGGACTGGGACGGTCAAGGGCTTAGATCCGGCCCACACTTGAACCGTTACGTAGAGATCTGAGTTGGGACTAGAGGCCGTGTCAGGGATGAGCTAAGAAAGCAAGGCCACAAAGAGTACCTTTGGTTGGATCCAATATGCCGTAGTTCTGGGTGTTCAAGGAGGGTGGAAAACGGGAGCGGGGGCTCGGAGCCCTCGAGATTGATGCTGCGGGTGACGGTTTGGTCGTGTCAGCAGGAGCTCTCCCTCTCTCCGAAATGCATGAATTGGTCTTGTGCACCGTGGACCACCGACGACGAGGAGCAACGAAAACCTACATGCGGATGCTGACGGGATAATCGAGCGAGTCGGAAGTGGCGAACGAGAATGGCTCCATGGCGAAAAGCGATCTCTGGCGTCTCGCGGGTGAGATGCGCCGTTTCGAGTCGATGTAGAGATGAAGAGGTCTCGGGTTGAGACTAATTAGTTCGGCGTTACCAAGTAGAGGGTGAGAGGCTTCCAGGTTTCCCGGCCATGAGTGTGCAGGTTTACGCGGTACTACGGAGCAGTAATAATCTATGCTCCGTGCCTAGCAGGTAGGTAGGTAGGTACTTCCGGACGTGTACGGTGCTGCTGTGACCGATCGAGCCAAACCCCTGTCGCTCAGCGGGCACTTGAGGCAGCCTCGATGGTGGTGCATACAGAGAGTTAGGTGCAGCTGGACTAACCGACCTGGTCACACCCCGCCAACCCGCCGAAGGAAGTGCCTACCTACATAGTAAGTACGGATTACTGTAATCCGTACTAATTAACTAGTAGTATAACTGGCCCAGCTGGCTTCAGCAGTGACCCCACAAGGCTGCGGAGTGTGGGCCTGCTTTAACTTGGGCACTCCGCTAATTAATCACTGACCGCGTTCCGGATTTGTTAAGACGCGCGACAATTGAGAGGCACCCATCCTCCAGGAAAGAGGGGAAGAACAAAGCGCCAGACAAAGAACGGATGTGCAAGTGCATACAAGACCTCCTTTTTTTCCATTGTACACCACTGGGTGCGCCCACGGATCTCTTGCTTCGCGATAGTCTGAAGCACAGCCCATGACCGGCGCCGGATCGGCGCGTCGTTCAGTCAACGCGACGCGCAAAAACCCGCTCTCACCCCTCACAGCAGACATGGAAAACCGACGGAATCTCCCAACCCGAGAAGTCGGCGATAGCCCGAGCGCCGCCGGGTCCTCTTCGAGGAAGCGGACATCGGATGTTGGGAGCGAGCAGTCGACCAGCCGGCGCAGGACACGCGATCCCTCGCCGGATGATGCAAACGACAATAGTGATACCGAGGCTTATGACCCGGCCCAGCCGATGCAGACGCGCAGAGAGCTTCAGCGACGCATGCGAGGTTTGCAAAGGCAGATGATCGAAAGGCCAGACGACTTTCTGCAAGCGGACCCCAAGGCTCTCCTCGACTTCTACGAACAGTCGGACCGTATTATTAAGGACGTGAAGCAGACGGTCGAGGCTGCCATCGACTCGCGCGGGCTGGTGATTGCCTCTGACCTGGCCGCTCGCCGCGTGCAACGGCTGACTTCGGGAAACGTCGGGAACGGAATCGACGTCGACGAGTTCGTCTCCAAGTGCATCACGTACATGCGACAAGGCCGCGGGTTTGCGGACGACCACGCTGCCGAGCTTTCAAGCACCCAGAGGAGGAGGCGTCAGCCGGATCGTGGCGCCCTGGGCAGCGAGGACGAGGACGAGATGGGGGACGACGGCGACATGCTGAACTGGGCTCACCTGGGCCGCTTTGCGTGTATACCCGCCGTTCGCCGGCCTGCCCTCGCCGGCTTTCTCCTGGGCCCGTTGTCGATTGAGAAGAAGGCCCGCAAGATCACCAAGAGGTCGGCCCCCCTCAGGGTTAATAACCTTTTGGAAGTCAGACCGGAGGAGCTCAGGGCAGAAGACTTGAAGAAGTCGGACAAAAACGACCTGCCCTCGATCTGCAGGAAGATTCATGTGCAGTTGGAAACGGCGCAGCAGGTCGCCCAGGATGCGGTGGAGGACGCGATCGATAACCTTAGCGAGGATCCCACGCCTGAGGAGCAGAGAGCGTTGATGGAGCGCTACGCGCTGCGGTCGACTGGAGGCATCGACTTGCTTCGCTTCGTGGTCAACCCGTATTCGTTCGGTCAGACGGTCGAGAACATGTTCTATGTCAGCTTCCTCATTCGGGAAGGGAGTGTCAGGCTCGAGTTTGACGACGATGGCCTCCCATCGATAGGTAGGTCACCTTGTCCGTTCAACGGTTCCGCAAGCGCCACTGACACAACCAAAAGAACCGGTTCGAAGAAATTCGTCGGCAGAGCCATCTCGCTCGAAGGCCGCCATGCGACACCAAGCCATCATGTCTATTGACATGGCGACTTGGCGCGACATCATCGACGCGTTCGACATTAAAGAACCCATGATCCCGCACCGACAGGAGGAAGTCCAACAAGGACCCGGCGCACGGGGTTGGTACAGCTGAAGGCTCCCGTCGCATTACCGGACATTTTCTGCAATCCTTAATAAGGACTGCTTTGCGTCTGTCCAGCCCCTATGTCGCTGGTCGGGTATGCTCGCCAATAAGCGGACGCAACACCCTTCCGCCCCTCTTGCGAAAAAGAGCGAGCCTTCTGCCGCGCGCCCAACATTTCACCTTCCATATCGAACAAGGGCGTATCCAGAGAACTCCTCAAACACAGGGCTACGTCAGGAGTGCGCAAAGAAATGATCAAACCACAACTCTGGAATCCCTTTGTCCTGCGCCACGGTCATGCCGGAAACGGTATCGGGGGGGGCCGGGGGGGGGGGGGGCCAAACCCCTTTGTCTAGCTATTGACATGATATGCGCGATCCTTCTGAGGCATCGTCATTCTCGCATTGTGTCCCGCACCCTTACTCCCTCACAAATTGTTCGTGTCTTGGCTCAAACCTTCCCTCTAATACTGCTGGATTCGACCCTGTGCACTGTTCCCTCCAAGTCTCGGGTCTTCCCAACAGTTCATCTCCCTTTTCCATCACCGGATCGCATAAGCACGCGAATACCGCGGGCGCGACCGTGTTCGCGCTAGAAGTGAGGCATAATGGCAGAACAGAAGAGAGCCTCCACCGATCGGCTCCTTGGGGAGGCTGACAGCTCCGTGGGGTCGTCCTCGGCTCCTGTACCCCAAGCTTCAGATGCGGAACTCGGAAAACACGGCGGGCCCGTCGTTTCTGGCGAGAGTTCTCAGCACCACGGTCCCCGTACCTCTGTGGACACCGACAGGCGCGGCAACACAAGCGCCATCACCAATCGTCCTCTCGGCCGCCACAAGCTGGAGCTGGTAGAAGACATATACTTGGATAACCCCGAGATTCTGATCCGGCAGGATCTGCGAGCCGGTTTGACGCACGAACCGTGGCCGGTGGAAACGGAAGCCAGGGTCAGACTTCTTGTCGAGCAGGTTACGGAACCTCCTCGGGTTGGGCTGTTTGAGAGGATTGATTTCGGCTACGACCTCCGGATGTACATGGAGGGTTCGAGTACGACCGTTCGGATGCGTTGGGACAGATTGTTGGCCTGCTACGATATCGCCATGAGGGGGAGAAATCTCGCTCTTTCCGCTCTTGCCGACGCATCCAACAGGTCCTACGAAGGAGAAGAGCTGGAGAAACAGTCCCAGGAGGCAATGCGGATGCTCGCCAAGGAGAACGAAGATCTCACTAGAGCCATCGAGTACGTCGAATCACAGAATAGGAATCAAGAAAAGCAGATCGCAACCCTCGAGGAAAGAAACCGGACGCTTGCCAGAGAGGGATTCATACGCCGTGCGAGATACGATAAGGCCCTCGGTGTGTTGGAAGCGATGCTTGCTGATTGGGAGGGGGGCACCGGTGTCCCGATTTCCCGCCCGACAGCCGGTGCTACTGGTGATCAGGAGGCCAGGTTCGAGGCCATCCGGCAAGGGCTCGAGGAAGTCCGCATGGCGTCGGCGATGAGCAATACCCGCTACCGACAGCTCCAGCACAAATACGATGCGTTACTTCAGGAAAGTGCTGAGCCCTCCCAGGGCCAACCGTCTCAGGAGATCAGCCCGTTCCCGATATCTGACCCAGGTTCTGAACCGACACTGCGGAAGCGCGAGGACGACATGCTCAGCAACGACCCCGAAGAGAACCGCGCTCATCTGGACCTACGGATGACTAGCCAAAGCGGGTTGCAGCCCTGGCATCAGGACGAAGAGGGTGACAGATTGCGGGAAGAGATCGCGCTTTGGCGAAGCAGGTGCGCCGACCTTAAGTGGACAGTCGACCAACTCGAGCAGAGGCTTGCTCGTCAAGGTCTGGAGGCGGCCTATGACGAGAAGAGCGACAGGACGAGCATGAGCAAGATGGAGGATTCCACGCGTTTCCTTTCCGGCACAGGCACCGGTGCCGTTCGCCCGCTCGCAGACGAGTTAGGAACCGCTCTTTCGTCCCAGAGCTCTCAGCTGTCTCTCCCACCTAGAGACGTCATCCATGACATCGAGGCAGCGCAGTTACAAGATATCCATCCCAGCCAGGGCTCCCAACCGTCTCTCCTACCTAGGGACGTCATCCGTGACATCGAGGCAGCCCAGCTACAAACCATCCAATCCAGCCAGGGCGTCATGGACGAGATCAAGGCGACGATTGACGAACTCGTCAAGCGTGTGTCAACAGAGATGGCAGAAGCTAAGGAGCTCCATCGTCTCGAAGCACGGCAGATCTTGGAAGAGTTGCAAAAGCTCTCTCTCTCTGCCGATGCCTGGTCCCGGGAGCATCAGAAACTGGAGGAAAACCATGGACTGATCCATGGCGAGCTTGACGCCCTCCAGCGCATGGTTCAATTGAACGAGCAGCAGCAGCAGCAGCGTTCCCGGGTCGGATTGGCCCAGTCGGCATCTGAGCAGAGAAACGGGTCGCGGTCGGTTTCCACCATTACCCGTTCGACTTCCTCCTCCTACGAGCCGTCCGTGATTCTGTCGTTTGCTGCTAGCGCCCACGAGATCCGGCATCTGAGCCTTGTCAGGGTTCTCATCCAGGCAATGGGAGCGCCGCCGTCGCAGAACCAGATGGGCCTGGACACGGCAGTCTCCATGTGGCTGAACCACCTCTACTACCTGCGGCATGAGCTCAACAGTGTGGACCCCAATACTCCAACCGAAGACCTCATGACCAAGTTTGTGGCAGAACTCGAGACGTTGCTGAGTTACGGCATCGAGAAAGACCCGAGGCCTTACTACTCAACAATAGAGCATTATGACAAGCTCTTTTTCTGCCTGCAGGAATTGGGATCCTATGTCCCGAAGCCGTCTGTTTCTGAGAAACGACTGTTGGAAAATATCCGCGACAGCATCTCGGCCGCCGAGGAGGCTCAAGAGACGCATGGGCGCCTGGAACGAGAGCACGAAACGTGGCGCGCGCAACACCCCCGTCTCCCTCTCACCTCCAGCCAGTTTGGGGAGGTCCTGCGGCTGGCCAGTAACTTCCTCGAGGTTACGGGTAGCGATTGGAATCGGTCCTCGCCCGAGACGCGAGAGAGTGCTGCCGCCATGGAAGAGTTACTCGCCCGGATCCAAAAGGTGATCGCCGACAAGCATCTCCTCGAGCGAAGGCGGGCGCTGCAGGATGGCATCAAGAAGCAGGGGGATCAGTTGGCCAAGGTGAAAGAAGCCATACCCGAGATCGGGGCCCGGGTTGACGACATGATCGAGCAGATGGCCGCGTTCGACAGGCTACAGTTGAGGGGATATTCCGGGACCAACCGAGACGCTCGGAGGGTGGATATGACCCTCAGGGCCGGGCTCAAGAGACACGAGATGAGGCTCCGCCGGGAGCAGCAGTTCAGCCAAGCACGTTGCGAGGAGCTGGAGGCCGGGCGAGCGAGGTTCCAAGCGTTTCTCGACCAACAAGCGCTCACGGATCGTCGACTGGCCGAGCACGTCTTGACGCAAGCCCTCCTCGGGCTCCAATCGGCGGGAGCTCCCGGCCAGCACGGTGACGCCGCCTGCTTCTGCACGCTCCTCCGCCATTACTTGCCCCGCGCCTACTACTCGACCGTGACCGGGGGCTGCTGCGCCGGCGGCAAGGCGATCACGTCCTCCGCACGTAACTCGGATCACTCCCGGGCGGCCAGCTCGTCGTGTCACGGCCACCACGGCCACGGCGTCCTCGCGTCCCGGGAGCAGCTGTGGACCTCCCTCTGCCGCGTCCTGACCTCGCTCACCTGGCTGCTCTTCCTCCTCCTTACCCAACCCCACCGCGTTCAGCAGACGGCGTCCTTCATCCTGTCCTCCCTGTTCGCCATCCCAACCTACCTCTACCGCCTCCTCGCTTACGCCATCTTCTGCCTCCGACTCCGCCTCGGCCCCCGCCCCCGCCTCCGCCTCGGCGGGGAAGCCGGGACGCGGGCCCGGGATGCGCCGCCGCCGCCCAGGCTCGCCCTGCCCGCGGTCCCGCCGGCGTCGACGCTCCTCAGCACGGGGCTCGCGCTCTTCACGCTGTACGCCTGGCTGTCGTACGTGGCGGTGACGGTGGAGCGGCGGATCTGGGTCGGGGACAACGACTGGCGGTTCGCCTACGTGCTGGACGTGACGAGCGGGCGGCCGCTGCCGTATCCCGGGTGGTCGCCGCTCAGGGTCGACTTCCGCCTCGCCACGGACCCGGCGTGGGTCTGGTTCGAGGAGGCCGTCCACTCGCTCTGGACGTGGGAGAGGAGAGGGGTCGATCTCGTCTCCGATGGGGCGGGTGCTGGTGGAAGAAGCGGCGGTGGTGGTGGGGTCGAGGGGATGGTTGTTGGGCGGTTCGCGCGGCTGTGGGAGTTGGCGAAGGCGTAGAAAAGAAAGGGGGGGCTGGTTGGGCTGAGGATTGCCCCATGCTGGTGAGTGCAGGATTGAGAGTTCTTGTTTTTTGTTTTGGTGAGGAAGGCATGGAGGGGCTTAAGGAAGCGGTGGTATATGACTTGGATGAGCGACAGGTGACGGGACACACGAGGAATATTGTTTCGGCAGAGAAGGTAGGTAGATTGTTTCTTGTAAGTTGAATGGCTCTTTCTTTTGGGCTCAAGGGTGGGTGTGTTTAGAGACTCGGGTAGTACCAAGATTTTGAGAACGCTGGAACTGCTTATTCGGAATTTTTACACGTTTCGATGCGATATTACATTAATCAAGTACAACATGAAGAAGGGATAGATGCCAGCACTCCGTACACATCCGACTTGATGGATCTCTGTCCCCGCCCCGGCCGAGTTATTCCACGCTTTTGCGCCGACAGGTCGACTGTCGGAGTTGCTTCGTCACTGTCATCCGATGCCTCAAACATCTCCAACTTTGTACATACAGAGAGTTTCCGGTGTCATCAGCGCAGGTAGTGTGGCTTTTGACTCCCGTGGCCCGGCTGAGTTGTTCAAGAACTCCCAACATCCTTCATTCGTCTTATTTTTTTTTTTTTTTTAATTTTCCCCCTCTTTCGAAGAAATCAAGTTGGCACGCCAAACTATGACTTCCTCGCCCCCTTCCCCTCTAGGTGCCATGCAAACACCTTCTCGAACAGGGCCTTCCCACCGCCGATGATGGTCTCCCCGTGGCAGGGAATGATGGTGTCGAAATCCCACTTGGCGATCCTCGCGACGCTCTCGTTGAAGGCGCCGCGGTCCCTGCTGCTGGCGACGTACCACAGGAACCTCTTCATGCCGAGGGCGTCGCCGTGGGTCGTCTGGAAGCTGTTGAACACCCTGACGAGCCAGCCGCCGCGGGGCTTCTGGTTCTCGGGCACGCGCGAGTACTGCTCCTCGGCGGGGAGGTTGAACATGAGGTCGGCCTCGATCAGGACCCTGTCGGGCCGGTACAAGAAGACGAGCTCCTTGTTCGGGTGCACGTGGACGTACTCCATGTCGAAGTCGGCGGCGAAGTCGTCGCCGACGGCCCGGGCGTCCCTGCCGTTCTCCCTGGTCACGACCGTGGCGAAGGGCTCCTTGCCGATCTTGGGGTCGCTCGACTTGCGCCGCTTCTCGGGGAGCCCCTCGGGCCCGACGAGCTTGGCGTTCGGATAGGCGGCGGCCCAGTCGGAGAGGAAGAGGTGGTGCTCGATGTCGGTAGCGACGAGGTAGCGCACGTCGCCGCCGAGGGAGGCGACCTTGGCCTTGGCGGCCTCGGTGAGGGCGACGGGGGAGAAGACGGCGAGGCCGCCGGAGGAGAGGCGGACCAGGGTGCCGCGGCCGCCGATGGGGAAGCGGCCGAAGCGGAGGAAGGGGACCGAGAAGGTGACGACGTTGGGGGTCACGTCGCGGATGACCATGACCTCGTCCGGGTTTGGTGGGATGAGTTTCGACGACATGGTTCGGGTGGTCAAGAGCAGGGCGGCGGGGACGACGAATGAGCCGGTCAGGAGGAGCGTAGCACCCGCGATAACGGGCCGCTTTGCCGCAAATCGCGCGCGGCGGAGGGGAGGTGATGATGATGATGATGATGATGATGCTGATGATGCTGATGATGCTGTGTGTAATGCGGATGGTCCGATTCTACTAGATGATGTGGCAAAGGACCTCGCTCTGAAACACGAAATCTTGAAAAGTAGACTCGGGAGGAGACGGGCTGAGCTCAGTGAGCGGACTGAGGGCCTGATGGTAAATATAGAAAATATATATTTTGATTAGCCGGCCTTACGATAAAAACTGAGGCGCGACTCGTTCTCCGAGTCTGAGTGCGCTTTTAAACTTGGAACTTTGTATGTTGTATGTTGTGGGTAACAGATCCCCAAGATTTGTATGTAAGTAGCATGTGCTTACAGAGCTCTCACGGAGTTCAACAGCGCCGAAGAGCCCGATGGCCTCGGCATAATGGCACGGCCGGAGTTTTGCCCCATTCTTCATGCAAGGTCACTTTGCCGAAGCCATGACATCATGTTGCCAGATGGGTTTGCTCGCCAGTGCTCGGCTTGGCAACGGTCATGCTTCGCACACGGTTTGCAGGGGTTAGGGTGAGTAGTGTAGGGAGATCCCCACCCCCTAACCCTTATCGTTACCTCTGATCGGCCTATCGTTCAATTAAATTAGTTGCTGGGAATGGTTCGCGCTGCGCTGGACGCGACACTTCATACAAGTATCCCAAGGCGCCAAGGAAGTCGAGCAGACGCCTGGCCACAGCCCAATTGATCAGTTTCCCAGAACATAGCCAGGGACCCCTCACGCATGTCAATTCGGGGGAGGCCTCGCGGCCTCCGTCTTCGCCATGTGTGCTCGTCGAACGGGCAGCAGCGCCGTCTGTTGAACCACTTTGTCTCCAAAGGTACGGTAGCTCGCAATTTCCCTTCGAAGCCCTCGCTCGTACGCCAGCTCACACCCATTTTCTTCTCAGTACCGGAACCCACCGAATCGCCGCCGCACGCTACCCCCTACCGCTTCACGCTCGCCGTCAAAGACAACATCGCGACGACCACGAGCCCCTCCCACCCCACAACCTGCGGCTCCCCCTTCCTCTCGACCTACCATTCTCCCTATGAGGCGACCATCGTCACGCAGCTCCGCGCCCGCGGCGCCCGCCTCGTGGGCAAGACCAACCTGGACGAGTTCGGCATGGGCAGCCACAGCACGCACTCGGCCGCGGGCCCGGTGTCCCAACCCTTCCCCCAATCAACATCATCACAACCGCAACCACCACCACCACCACCATCACAACTACAACCACAATCACAACCATCACCATCGCGGGGCGAAGACCAGCGGCTCTCGGCGGGCGGCAGCTCGGGCGGCAGCGCGGTGGCCGTGCTGACGGGCGAGGCCGACGTCGCGCTGGGCACCGACACGGGCGGCTCGGTGCGCCTGCCGGCCGCCTACTGCGGCGTGGTCGGGTACAAGCCGTCGTACGGCATGCTCTCGCGCTTCGGCGTCGTCCCCTACGCCAACTCGCTCGACACGGTCGGCCTGCTCGCCCGCGCCGTCGCGCCCATCCGGGACCTCATCTTGGGCTCCGGCTCCGGCTCCGGCTCTGGAGAGGGAGAGGGAGAGGGAGAGGGAATCTCGCGGCGTGCGCCGGGATTGTGGCGTGAGGGGGACCCGAGGGATCCCACCTGCCTGTCGGTCGCCGCACGGCTGCGGTGCGCACGGGGGAGGCAGGGGTATGACGACGACGACGACGACGACGACGCGAATGCGGATGGGCCCTCCAGCAGGCGGGGAGAGGGGGGGGCGCTGTTAAAGGGGGTACGGTTCGGGTTGCCGCTGGAGTACAACATCGAGGAGCTGGATCCCGGGATCCGGGATGCCTGGGCCGGGGCGGCGAGGACGCTGCAGGACCGGTTCGGCGCGCGGGTCGTGCCCGTGTCGCTGCCCTCGACCAGGCACGCGCTGGCCGCCTACTACGTCATCGCGCCCGCCGAGGCGTCGTCGAACCTGGCCAAGTACGACGGCATCCGCTACGGGACCCGGGACACCGAGGCCGCGAGCGACGCCGCCGCGGGCGGGGTGCTGTACGCCGCCAGCCGCGGCAAGGGCTTCGGCGACGAGGTCAAGCGGCGCATCCTGCTCGGCTCGTACACCCTCAGCTCCGAGGCCATGGACAACTACTTCATCAAGGCGCAGCGGGTGCGCCGGCTGGTGCGCCGCGACTTCGACCGCGTCTTCGCGCTCGACAACCCGCTGCACGAGCGCGAGACCTTCGATCTCGCCGAGCTCGACGAGACCATCCCCATGCAGGACAAGTGGGGGCCCGAAGAGGTCGACTTCCTCCTCTGCCCGACCGCGCCGACCCTGGCGCCCGGGCTGGCCGACGTCATGAGCCAGACCCCGGTGGACGCCTACATGAACGACGTCTTCACCGTCCCCGCGAGCTTGGCGGGGCTGCCGGCCATCAGCATCCCGATGCCGGTCGCGCCCGGGACCGCGAGGGGCGGCGGGAGAGGGCCCGCCACGGCCGGGCTGCAGCTCGTTGGGCAGTACTGGGATGACGCCCGGCTGCTTGCCGTCGCCGAGGCCGTGACAGAAGTTCTGAGGACTACGACTCCGTCGAGGTGACTCTTGTGTTGTTGTTGTTGTTGTTGTTGTTCGGCCGGAGCATCACTGGTTGGATTCCAAAGACGCAGGGCGACGCAGGGCATACTGTGCGGTTGTTGCATGGTGATATGACTCCGTGTACGAGACAGATGCTAGCCAGCTACCGTTCCCGCGGGGGACTGGCTGGATTTGACTGTACTAATATATACATTACACGTCGTTCTATCTTGACGGGTCTAACAGGAGCTGATTGTGGCTTGGCGTCTCCTGCGACGAAAAAAAGTAAGCAGATTCAATAGCGCTGACGTCGCCATCTGCCTCCGTCACGGATCCCACATTGGCATAGTTCGCTCAGCTCAGCTTAGCCTCGCCTTACCATCGAAGACGCTTGGTTCGCGGTACCAAGTAATGTTACCTCGCCGTTGTGAGCATGCGGATGTCTCTCTCTCTCACGTCAAGAACAGCTGGGGCTGTCTGGCCAAGTCTACCCTATCTAATGTAAGGCCTGCGGGCGGTCTAGCCTGAATTGGAGGGCAGTTCCCGGCTTCCACTGCGCGACGCTCATGACTCGGCAACTTGGCCCGAGTCCTGCAGTACTACTGCCCTGCCCGTGGCCGGCCCGCCCCGGGCGGGGGGCGCCCTACTTCAATCTCGGAGTGGCTGCTCATCGGTCGTACGGGAGGGTTTCTGGCCACGCGTTATCTTGGGTGGGTTTTTTTTTTTCTTTTCTTTTTCTTTTCTTCCGAGTCTTCGGCCCAATCTTCAAGGAGACCTTTCCCCACCTGATCGCCGATCCTCCGGATCGTCAATGTCCATCCTGTCGTGGTTTGAGCGCCTCGTAGCTGATGCGGACCTCGAGCGCGACCGAGACCGCGACGGCGACCGCGACCGAGACCTCTCAGAGCCGCTGCCATCATGCTCGCGGCTCTCCCCGTTCACATCGTCCCCGTTCTGCGCCGCCTCCTCCTCTTCCTTTTCTTCTTCCTCCCCTTCCTCGAGCAGGTCCTCGAGCGTACCGAGCGGGCTGACGCGGGGCTCCAAGAGGTCGAGGTCTTCGAGGATGTCGCGTCTGCGCATCTTCCACAGGCTGGTCGAGCAGACGCGGTCCTTGGTGAGCAGGTCGTCGACGAACTCGTCCATGTAGGTCAGGGTGGTGCCGTTGCGGCCCTTCTTGCGCAGCTTGCGGCGGTCCTCGAGGAAGGGCTCGAGGCGGACGTACACGTCGCGGTCGGGCCGGGTGAGGCGGATGTAGAAGGCGGCGAGGGCGCGCAGGTACTTGAACTTCTCGCCGCCAAAGTGCAGGTACTCGTCGAGGATGTCGTCGCCGGGGGCGAGCTGCAGCAGCTTGAAGGCGAGGCAGAGGAACGGGGTGGGGCGCTGCGAGGTGCCCGTGACGCCGCCGACGTGGTCGACGTGCTCGACCACGCGGTCGACAATGTCGGCCTCGTTGACGCCGAAGCACTGCTCCTTGAAGAAGTAGCTCTCGACGATGCGCTCCCGCACCGCCTTCTCCATGATGGTCGCCGGGTTGAGCCCGTTGGGCGCCAGCGGGCCCGTGGTGCCGCGCTCGTCCAGGAAGCGCCGCTCGTCGGCGCGGTGCACGTCCGGTTTGCTCATGGCTGCGTGGGCTGCGTGGGCTGCGTGGCGGTGGTAGCGTGATGGAAAGAATGTCCGCTCCGGGAGAGTCGAGATTTTTGGCAGTTTTACAAAGATACGAATTAACTACGGATTACACTACGCGACTTCTAGTTACTGGGTAGCCCCACACCGACTGCATGCAACCAGTACGGATTACACTAACGTTACTATGTTTACGGAGGTACTTCCGTACCTTCTTCCCAATCAAGCTCTTGGCATGGGTGGTGGCCAGCTGATAAGAGATTGTTGCCCTGCCAACAAGCGTCTCTATTTGGATATCGAGGGGCGAGGGAAGCGGGGGCGAGTCAGGGCTACAGAGAGCCGCGCTGATGTCACACTGCCGGTTGCATAAAGTAAGTTCTGTAGTGTATTCCGTAGTTAACTAGTTAATGTAGATAACGTTACGTCTTCTAGCGCTTCCGGGAAGCCACAAAAATAAGTACGACTTGCTCCAGTTGTCATTACCAGCTCTCCGTGAGTTTGTTGATGATCCTTTACCACTCTCGACTAGAAGGTTCTCCATTGCTTTCTCATCAAGAGGGTTTAAGCAAAATATTTTTTTTATTAGCTCGCTGGAACTGAACAAGAGAATGCTCCTCACCTCGGCACAGGTATCCCTGGCCGTTTCGTCCGGTATTAGTACGCATCCTGCCGTCCGCCCTGTTGTCCCCCCACTGCATCCTCCACCCACGAGCCTGTGACACCGTCCTGTTGTTGTAAGGAGAAGAGCGCTTGATTATTGACAACAACAACCACAACCCCCCCCCCCCCCCCGCCGAAGCAGTCTTCCTCTGCACTGCCGCCCTGTTCCTCAGCGGCTACGTCATCCAGCAGCGCACCCTCCGCGACCTCCGTGCCGCGATCAAGCCGCCGCCCCGCCCGTCCCCCAACATCTTCCTCCCCGACCGCTTCAAGCACTCGGCGGCAGAGCTGCCGGACGGGACCGTCGTAGTGCTCCACGATGGCCAAGGCCAAGGCCACGGCCAGGGCGACCGCCACGGCGACGGAGAGGGTGCAAAGAGGGGGAGGAGAAGACCCCTGATTGTCGAGGTCAAGCCCACGCGGCCGCCGCACGGCGACGCCGCGGGGGACCCGGAGCCTCTGGCGGATGAGCAGGGGCAGCAGCCGGCCAAGACGGCCGAGGCAAAGAGCAAAGACGGGGAGCCGGGAGAGCAGGGACGCGGCGAGGGAGACACAACCCGGGCTCCCACTCCCGCCGCTGCCGACGCCGACAGGGGGGCGGATGAGCGGCAGAAGCCCATGAGCAGGGCAGAGAGGCGGCGGCGTATCAGGGCAGAGATCATGCGGATGTCCCGGGGCCAGAAGCAGCAGCAGCAGCAGCAGCAGCGCGGTTACTACCGGCGGCGGTTCTGGTGAGGCAACCACGCGGGTTATGATGTTTGATGAGGCGAGTTATGTGCTGCATGTGGAAACAAGCCTTTCTTTTCTTTCTTTCTTTCTTTCTTTCTTTCTTTTGGATATGTATTTCTCGGATGATTTTCCGATGCCTGGTGGCAATCTCCAGGACAGCATGGACGTGGAATGGAGATCATGATGGTGCGGGTTTATCAACTCTGGGCGTTCTTTTGGTCTTGAAGGGTGGCTGATAGTTTGAGAGAGGACTATGTAACGACAAAATCATTGCCGTGCAATTAGCTATGATCTTCGGAATGAATGTACGCTACGTAAAGACCAAGTCGCGTCTTCCCGTACTCCAAGTCCGTCTTTGAAATCCCTTTGTAAAAAGCCTACACATCAGATGTCATCCCTCTTCGTTAGCCCCTGTCAGTAGCAGCTGAGCCTCCCTTAACCTCTCGCACATTAGAATTATTTTTGCTCCCTCTTTCCCCCCTGACTGATTCTTTCTTTACCCCCTCGTTCATGCGGCCATGAAGCTACCACGTTCTCGTGTTGGCCCTCCCGTTCTTCCACGAACTTGCTTCTGTTGTCGAGAGTCTCAAGGAAGGCATCGAGATGCCAACAAAGGTCCAAGATGGTCGCCTGGAGTCCCTCAACCTCTTCATCGACTGCTGTTCGTCCTGTTCTTCGCGGCTTGGCGGCTGTGATAGGAGCCAGAGGCAATCGTCTGGGAGTCGTCCCGGGCTGAGGGAGGCACCGGTCTTCAGAACCTGTTGGTACGCAACCGGCGTCAGGCAACCAACCTGCTACCCCTCCTAATGCGATGAACGGGAGTAGGTATTGTTAGGTAAGCACTCACGGTGCAAAGCCCACAGCGCTGGCCGAACTTGCCAACGGTATTGGTGCATCTAACCGAGGACTGGAGCACAAAGAAGCAGGGTGAGTTAATTTGCCGGTCGAATGCACCGTGTCTCAAGCATCACCCACATAGTAATTTGCACAATAGCACACGTCCATGTTCCCAGCTTCAACAGGAGACGTGAATGTGCTGTGGGTAAGTGTGGGTGATGTGCGGTGGCGTGGCGGCTTTTGATAGAGTATAACGTGGGGCGAAAGTGGAGGAGGGTTGGGCGACGAGGAGGGCGACACCAACTCGATGTTAAAAAGATCTTGGGATTCTATGGAGCACTTTGAATCAAAGGCACACCACTCTTGAAACAAAAGGCGGCCCGGGCTCGAGCTGATCGGGGCCATGCGGGCAGCGAGCCCGGCGAGTCCGCTGAATGAACATACCCTTGACCCTCATCGACATGGGCACTTCCGGTACCATCCCCGAACCCGGGTCTTGGTCGAGTGGTCATGGTAGCGACAGCGAATCTGCATTAGCTTCGGCATGCACGCATGTCGTAATTGCTCGCAGACACAAGGTCTCTGTGGCTCCTCCCCTACCGAACTCGGCAGGAGGCACACAGGGCAAGCTGGGTACATGTTCCGTGCCCTGATCTACTCGGTAAATTACAGTACATACACTAAGGTACCTTTCATCCCCTTCTCTTTGTTTTGCTCCTGAGAGCATCACGCATCCGCATTTAGAGAAGGCACCAGTTCTACTTTCGTGTACGGGCAAACTTCCCTTAAACCACACCATGATTGCCCCGTTCGGCGCGCAAACATTCTTTCCAACCTTTTGACGGCAGTGCTTTGTTTTCCAAGGTGGGAAACCTCTCCCTCCCTCTCCCCCTCCAACCAGAGTCGGGTCGCCGCAATGACAGCAATGTGACAAGGATCAGTCCGGGGAAACCAGGCGGGCGGGGGAGAGTCAATGTTTGACGCTGAACGGGCTTGGCGATCGATCGCCACAACCCTGAAGATCGGATTTCCTAACTGCAGGTTAACGCCTTGATCCTTGGTTGTTGCCATGAAGCTGCGAGACATGCAGATTAGGACCACCACACCCGATCCAAGGCTTGGTGAGAGATGAACGTTCGCCTTGGACTGTCTCCGCGTAGGGTACTCGTATATCCATGCATCATCACTCCCTAATAAATGAGCGCGCCGGTCTAGCCAACGGTTCTTCTGGACCTTCCATCACACTAGGGCTAACGCCTGACCGCAATCTGACGGAGCGCCCGTGGCCCGCACTACTAGTCAGAGCAGCAGCATGTCCCTCGGAAGCCTGTATAATGTACTAATAATCCGTACATACAATGCACCTATTCCTTTCTGGGCGGCTTGATTCAAAGGGAAGAGTTTGCAACCTAACGGTTATACACAAAGTGATCGCCACATCATCCAACGGTCAGCCATGTGCCGCAACTATAACAAGCACGGCAAGAAACGGATACTTCCGTATGTACGTACATACACGTCGGCACCATGGGGCACCTTGAGGAGAGACATGTGCCGTGATGTACATACCTTACATAGAGATGTGCATGCATGCATTGTTGACGCAGGGAACGCGGCGACATCCGTTTCCTGGACGTCACTTTTTCCAACGGCAGTCTGAGACCTCGTGGACCGCCCCGGTGAGACACGGAACGCGACAGGCAGCCTAGGCCGGTAAGAGGGCTGGAACATGTCTATCGGGTGGCCAACCGACAGGAAAGCGGAGCTGAGTTCAGGTGGCTGGAGCGCTTGGTTCAGGTAAGAGATCGTCCTTGTGGCTGGACGTGGCGTTCCGCAATCCGGAATTCAAGGCAGTGGGAGTGAAATTGCTAGTTTCTCTTCCAGTCGACGTGCTGTACAAAATAGGAGTCGCTTGTATGTACCAAGTAACTACTCCGTACCTTCCTAGTATGCTTCACATGGAGGGTATCGAGGACACGTCCAGCTCGGGAATCGACTGTGCCGTCTGCGAAGTAACCCAACGAGTTCGTTCCAACTTTTTTTTTTTTCCTTATTTCATCTGTGTATATACATTGCGTGGACACCATCGTCTACTCCTTGAAGAACTTGCTGTCCTTGCAGACGTACAGGTCAACATAGTCATCAACGTCCATGGAATCCAGCTTGTTGCCATCCTGGCCGAGCTGGACAAGCTCCTGCACCTTCTCGGCGCTAAAATGGGGCTCAAGGTGACGCTTGTACTTGGCCAGAATATGGGGCTTGGCCTCCTCGCGGCGCAGACGGTGGCCAAGCGGGGCCTCGACAACCACCTCGGGCAGCACGGTGCCATCGTTCAACTCGACCGTCAGGCCGTTGCTGATGGTGCGGAGCGCCGGGTCGTGGTAATCGGCCGTGAACTGCGGGTCCTCAACACACTTGATCCTCTTGCGGAGCGACTCGACAAGCTCCGACGTGGCAGCCTCGGAGCCGTCGGTGTAGTCGCCAGCCGTGAGGCGGCCAAAGACAAGCATGACGGCGCACATGTACTGGATGCAGTGGTCGCGGTCGGCAAAGTTGTCCATGGGCTTGAACTGCTTGTCGATGATGCGAATGCAGGCCTCGTGGGTGCGGCAGGTCACGGCCTTAATGTCAGCGGCAGACTTGCCCATGGCCTTCAGCTGGGCGTGGATCTTCTCCGACGCCTCAACGGCCGTCTGAGAATGGAACTCGGCTGAACGGGGCAAAACCAGTCAACAGGAGGGGCTAGAAACGGGGCCGGAGTGGGAGGTTCACGCACCAGGATACGACACCTTGAAGAGCACGTTCTCCATGACGTAACTGCCATAGCCCCGCTGGAACTCGAACTTCTTGCCCTTGAACAGGACATCGTAGAAGCCCCAGGTCGGGGCGGACAGAACGGTGGGGATGCCAGTCTCGCCCTTAAGGACCTTGAGAGCCAGGTTGACGGCGCGCTGGCAGGCATCACCGGCAGCCCACGACTTGCGGGACATGGTGTTGGGGGAGTGGCGGTAGGTGCGCAAGCTCTGGCCGTCAACCCAGGCGTGGGTGATGGCGTCGGCCGTCTGCTGCTCGTTGAGGCCCAGCATCTTGCTGACCACGGCGGTGCTGGCAACCTTGACCAGGACGACGTGGTCGAGACCGACCTTGTTGTACGAGTTGAGCAGGGCGAGGCAGCCCTGGATCTCGTGCGCCTTGATCATGGCCTCGAGCACATCGCGGATGGTGAAGATCTTGCCGCCAGCCACCTTATTCCGGCCGGACTTGTTCGTCCGCGTCACCCAATCGGCAACAGCGAGAATGGCGCCCAGGTTGTCGCTGGGGTGACCCCACTCCGCGGCGAGCCAGCAGTCGTTGTAGTCGAGCCACCGGATCATGGCACCGATGTTGAAAGCGCCATTGACGGGGTCCAGCTGGAAGTCGGTTCCGGGAACCTTGGTGCCCGACGGGACCGTGGTGCCCGGGACGATGGGGCCCAGGAGCTTGGTGCACTCCTTGAACCGCAGAGCCTCGAGGCCGCAGCCCAGGGTGTCAATGAACACCCATCTCGCTGTGTCAAACTATTTTTGGTGAGATCTGGTGTCAGCAACCAAGTTGCGGGGTCGACGCAGACGGTGCTGCAAGAGAGGTAGAGAGAGCGGGATAAAAAAAAAAAAGGTGGGAAGTTCCCCACTCACAGCTAGCTCCGAATCAATTTTCTGGTTGTGCACGTAGCTGGCGATATCCAAAATCTCGGGATCGTAGCCCTTGCCCGAAGAGGGCGAGGGCGTCGAGACGCTGGCGGATTGAAGTGAGGTCATGGTGGAGAAGCTGCTGCGTGCGTGTGTGGTAGCGAAGGAGACGGGGGCAGCGGCGTTCTTGAAGGCGTACAACGACCGCAGAGCCGAGGACCTGCAAGAGCGGTGGAGGTGCAGTGATCTCGTCGCCTGGCGCAATCCGCGGTTGACAGCAGACATGATGCCTTGTGTGTGTGTGCGTGCAACTGCTCGTCTGCCGTTCCCTGGTATCAATTGGTAGAGTGCCAATGGAAAACAGAGAAAGAAAGGCAGGCTGCAATCGTCGGTAAAAATATGAGGACGTCCCTCCGAGGAAGAGAGGAAGCGATCCTCCTTTCAACCCTGCGTCTATGAAAGCATAGGCCGCTTGAGCGGATGGTGCTTTGCCGCGGCATGCCGAAGGTCCCCCCACTTGGTGCCGTTCCCTGGTCTTCCCCGGAAACTGAGAGCATCTGAAGATGCCAAGCAATTAGTTAGGGCCCGCAAAAAGCCGTCACCCCCACATTCTCGCCAGGGAATCAGAGGGTTCGGGTTGGGAGCCGATTGCACGCAACTGTCGTCTTTGTCAGCACTTCTCAATCTTCCTGATCGAAGCACAGGCATTTGAGAAACAGTACAGTACGGATTACGGATTAACTACAAGTGGCCATCGAAAGAGGTAAATCCGGGGCTAAACTCCGCCAGACGCCCAACACGGCCTGCTGGACCCCGCCGCCACTGCAGTGGTGCCCGAGTACGGATTAATAAGGTCCCAGAGCTCCCGATTAAGTATGACGGGCGCCAGTGATTTCAGAGTGTCCTCAGTTGCTTCAAGCTGCCGATTTGTCTGATTGATAAGTGCATGTTGCTTTCCGGGTCTGTCGGATTACCAATCGCTCGGGCCTGTACTCCGCATTTGAACGTCATTGCACGGAGTACTCCGTGTAGGTCACGGTAATCCCGGACAACTCAACTACTGCCTTTGAAATCCGTCTGCACACCCGCAACAACACAGGGAAACACCATGAGCAGCAATCACAGTTCCCCCGATCACGAGGATCATGGAGAGAATTGGCTCGATAACTTGCGGCGATTTGATGTGAATGTCGACCCTGAAGGCGATGATGACGACGACGACGACGACGAGGATCAGGATTATGAGGATGCCCAGGAGGACAGAGATGAGGACGGAGATGATGGAGATGATGGAGAGGATGAAGAGGATGAGGGAAGCGAGGAAGATGAAGAAGAGGACAATGGAGAAGGTTGGTTCTAGCAAGAGCACCACTTTCAGTGTGATTCTCGTTGACCTCTGTTGGACTTGCCAGGAGGGGGTATTGAGTTTGAGGTCTTCATTGAGGAACTCCTCGGGAACGCCGGGACGCAAGGTGAGGGCTCCCACAACCAAGCCGCCGGCGGGGAACAGGCTGCCGCAGGACCTCGAAGACGCGTAGTGAGGATTGACGGAGGAGGTGTGCAACCCTGATCAGGGAGCCTTGTCCGCGCTCAAGACCCGACTGACCGCTTCCAGGCCGGCACTGGCGTCCCTTCCTTACCCAGAGAGAATTCTTGGCTCTTCTCCGGGGGCCGTACCTCAACTCGGCGATATTCAATGGCGAGGGCGGTGAGGGCCATCGCTCTTCTTGGGGCCCAAGGAGGAACAACAAGCGGTTTCCCAAGGTCCCGAGCGACGAGGGCAGGAAGTTGATGGACTCGGGCGTTTTCGGTGCCTACGACAGGAGAATGCCCGCCCGCAAGGCTCTGGCTCGCAGGCTTCTGGATCGGGAATTGGGCCTGAACGGCTCGACAGGTCAGAAGGTCAATCAAGGCCTCATGGCTCAGGTAAGGACCGAGATCAGCCCTTCAACTCGCCGCCTCGGGCCCCGGCCAAAGCTGAGAGTGTGTACATATACAGGCCATGATACCGTCCTCGAAACCCGAGATGGTCGTTCACTACGATGACCCCGTTTGCTGCGGGCAGTTCTCGGATGACGGCAACTTCTTTTACACATGTGTCAAGGCAAGTCCACCACGGGTCGTCGCCTTCGGCTGACGCCAAATGCATCGGCGTTATCAGCCGGCTCTAACAGCCCCTCCAGGACTTCAAGGTTCGGCTGTACGATACGTCGAGCCCGTACAACTGGAAGCACTACAAGACCGTCACGTACCCCTTCGGGCAGTGGACCATGACCGATGCGGACCTGAGCCCGGACAACAAGTGGCTCGCCTTCTCTTCCCTGCAGCCGCACGTGGGGATCGCGGCGACGGATCCGAATGACACGGGCGACCCATACTCCCTGGATTTGTCCGATGGCGGCCAATCTGGGAGGAACAACTTCATCTTCGGCGGCTTCGCCATCTTCTCGGTGCGCTTCTCGGGGGACGGGCGCCACATCGTGGCCGGGACAGGCAACAACTCGATCGTAGTGTACGACATCGAACGGCGCAGGTCGCTGCACCACGTCCCGGGCCATCAAGACGACGTGAACGCCGTGTGTTTTGCCGACAAGCTGTCGCCCCATATCCTCTACTCCGGGTCGGACGACTGCACTATCAAGGTCTGGGACACGCGCAGCATGGGTGATGGCCGGGAGGCCGGCGCGTTCGTCGGCCACACGGAGGGCTTGACGTACATCGACAGCAAGGGGGACGGTCGGTACATCCTCAGCAACGGCAAAGACCAGAGCATGAAGCTGTGGGACCTGAGGATGGCCATGTCGACCTCGCGGTTCGAGGAGCTCGACCCCACGGCGGTGACGAGGAACCGCGAGTACGACTACGACTACCGTTGGCAGCCGTACGAGGACTACCAGTGGTTCCAGCACCCGTACGACAACTCGCTCGTCACCTTCCGCGGCCACGAAGTCCGGCGGACGCTGATCCGCTGCCACTTCTCGCCGCCCAACAGCACCGACTCACACTACGTCTACTCTGGCAGCCACGACGGATACATCTACATCTGGAACCTCGATGCCACCATCGCGGCCAAGATCGACGTCAAAGCCGCCACGCGAGCATCGAGCGTCCAGCCGCGGCCGGAGAGGCGGCACCGCTTGCACCACCGGTACTCGAATGGCTGGGAGTCCATGGTCAGAGACGTCGGTTGGCACCCCAATGCGCCCATGCTCGTCGGTAAGTGTCGTATCTTTTTTTTTTTTTTTTTTTTTTTTTTTTTTTTTTTTTTTTTTTTTTAAAAGGCGGAACGCATGCTAAGCTTTGACAGCTTCGTCTTGGTGTGGACCGGGTTACGAGTTCGGCACCGCGTCATTGCATTCGTTCAACGAGGGTGAGTCTGACGAGGGCGATCCGGCGATGGGTATTTCGGTGAACGAAAAACTAGAGCCATGCCCTGAGGGTACTCCTTGGGGGATATAGGCTGGTAACGGCTGATATGCACTACTTTCTCCTGCTTTGGTTTGGTCGGATGTTTCGGTCAGCGTTGGGCGTTAGCTTTGGCAAGTTTTCAGGTCATATTTCAGGTTCGACATTGGACGAGGTTGGGTTCGCTTTCTTTTCTTCAACAAGGGCATAAGCACATGAAGTAGCCTTTCCTTCACGCGTAATTAACGCACAAAACGCAACATGAAGATGGACGAGAACAGAAAGCACAACGTTGAGATGGTTGAAAATTGAAGGACAGCGGGAAAATTTCAGATTGAACAGGACAAACTGAGAGAATTCTAGGAGCTCTATGCCTGCTGCTACGTTGTATTAAGTCCCTACATCGACCTCGCCCACTTGCGCTTGCTTTTCATCCGATTGCAGAGTCGATGAAAGAAAGACCCTAACCCCCAGTCCTGCTCTGGCGCTCTCGCCAAGATCAAGATGCAGATTCATGGTTGCACAGTCACGCTCCACTGGGCTCCACTGCTTCAGCCTTGCCGTGGCTAGTCAAAGGCGACTAGAAGCTCCGACCGCCCGTGCAACTGTTCTCTTCCCAACTTTCTTAAACGCTTGGGACCTTTTTCGACTCCATCGGTGCACCACCTCACGATATTCCCTTTTTACGTTGTACTCTTTGGATTGAAGGCCCTCATTTACGAAAAGTCACCGGGACTACGTCCCAATTTCTTCCGAGCGACTCGACACGGGCGTCGCGTCCTCCGATCCAGCGAACCATTGGCGCCTAGTGCCACAACCGCGTGCCATCCCCGCCGCCCGCCCACAACTAACTTCCCAGCTTCTCCCGGTAGCTGAAATCAGGTCGCTTCTGAGAGAGGGAATACGTGCAGACCAAAGGGCCACGTTTGAGATTGTGAATCTCCGTTTAGTGCGAGTCAAGAACACCGGGAGCTCGCAGTTTCGTGCAAAGCAGACGGGCCTTCAGCGCCCACACTACCTGTACTTGTCGGTCGACAAGACCGTGGAAACGAACAAAAAAGAGGGGAGGACAAGACTTAAAGGCACAAGACGAGAAGAACCCGCCTCCTGTCACAGGACTGACAGCGAAGAGCTGTATCTTGAAATCTTTCTCTCTTCAAAGGGGGCGGCCCTCGCTTCTCGGTGATCGTCGTGTCTGGGGGATTGGAATGTACGTATGACGAGCTTTCTACCTCTTGTCATTTCTTCCTTCTGTCTGATTATGGAACCGTTTCGTTTCATCTGTCTCCGCTTTTCTCGCGATCCCATCTCTTCGGCCTGGTCGGCTGGGCACCAAATCTTTTCTGGTCGGCGAAGAGGACTGGGGAACACCATTTCAGCTGCTGATGGGGTTATACGCTACAGACGATCCTGTATCTCTAATCCATAGCCAGGCGTTCAATTCACATTTGAATTATCACGCAGCAGCAGGTTCTAGGCCCCGTTGCTACCGCCAGATTCTCGATCGACGGCCCTTGGACCGCGCAAGCATATCACCATGGCTGAAGAAGAGTTTGAAATCGACGTCTATGGCGACTCGGCCAATGACCACGGCGACTCAACCAATGATCACGGCGACAACGACCATGGCAACCATGACGAGCATGGCCATGACCATGGCGATGACACCGGCTACGAGGGCGAGGACGGCCAGAACACAAACGGTGACCATCAGGGCCATGATGATTATCAGCAGGAGCATAGAGAAGACAACATGGACGACGGCGGCGCCGCCGAAGACCAGAACCAGTCCCACAGTCCCGCCGCCCAGCGTCCCCAGCAGGGCGTGAAGCGCAAGGAGGGTTCTGACGAGCGCCCGGTCGATCCCGGTGCCACCACGGCGCTCATGATCTCGGAGCTCAACTGGTGGAATACCGACGACGACATTCGCGGCTGGGTGCGCCAGGCCGGCTGCGAGGCCGAGCTCAAGGACATCACCTTCAGCGAGCACAAGATCAACGGCAAGAGCAAGGGGTAAGATTGCTGCTGCTCGGGGTTAGTGGTAATAGGATTAGCGGGTTGCTGACCTAGCGACAGCCAAGCCTATGTGGAATTCACCACCCAGCAGGCTGCCACTGCCACCAAACATCGCATTGACGCCCTGGGCAACGAGCTTAACCAGCCCGGCCAGAAGCGGCACATTGTCATCTACTCGTCTCCGAACCACAACCCCTTCCGCACCCTGCCCAAGGACGCCCACAACCGGGCTGCCAAGGACGCCCAGGGTCGCGCCGTCTCCGGCCCCATGTACAACGACCGCAACACCAACTTTGGCGGCAATCCCAACTTTGGCGGTTTCCGCGGCGGCCGCGGCGGCTTTAACGGGCCCCGGGGCGGCGGCGGCATGAACCAGGGCGGCTTCAACCGCAACTTTGCCGGCGCCAACATGAACTCGTTCAACGCCAACAACATGGGCTTCAACAACCCCATGGGCGGCGGCGGTTTCGGCGCCGGCGGCGGCTTCAACCGCGGCGGCATGATGGGCGGTGGTATGCGCGGCGGTGGAGCCATGCGCGGCGGCCGCGGCGGTGGCGGCATGAACATGATGGGCGGCATGCCCATGGGCGGCGGTATGCCTATGGGCGGCATGGCGGGCCCGATGGGCGGTATGGGGATGATGGGAGGCGGCATGGGCGGCGGTATGGGCGGCGGCATGCCTGGTACGTTGAGACCTCCCCACCCGTCTCTGGCAGCTGACCTTCCCCAAAGGTTGATGCGTCCCGAAAGCTGACCCGGATCGCGATGTTCTAGGCTTCCAAGGCATGCAGCCCGGCTTCAACCCGGCCTTCTTCGGTGGCGGCGCCAACCAGCCCAATGAGTGGCAGAACCCTCACGGCGCTAAGCGTGCTCGCGGCGAGTAGGACTCGACCCGCGACGGTCGGCGCTAGCTCGCCGGTTTCCAAATCACCAGTCGCCGAAGACTCCTCTCGCGCACGTGCCTCCTCCTCCGAGGACGATTGCAAGCAGATGGACACATGCCGGCCCGTCTCCGTAGCTGACGTTGCCGTGGGTAGGGATCTAGAGATTGGGTTTCTTTCTTCCCTACCCCGGCAGCCTCACCTACCCGTTTGTATGATCTGGATGGGAACGGGGAATTTTTCTTTTTCTCCCTCACTATGCGACTCTCTCTCTCTCTGGCGTTTGGGTGGGGTTTCTCTAAGGGTTCGTCAGGTTCTTAAATCAATTCTCACGCCGATATTATTATTTATTTTTGCGGTATTCTGCTCGTCTTGGGTTCCAGGTACTTGGGAATCAACCATCCATGGCTTCATGTTGTTCTTGAAAATGGTGTGTGCCTCGGTGCACGCAGGGGTTCTCCTCCTCGCCTCTCCCCCCCCCCCCCCCCAAAAAAAAAAAGCCAATGTCGATGCTGTGTGGTACGTGCGAAAGTTTCACGACTTAGGGAGTGTGCAGCGGCGCAATCAGGGCCGCCATGGGCGACTGGTCAACATGGCTATATGGCCTGCTTATTATGATCGTATGGGACGTGGAGAAACTGGACTCAGGGTCGGGGAGGTGAGATATATCCGGACAGCGTGGAGAAATACCTGCTTGGGATTGGGTCTGGGTGCTGGGACTGTTATTAGCGTCCTGATAGTTGGGTGAGTATTTTGGGGGGGGG